>NC_080382.1:14687060-15019745 GCF_014773155.1 Arachis stenosperma
ATGTTAATTCTTAATCTGTTAGGGAAATAGTATTTATCAACATATAAAAATTTGCCTAAGATATTTTGAATTTCCAAAACGGGTTTAAGTGTTAAAAATAACTATAATGTTTTATTATGATAATAATAAAAAATATTAAAAACATATAAATATCTTGATGGATTATAAAATACTGTATATCAAACACTTAAAGGATATAAAACCTATATTACGTATACATAACATATTAATAGAATAATTTGGTATTATACCGTTTTAGTGATTAATTTCCTATTTATTTAAAAGTTGTTTACATGAGTATAACAGAAACAGTATTCACTTTTTCAAATTTAAATTCTCTCAAAATGACTAAATCCAAAGTATGTAAGCAAAGAATCCACTTATACGCGAAAAGCAATTTTTAAAAAGTGGTTACATTCAAAACGTAGTTGCCCATTTGGTGGTTCAAAACATGCGACAAATACTGATCGAAATATCTTTTCACCGACTATTTTCTACTATCTAGTTCTGTTGCAATGGAAAACGCAATTCCAATTCAAACCGAAATGACCGACATCGTCACAAACCTTCCGCGGAACCTTTGTTTTGTTTTAACCAATGAGATTTTTAATTAGAATCCGCGATAACTCCGCCTAAAGGAAATACATCAACCAATTGAGTCGTTGGATGTGACCGCCAGCAGTGTAGGGTCTTTAGGAATGACCCACGTCAGATTTATGAAAAGATGGCTATGTGACCCACATCCCCTTCAACACGCCTCCTCCCAGAGATGCACGTTATTTACGAAATCGGGCTTTCCATCACGTCTTCATAACTTATCCCTTAAACCCCAAAGATAACCCTTCAATCTGAGGTGATGCCTCCCAGTCTTCCTGAAACAGAACAAGGCCAGCAAGGATGACTTGTTATTCATGTTACTTATCTTCGTCGAAACCCTATTAGTAATTAAGTTTAATTTTTTAATCTACAGAAACTTCGTACACTGTAACGGTTATCACTTAATAACTAGGAAAGCCTTGTGCCACTGGAATTTTAACTTTTATCATCAAACTTTGCTTCAACCGGCAACAAAATTAAACCCTAAAATGAATCGGAGACACAATCTTAAGCTATGACAATAAATACCATTAAATAAGAACCGAAAGTCAATAAACTAATGGAACAATGAACTTCGCGGACGTCATGTAAAGTAAGTTTAACGGAATAAATACAGCCTAAAGGAGAAAAACAACGTTCTTAGCAACAGAATCCATGTTGAAACTGAGGTACATATCATAACTTGGAATTTTTACCTTCCTCATTCTTGTGAAAACTAAAAGACAAAAGTAGTGAAAAGCACACAAAAGGGACATCACAAACCGGACACAACGAATCCCATTCTTCCTGCCTACATGAACATCTGATTGTAGAGGTTCAACCTTTGTTTCAGCTCAGCGTTCTCTTTCTCGAGCATCATTACATGCTCTGTGGCTGACAACCTTGCTATGCGGTGTGCCTCAGCAAGGTCCTCCTTGTATCGAAGAACAACTTGAAAATTGAAGTCAAAAATTTGAACCTCCGCCTCCTCAAGGAGTCGTTCCAAAGTGATGAAGGCGGCATCCTGCCTTGCCAATCCCTCGTCCGTCGACAACCGCCCCGAAACGAAAAAGTTTATCCCCTTTGCGGTGCTTTGCAAAGAAACCCCAAACCCATGATATTTCTTTCCTTCGCTGCGGAAGACATCACGCATGAAAAACACTGGCGGTCCAACTTCAAGTCGAGCACAAACCTGTAACAAAAGTTGCTCCATGTCTTCCATTATGACGAACGCCTTGGGGTCAAACTCCGGCACCATATCTAGGAACAGTTTTGCACAACACATGACATCCACGTCAACACCGATGGTTACGATACGCAAAATAAATAAATAAAGAAACCATAAACACAAGCTACACGCACCTGGCTTCTGAGGCAGCAAGTCCGTCCCGGCGGCAACAGATCCGCTGCTCCCGTCTCCGGTAACGCTGCCAGAGTCTCCGATGGACATAGCTCCAAAGCTTAACACCAAATCTTCAGGCTCCGGGACAGTATCCTCACCAACTGGGTCTTGTCTTGGCAAACTCAGCCACTCTTCCGCCTCGCGCCTTACCATGAAGCCTTTTAACTGACTCCCCTTGAAGCCATAGACTTGTTGATTGCATTCTTCCCAAGAGGTGTAAATGCCTGGCTTTCGTCCTCTCCTAACGACGTAGTAACGAAACCGACCAGAATCCATCTATGCAGCACCTTAAGTGTGTTTCTTTTCAGGCAGAACAAATGTGAAACGAAATGACTTATAAAGGAAGCTGAACGAAGTCTCCAGCATACTGAACCGTCAAACTACCACCGGTCCAACCATTCATCATCATACTACCTGCATTCATTATCCTTCAACGTATTTAATTTCTTGGCACTTAAACTTCTTCGATTATAGTGGGTTACAACATTTAATAACTCATGCTGTCCAGTCATTCGTGTCCACGTGTCTTAATCGATGTTACATGTAAAATATTAGCAATAGTGTCGGTGTCTTTTAGTAAAAACTATTACGTGCTAATGCATAAATACAATTAACATATGGCTTTTATTATGTTACCTGTATACAATTTAAAATAAAAATATCTTTCTCGTGAATCATGTGAAAAAAAAAATTTTGATAAAAATTTCATTTAATAATAATGATATTTTAAATTTTAATTATTACAAATAGAAAAAAATTACATAAAATCAAAGATATGCAAATTTCTGTTCTTCTAAATGTTCTATAGAAGCGTTGTGGCGACTGCAAGCTTCCTTTTGCTGCTTCAGAGTTCAGACTCAATACTAGCTCTACCCACCATTTCCACATGCCTCCAGCTTTTTCATAGGTAATCGGGAATCTGCATTTCCACCAGGTCAGAATTTCATAATTTATAATTTATGATGATCACTTAATTTTTATATTTATTATTTTTCTCCCATTTTCAACTTGCAAAAATTATCATGTCTTACGTAGATGTGTGGTGATCCAAGCTCCAATACCTCTACTAAAATTAGTTATTAAATATTTATAAATAAATACATATGTTATTTAACTTATTTTCTATGTGTATCTTAAATGGTTGTGGCGATTCTCAAAGGAGGAATGTCCACTGTAGAAGAAGGTGGTCTACTCGTGCCATAACATGAATCCAAATGTGTTGCTGTCCTCTCAAGTTTTACCTGTCCGGGGGACCTTGGAAAAATATATGTCAGTTCAAGAATCAACAAATAAGACAGAAAATGATTACTGAGTTGTCTATGAAGGTTGGTGATGAGAGAGAGAGACGCGTTTCTGGAAGGATGTATGGTTGCGTGGTGGTTCTCTGAAAGATAAGTTTTAGAGGCTTTTCTCAGTTTCAAAACAAAGAAAATCCGTTATACGAGATTGTGGGTTTTGGGATGGGGTTGAGTGGATATGGAACTTCCAATTGAGGCAAGAGCTATTCCAATGGGAGTTGGAACTAGTGAACCAGCACTATGATGCTTTAAGGCTGGTCCAACTCACTTATAAGAGAGAGGATAGAGTTGTGTGGAAATTTGATAAATAAGAATTTTTTTTTATTAACTCTTTTGCACAGGTACTGCAGGCGGAAACAACTACAGAGGGTATAACAAGTTACAAATTTACTAGGACAATTTGAAAAGGTCTAGTTCCACCAAGAGTTAAACTTTTTGTTTGGTTTGTATTGACTGGCAAGGTCAATACGAAGGAGAGGTTGAGTCGGTTTGAGGTTATTAACCCGAAGGATGTTGTATGCGTATTATGTAACAAAAGTGTTGAATATAGTTAACATTTGTTTCTTGGCTGTGATTTTTTTTTGACATGTATGATGTGCTTAGTTATCATTTGTTGGAAGGCAATGGTCATACCCAGAGACGTTAAAGAAACATTTTCTAAGTTGGGCTGGGATATCAACTACAAAGGAGGTGCACAAGAGATGGATGGTGTGTTTTTGTGCGATAATTTGAAATATCTGGTTAAAAAGGAATAGAAGGATTTTTTAGAATAAAAAAAAAGCGTTGACGAAATCATCTATATGTCCTTTACGAACTACAAGGAATGGTTAGGTGTAAATCTTTTTTGTTATTGATGACAATGTCGGATATGACAAGGGGTTAAATAGGGGTGTGCATAAGTCGGGTGAAACCGGGTTTGATGTGACCCAGATACAACCCGAAATATATACTGGGCATATTTATTAGACCCGAACCCGATCTTAGACCCGATGAAACCTATACACTTTCGGGCCACGATTATACCGGGTAAAAATCGGGTGAAAACCAGGCTGTTAACATTATATTACCTTGATACCTTCTTATAAGCTAGCATGTGAAAATATCCAAATTTCCAAGACTCCAACCATTATTTGACATGGTAAAATTCACTTAGAAAAATATAACAAGAACCAACTCTTCTCTAAAATTAAAGCACAACCATAATCAATACTAATATTGTCTAATAACACCAAATATTTAAATCAATAGAAATAACACAATATTATGCATTAATTAGTCTAAAATCTTATGCATTTTAAACATAAAACATTAACTTACAGTCTTATAATAACTAATAACAAAATATTAAGGTTTACAGTACTTAAATTCCACATAAGAATAGCCATCATTCATCACTAATAACACAAAATATTAATTGTATATGATGATCGGGTCACCGGGCCGATTTCTGGTGACCCGAGTAATGACCCAGGTCCGACCCGAAATAATGACCGGGTTTATTTTTGAAACCCTTACCCGGCCCTAAACCCGGTAAAATCACACTAAATTAGCCCCTAAAATGTTCGGAATCGGGCCGAATCTTCGGATCAGGCCGGCCCATGCACACCCTTAGGGTTAAATATTAGCGTTCTTTTTGTTGGGTAGTTTTCTTTTGGTCTATGCTGATCCTCTTTGTTGTCTTTTATTTTATGGTTTCACTTGATGTGTTGAGCTTCTTTCTTTAAAAAAAAAATATATATTTTATATTAATGCCTAATTTCAGTAATTAATTTTAGTATACACAACTCAAAGATTTGAGTTAACTTTAATGTGTCTAATCAAACAAAATAAGTAAAAATAAATGAAATAAAAAATTATATTTATTTTAGTGAATTTTGCTCTATATATAATATAAGACATAGTCATATATTTAGAGAGAAAAAGGCCATAAATTTTAGCCTCCATTGGAGGCACCTAAAAAAACCGCTTTTATTCTTAAAATAAAAGAAAAATACAATTATAAATAATTTACTGGCATTAAAAAGATATACTCGGACAAAATAAAAATTTAGAATTTAAAAATGAATGAGCAATAAAATAATGTATACTTAAATATCACCAAAAAATTAATTATTATTTTACACTATGTAAGTCATTATAGTCGAACAAAAATTGATATCATCATTCGAAACGTCCTTAAAAAGAAAAAAAAAAAACAAAAAAACTCAGAATTGCGCCTTGTCCATACCTATCTAAAGGTATGATGTTTCAATATGAACTCGTTGCTACTACCGTAATTGAAAATGTCATCCAATTTTTTATTATTCAGTAGGCTTAAAGACATCTCCTAATTCTGTTCTATATTAGTTAGTTATTAACAACTTCACTACCGTTGGAGATAGGTAAGTACTAGCAACTGCCATTTTATTCTTAATGGTTAACTAACTATATATGATCTTAATGGTTATTAATATCAACAACCGTGTATTTAGTTGAAAGTAATCATAGTGGATTTTAGTTTGGTAAATTTGTGCTTGAGGCCTGAAGTTTTGTGTATTGCTATCCTTTACTGTTCATTTCCTTTTACTTTTTTTTCCTTCTTCCATCCATCACATTTACGATCCATCTCCATTGTTGCTATTAGTTTTCTTTTTCTCTTTCAGTTATCAAAATTATTCGAAGTTATTAAGTAAGAATTTCTCAAAAAAATACAATGGCATGCTCTACTGTTAGATGCGAAGCAAAAGCAGAGCACAACCTTGCTTTCCTCTTATACTATGTTCGGCTTAAAGCCCAATTAAGAAAGCAAAAACACACTGAAGAAGCAAAGAAAAGCAAAAGCACTAGAAGCTTGCTTTTTAAAATATGAGCAATATTAGGAACCAAAAGGGTATTAGTCAAAAATCAGTTAAATACCTCTAAAATCGTTACGAGTTAATATATATGGATGTTTTTTCTGCTAAGTATCAGAATGTTTCTTTTTCATACTAAATGGATGTTCTTTTATATATTTTTCGAATTTTTTTGTATTGCAAATGTGAATGTCTCTAATTTTTTTAAGAATTTCATATTTTTTTTTAAATTTTATAGATATTTAATTATTTTTGCTAAAATATAATTAGATGTTTCTTTTGTTAAGTATTATGATGTTTTTTTTATATTAAATAAATAATTTTTTATAATTCTGTAATGGTGTAGTTTACATTCTCTTTAATCATTAAAACGAGGACACCTAATATCCCAAAACACAGAAAACAACATCTGCAATAAACTCCTAATTACAAACATGTGTGTTAAATACAAAATAGGAACTCAATCATCCACCATCCTTCTCACTAGTATCATAGCACCATCCACCTTTTTAACCTTACACGCGCCCAACACAAGCACATGTAAGAAAAGCAGGGGCAAGAAACAGGCACTGTTAGTGCAAGCAGTACATCATCGAGCTCCAAAAATATTATGAATATGAATAATGCATCGTCAATAACATCATCAATTTTCTCTAGTAACGGCAAAACTAAATCACATCCCAATTATGCTCTCTTACACCCATATATGATTGGAGTGATCAATCACAATAATAAGAACTAAGCCAATAATGAATCCCATCAACGTAAGACCCTCTCAACGTTGGATCTAAGATTTGATACAGAGAAGCTATGGAATCTTTCTGAATAGTCTAAAGTTGGAGGATCTAACTTTGATCCCATTATATTGAGAAAAGTTTTCTTTTTCTTTTTTTTTTCTTCTATTGTTAGCATCAGTTAATGTTGAGAGAGGTTTGTGTTTGTGATTGTTGGAAGTTGGTAGGTTAATGTGAGAGAGAAAAAGAAGGCTTTTATAGGTTTTAATTAGGTTTACTTAATTAATTTCAAATTTTTTAAATTTTGAATTAAAAAAATTTAAAATTAATTATTAATGTGGTTTTGTTTAGTTTTTAGCTGATAACCTTTTAGTTTCATATACTTTTTCTTAAAATATTCAAAAAGAAATAAATTATTAAAAAATTGTTGAAGGAAAGCAATGACTTTTTTTTGTTATTATTTGAAATTAAAATATTTTTAAATAATAACTTTTTATTTATCAAAATTAAAGCAAACTTACTGTTTATATAAATAAACTAATTTTTCACTTAAAAGTCAAAACACACTTATCAGCAACTCATCAGCAACTTCATCTGATGGAGGGTTTTCATTACATTAGTCTCTTAAAATTTGTGATTGGTTAACTTTTTAACACTAGTGAAATAAATAAATAAATAAAAACAAACATGAGTTTGGTGGAATAGTTAGCATTACTCCATTCGCATCCAAACGGTCCACCAACTCGTGGCGCCAGAGATTACTTCATCTTTGCCGAAGACTCTGGATTTTAATACTTGTAATTTGAAGACTTCGCTGGTGAAGATTGAAAACAGTGTCTGCGATTTTGCATTCACATCTTCTGCATACTCTCTCATATTTTCTTAGATTGACCATCATGGCAGAATCATTCATCTTCAGCATCGCTGAATCACTCATAACTAAGCTTGCTTCTCGTGCATACCAAGAAGCTTCTCGAGTGGTTGGTGTCTACGATGACCTCCAAGACTTGAAAACCAGTCTCTCTTATGTGAAAGCTGTGTTGTTGGATGCTGAGCAGAAGCAGGAGCAGAACCATGAGCTGCGGGAGTGGCTGAAGCAGATCAAGCTCATCTTCTATGATGCTGAGAACTTGCTTGACGAAGTTGACTGCGAATCACTGCGCAAGCAACTGCGAATCACTCACAAGCACAAGGTAGGTGGCTTCTTCTCGAGTTCTAATCCACTTTTGTTTCGCTATAAGATTGCTCAACGGATCAAGGAGATTAGGAAGAGATTAGACAGAGTCGCGGCCGACAGGGATAAGTTTGGCCTTCAAACAATTGTCGTTGATAAGCGAATTGTGTATAGGAGGGAAATGACTTACTCCCATGTTGTTGAGTCTGATGTCATAGGAAGGGATCATGATAAAGGGAAGATTGTAAAGCTCTTGATGGAACCGAGTCTTGACAATAATGGTGGCTCTAAATATATCTCTGTGATTCCCATTGTGGGAATTGGAGGTTTGGGAAAGACTACTCTTGCTAAGCTTGTCTTCAATGATGAAAGAATAACTGATACCTTTTCATTGAAAATGTGGGTGTGTGTGTCTGATGACTTTGATATTAAGCAATTGATTATTAAAATCATCAATGCTGCTATTGTTAGCGGTACTACTTCTGCTGATGCTCTCGTGTACCAACAAACCTTGAGAGACATGGACATCGAACAATTGCAATATCTTCTAAGAAATAAGCTAACTGGTCAAAAGTTCTTGCTTGTCTTGGATGATGTATGGAGTGAAGATCGTGCCAAATGGATTCAACTGAGAGATCTCATCAAAGCCGGTGGTGCTGAAGGAAGCAAAATTGTAGTGACAACACGAAGTCGTTCTGTTGCTTCTATAATGGGTACTGTTCCTTTTCATGACTTACAAGGTCTTTCTTCGGAAGGATCTTTTTCTTTGTTTGTTAAATGGGCTTTTACAGAAGGAGAAGAGGAAAAGTACCCTACCTTAGTAATGATTGGAAAAGAAATTGTGAGAAAGTGTAAAGGAGTTCCTTTAGCAATAAGAACATTGGCAAGTTTGCTATTTTCAAAATATGAGATAAATGATTGGGAATCAGTGAGAGATGATGAGATTTGGAATTTACCACAAAAAAAGGATGACATCTTACCTGCACTAAAATTAAGCTACGATCACATGCCATCCTATTTGAGGAAATGTTTTGCTATGTTCTCACTTTTTCCAAAAGATTTTGAATTTCAGAGTCATGACGTTCATTCACTTTGGCGTGCAGCAGGTTTGCTTCCACCACCAAGCAAAAATGAAACTTCACTGGATGTTGCAAACCGATATTTGAGTGAATTAATGTCAAGGTCTTTTCTTGAAAATGTTTCTGACGTAAGCACATACTATTACTTTTTTATACATGATTTAGTGCATGATCTTGCCCAATATGTTGCAAGCGATGACTACCAACTGATCAGTTCTGAAAATCCAAATATACCAGAAAATGTTCTCCATCTATCTTTTACAGAACTTGATTTGTTTAGCCAATCTTTCGATATAAACTTATCAGGTGTGAGAACTATACTATTTCCTTTTGGAATAGAGAAAGCTGGCAACGAATATTTGTTCACAAAATGGGTGTCAACTTGCAAATACTTGCGATACTTGGATCTGCATGATTCCACATTTGAGACTCTACCTGGATCAATCAGCAAGTTGAAACATTTAAGATTTCTTTCACTCATAAAAAACAGAAGAATAAGGAAACTCCCTGCTTCTATTTGCACGCTCCAAAATTTGGAAGAGTTGCATCTTCGTGGGTGTGTGGAGCTTGAAACTTTGCCAGAAAAATTAAGAAATTTGATCAATCTGCAAAGAATATCGATAACCTCAAAGCAATCTGTCTTGCCAGAGGGTGATATTGCAAAGTTGGGTTCGCTTAAATATTTAGATATTTATGCTTGTGACAACCTGGAATCCCCATTTGTGGAGGTAAAGTTGTCTGCCCTTCGAGTTTTGCGGATTATGAGGTGTAAGAATTTGAAGTCTTTGCCACTTGACACGCACCATTTTCCTCAACTAGAGAAATTCACTCTCCATGCATGTGGTAATTTTGAACTGTCAGATGGAGATCAGGACATGAATTCTGTCTTGAGGTTAAAGACAATTTACTTTAGCATGGTGATGAACTTCCCTTATTCTCTCCAGGGATATTCAAGCACATTACAAACTTTGGTGTTTGCAAGGTGCTACGAGCTGGAGGCGCTTCCTGAATGGCTGCTAAATATGACTTCTTTGAAATATCTTCATATCTGGAGTTGTCCAAGGTTGATGTCTCTCCCCAATGGCATCCACCGTTTTATAGCCCTTGAAGTTTTGCGAATCCACGATTGCCCTGAACTGTACAGGAAGTATCAACCACATGTTGGAGAGTATTGGCACCAAATATCCCACATCAAGCATACTGACATTAGGAAGACATGGAGGAGTCGTGAAGAGGATTTCTGTGACAACCAAGACTGATGTCCAAGTGTTTTTTTATTTTTCTTCTTCCATGATGTCTAATTGATGTTCTTGTTTCCTTTTGGACCATGTATTTGATGATTGTTTGTTTTTGGTTGTTACTCTTTGTAATAATTGAGCAACTTTCTCTGTCATATATTGTAATTTAATAAATCTGATTTAAAGGTTTGTCTTGGTTAAAATTCTCTACAGAATTAGACATTAAGTTACCTCTTTTGAAAAAAAAAATTATTTGACACACATATACATGAATATATAAAAATTCACAAAACATATATAAATTATTTGCCCCAGGAAAAAAAGGTGAAGGAATTTATTTCAATTGTTCAAAATTTCTAGAGAGATTAGTGACTGATTCAAATGAACTGTAACTTGAAAATTCAACAACTTGACTTCGTACTTTACTTTCACATAAGATCCATATTGACTTGTTGAGCAAACACCAAAGGCAGTTGAACAAACGATATATAAATTGAAACAAAAACAATATATATACGTTATTAATATATAGGTTCCTATTAATATATACGTTCAAGGAAGAAGAGAAGAACAATAATATACGTACTTTGTGCGTATGTCAGTGAAGCAGTGAAAAGGAGAATAGAGGTGTGGAGGAAGACATGTATATTGAGATGTGGAAAACTTTAAAAGTAAACGAGTAAAAAAGGAAATAATTAAGTCATATAGATATTTTAATGGAATAGAATTTTAAATCAAATTTGTGTCTGGGGCCTGAAGTAGTGGGTAATATCTTTCTTGGTTCACATGCTTTATTTTTTTCTTCCATCCGTCACATCTACTATTCATCTCCATTATTGCTATTATTGATGAACGGTACGACTTAGTTTTGATATCTTGACTTTGGCCTTCAACGCATACATTACTAGCCTTATTCAGATCTGCATTATTGCATTGCTATCTCTCTTCTCTTCTTTCTGATTCTCTGATATGTGTTAACCATGGCGGAATCATTCATCTTCAGCATCGCTGATTCACTCACTTCCAAGCTTGCTTCTCGTGCATACGGAGAAGCGTCTCGGGTGGTTGGTGTCTATGATGACCTCCAAGACTTGAAAACCAGTCTCTCTTATGTCAAAGCTGTGCTCTTGGATGCTGAGCAGAAGCAGAAGCAGGAGCAGAGCCACGAGCTGCGGGAGTGGCTGAAGCAGATCAAACTCGTCTTCTATGATGCTGAGAACTTGCTTGATCAAGTTGACTGTGAAACACTGCGCAAGCAAGTCATCAGAGACTATGGCACTCCCAAGGACAAGGTAGGCCGCTTCTTCTCGAGTTCTAATCCGCTTGTGTTTCGTTATAAGCTTGCTCATCAGATCAAAGAGATTAAGAAGAGATTAGACAAAGTTGCAGCTGATAGGGATAAGTTTGGGCTTCAAGTAATTGATGTTGATAGGCGAGTTGTGCATAAGAGGGAGATGACTTACTCGCATGTTGTTGAGTCTGATGTCATAGGACGTGCTCATGATAAAAAAAAGATCATAAAGCTCTTGATGGAACCGATTCTTGACAACAATGCTGGCTATAAACATATCTCTGTGATTCCCATTGTGGGATTTGGAGGTTTGGGAAAGACCACTCTTGCTAAGCTTGTCTTCAATGATAAGAGGGTAACAAAGTCTTTCCCATTGAAAAGGTGGGTGAGTGTTTCTGATGATTTTAATATTAAATCATTGATTCTCAAAATCATCAATCCTCTCAGTGATTTTGCTTCTTCTACTGGGCAACAAAACTTAAGAGACTTAGAGATTGAGCAATTGCAACATCGTCTAAGAAACGTGCTTGAGGGTAAAAAGTTCCTGCTGGTCTTGGATGACGTATGGAATGAAGATCGTGTTAAATGGGTTGAGCTGCAACATCTCATTTCAGTGGGTGCTCAAGGAAGCAAAGTTATAGTCACAACACGTAGCCAGTCCATCGCTTCCATGATGGGTACCGTTGCCTACTCGCACCATTTAAAAGGTCTTTCTCCCAAGAATTCATTGCGTTTGTTTGTTAGATGGGCTTTTAAAGAAGGAGAAGAGGGAAAGTATCCGGATTTGATAGAGATTGGAAGAGAAATCTTAAAAAAGTGCAAAGGAGTTCCTTTAGCGGTAAGAACATTGGGAAGTTCACTATTTTCCAAACACGAGATACAAGAGTGGGAATCACTGAGAGACAAGGAGATTTGGAATTTGCCACAAAAAGAGGATGACATCTTACCTGCGTTAAAATTAAGCTATGATGAAATGCCATCCCATTTGAGGCAATGTTTTGCTTTGCTCTCCCTTTATCCAAGGAATTTTCGATTTGATTCTTTTGGCGTTGCTTCACTTTGGGGGGCAGCAGGTTTGCTTCCATTGCAAAGCAAAGATAAAACAATGGTAGACGTTGCACACCAATATTTGAGAGACTTAATGGCAAGATCTTTTCTTCATGACGTTTCTGATTGTGGCACCTTTTATTTTTTTGGAATACATGATTTAGTGCATGATCTTGCAGTATATGTTGCAAAAGATGTGTGTCAATTGGTTAGTTCAAACACTCAGGACATATCAGAAAATGTCCTGCATTTGTCTTTTGTTGAGAATGGTTTGCCTTACAATTCCGTCAAGCCAAGCTTACGAGGTACGAGAAGCATTCTGTTTCCAGTTGACGAAGTGGGAGCCAGTGAAGCTTTCTTGAATGCATGGGTGTTAAACTGCACTTACCTGCGATATTTGGATTTAAGTAATTCTACATGTGAGACTTTGCCTGAGTCAATTGGTAAGTTGAAACATTTAAGATCTATTTCTCTTTGCAATAATAAAAGAATAAAGAGGCTCCCTAGTTCTATTTGCAAGCTCCAAAATTTGCAAGTCTTGGATCTTGAAGGGTGTTCAAATCTTGAAACTGTACCGAAAAAGTTAAGAAACTTGATCAGCCTGCAAAGATTGGAGATAACCACAAAGCAATCTATCTTGCCAGAGAGTGACATTGCAAAGTTGAATCGTCTTGAATATTTATGCGTCAAAGATTGTGATAATTTGGAGTCCTTGTTTGTTGAGACAAGATTGCCTACACTTCGAACTTTGCAAGTTCGTGGCTGTGCGAATCTAAAGTCTTTGCCACTTGATACTCACCATTTTCCTCGGTTAGAAACTATGCTAATCCAAGGTGTTGGCAATGAAGATTGGCTTCATAGATCAGAGAATACTAATTCTGTCTTGAGGTTAAAAACCATTTTTCTTTATAATATGGTAACATTGCCTCATTCTCTCCAACAATATGCAAGCACATTACAAACTTTGGTGATTGTAGGTTGCTACGAGCTGGAGGTACTGCCTGAATGGCTGTCAAATCTGAGTTCTTTGAAATTTCTTTTTATGGGCGGTTGTCCAAAATTGAAGTCTCTTCCCAGTGATATCCACCGTCTAACAAGTCTCCAAGTTTTGCGAATCATAAATTGCACCGAGTTATATAGAAAATACGAGCCACAAGTTGGAGAGTGCTGGCCCATGATATCTCACATCAAGCATACTGACATTAGGAAGTAATGAAGAATTGAAGATGGAGTATCTCATGGAAGATGAAGAAGAATTGTCTTGACAACCCGGATTGGAGTCAAAGTGCCTTTTGTTTCTTCATCAGTTTCCGTAATGTGTACTATTGTCCTTGTTTTGTTTTGAACTATATGCCTTTAGTGATTTTTTAATTTTCTGTATGTTCTTTTGTAATTCAAGATGGTAATTCAACGAGTCTGATTTAGTGTTGCCTCTAATGAGATTCTGTACAAAGTAGAAATTAAGTTACAATCTCAAGGAAGAACATGCATGCATGACATCATCTACTTGCTGAAACATATACATATTTGAGAAAATAGTTAGCACATGTAACTAAAATGGTGGAATTTCTCAAGAACTTGGATAGCATTTTATTTGGTGTGATGATTACCAGGTGAGTAGGTGGATCACAAAAGCATAGCAGCACAAGCACAAACACAAACACATATGACAAGTGTTTCTATGCTTTATCTTTTTCCCATTATATTGCACCGCTTCTATGAGCAAGCCTTTGGTCTGAAAATTTTCTGTTTGTTTTTTAAAGTTCTGTACTACTCTTTCAAAGTTCAAACTTCAAACATCTATATTTATGCATTTTGCTAGATTGTCGTATTGCCTATTGAGTATTGGCAATGGTTTCTGAATCTGAACCTCTTGATTGACTTCAAATCTTTATCGATCATTTTGGAAGAATATGTTAATTGATATAACGATGGGAGTCATTCAGATAAAGACGCTAAAAACGTTTTTTTATAAAGATGTTTTTTAATAATTAAAAGTTAACACATATAATCGATTAAATTGTGTTATTTTTGTCAAAATTAGGCTAGACAAATTGATTTGACCGAAAAATGGTGAATCAAATTTTGAACTGAACTAAATTAATATTATCTTTTATAGAAAATGACTGCAATATCCTATTATAAAAAATTATTAAAATACTTCTATTATATATATTAACTTTGAGAATTCTAAATTTTAGTCCTGTATTTTTCTATCGTAGGGTTAGAATTTAGAATTTTTAAAATTAATATATATATATATATATAATAAATTAATTTTAATCATTTTCTATAATAAGAGTATTGTAGTCATTTTTTATAAAAAAATAATATTAATTTAGATCAATTCAAGATTTGATTTACCATTTTTTCGGTTAAATCAATTTGTCTAGCTTAATTTTGACAAAAATAACATGATTTAATCAATTATATATGTTAAATTTTAATTACTGAAAAACATCTTTAAAAAAAGACGTTTTAGTCGTTTTTATCTGAGTAATTCCCTATAATGATACTTAAATTAAGCAATTAAGAGTGATAGGGATTTTATTATAAGTGCTCTATTGATTAGATATAAAATAAAAATAGGATAGAAAAAAAATTTGATGCTGACAAATATTGTAGGGATAAGATCAATAGGATGAGAAAAATGAAGAACAGAATTAGTCAAAACATGAATAATTCAAATACAAATGCTGACAACTATATTTGAGTGAACAGTTAGCATTGATAGTTAAATATTGTGAAATTTATGAATAAATTTGGTGGTCACTCTATTTTATTTGATGATAATCACTTGTAATTTATAATTTATAAAGTTAATGGTGATAAGCTTATACATAATTTTGATATGCCGATTTTACACATTTAAATGTGTGGCTATATATGTTTTGTATTTCTTGACCTATTGACAATGCTAAATTTAAAAACATCAAAAAATAATAAGAAAAGAAAAAGTTGGAAAGAAACAGAGAAGATAGATTCTTTTTGTTTATATGTTATAGAATCAATCAACGTCAATGGTAACAAACTAATAATTGATGCAAATATGCAATATATAGATTAATCACCAATAATCACTATTATTGTGTGTTGCATAATGATATTTTATGTAAAAATAATATTAAAATGATTATATATTATATTAATTAATTAATTTAACTAAATATAGTGAACTGTTTAACCATTTTCAATTATCATTTTCATTCAAACAAAATTAATAAATAATTACTAAATCATAATTATCTCTTTGTACTTCACAGTAAAATAAATTTTTGATAAAACTTTTCCTCGTTTGAGCCCTTAGCCCATAGCGACTTAAGTAAAAAAGTAAGTCCAAAGGCCCATGGCTTACACCAGTATTATTATGGATCCAATGAAAAAAACCGAAAAGCAGACCACACAACCTTTCTTCTACTGGATTAGATAGCAAACTTAGAGTTCTTTTTTAATTTTGACATGGAGTGATTGTTGGTATATAGCATAGTTATGGAGGTATATGGTGTTTTATCGGATTGTGATGGCTGCGCCGAGCAAATCGAACGGACCGATGGGGGGACTGTAATTGGACGGTCCAATTTCAGTAATCGTACGGTACACAAATTGGATCGTCCAATTTGCATACTGAATCAACGTGGCGTGCATGCAACGGGTTCTTGGTTGGCTTCGTTGCATCCTATATCCCATTTGAGTGTCATCTCCCTCTCAGTAGCCATCATTTTCACTCTCATACATGATCCCTCTCTGTTTGTATCTCAACCCTACAACCATCTTCATTTTCAACCATTGTTGGACAACAAAGCAGCTGAAAAAAAATTTGAAATACAATGTCAAGAAGACCAAATATTAAAGAAGTGAATCAGTCAAAGCTTCACATTGTTAATAAATAGTGGCAAAAATCAAATCGAACCGACCAGTTTGACAAAAAACCGATGAACTGAATTATAAACCAATTAAATTCGGTAAAAACCGTTCCAACTGATTCAATAACGGTGGACTCTATGGTGCTCCATAGCATCGCATCTCCACGTGTGATACAGTGCATCCTACGGTCCTTCAACGTGCCACTTGTCAATCCACCTTCAATGCTACTCTATTAACGTGCTTCTTATTGTTATATGTGACAAACATTAATTATATAATAAATCTTTGAATTAAATAATTATATAAATATCTAATTTAATTTTAATTTTGTATTCTCTATTTTTCGAATTAATGATATTTTTAATTATGTACCATTATTAATAGAAATATAAACTTTACTAAAAAGGTATTAATCTTTATCTATTTTAATGTTAGTATTGTGATTAAAGTTATCTGCTTTGATACTAGTATTAAAATTTACTGATATGATGGATTGGTATTCTTATTGTGTCAAATTAAAATACTATTGTAGTAGTACTAACTAATTTTATGTCTATATTTGTATTAGTTGTCTTTAAAATTTGAGACTTAGTTGTTCTTAAAATATTGGTGAAGATGTGTATTTTAAAATTTTTAAAGTTTTTGACTATTTTATATTTTTTATTTACATATGACCGATTTTATCGGTTCAACCAATAATTTATCGATTGAACTAATAAACCAATAAATCAGTAGTTTAACCAGTTTGATCACCAGTTCGATCACCAGTTCGGTTCTTACAATTATGTTGTTAATTATCTTGGGTATCTAAATTATGTAAGTTTTTATTTTTTAATATTTTGATTTAATAAAAATAATAGTGATAATATTAAATTTTAGTAGTAATATTATAATAGTACTAAGTAGAGATTAGATATGTATGTATGATATTGTTATTGTTAGGTGTTAGAAATAGAGATTAAAGTAGACTTAATTAGTTTTTATAAAGTCTGTGAATAATTTTAATTAATAATATGTTATGTTTTGATTTGGAATGAAATTTATGATTATTGATTAATATGTTTTGGAATGAATGAAACCAATTTATAAAATCTGTAGATATTATTATTATTATTATTATTATTATTATTATTATTATTATTATTATTATTATTATTATTATTATGTGTTGGAATGAAATTTTAATTATATATTTTTGTTTTAATTGTATTGTACTAAAAATAGAAGTATGGATTTAGGGTAGTTTAAGTTAAGTAAAAAAAATATTAATTTAATAAATTATTTATGATTATTAATAATTAAATTTAACATAATTTAGTACAATTTAGACAATAAATTAGTAAACATTAAACCTAAAAAATAAAGTTAATATATTGTTTTATGAATAATAATAATAATAATAATAATAATAATAATAATAATAATAATAATAATAATGTTAGAGGTTAAAAGAAGAAAAAATATATATTAGTTTTAATTAGTTTTTGTTATAAGCTAATAAATATGAATTTAGGATTTTTGTATAACAGATTTAGTATGTATATTTGAAATATAATTATACTGGTAATTATAATGCACATATAAAGATAATTATGTTATTGTTAATTTAATTATATTATACAGGTAGTTATAACGAAAATGTGATATTGTAGGGTTTACGGATGTTGACTAATGATATTCATATTCAGAGGTGTTACGGCCCGGCCCAAAATCAGCACGGGTCGACCCGACCCAAGCAGTACCCGACCCGGACGCGCGCCCTCCAACCGACCCGGACGCGCGTCCTGTACGGTTCACACACGGCTGCAGGGTAACGTCCTTGGGGATATGGGCCTGTCCCATGAGGGGCCCACTACTGACATGTATATAAGGGGAAGATTGGCTCTTCCCACGAGGTACGTCATATTCTCTCCCCTATCATTCTGCTCGCCTGCACATTGCTGACTTGAGCGTCGGAGTGTCTTTGCAGGTGGCACCCCCCTCAACATCTCTCCACGACCAAGTGCTCCAGTGCTCGGCTACTCGACAACTCGCGAGCGGTGCGACCCAAGCCAAGGCGCCCTTCCCCCTACATCTAACCACCCGACCTGTTCGGAACCCGACTACTGTACATTGGCGCCGTCTGTGGGGACGTCTACATGGAAGTCGTACTGGGTCCCGGCGACCACGCTCGGGCAGCCGGAGCGGAGGGGGCAGCCTCCGTCGCCTCGCAAGGGGGGCGGCGGAGGTCCCCCCATCGACACACGAGGACACGACCATTCGGAGGAACAGGCGGCGATAGCGCCATAATAATGCAAGAGCTACGCCACAGAGTTCAGAACCTAGAACGGCAGCTTGCCGACCGGGAGCGGGAGGGACGGTCTTCCGACCCGAGCTACACCCCGTCTCCCGGGAGCGAGGAGGAAGACTCCCACCGAAGCCGCCCGAGGACGGAAGCGGAGAGCTCGCGGGAGGAGTCACCCGTAAGAAGGAGACGAAATGACACGATCATCTACTCCCGCGGCAGACCGACCCATCGAGCGACAAGAGGTCGCGAAGACGGAAGAACACGACAACCTGTCATAATGGGCGTCACCCCGTTCCACCGATCTATCCTCGAGGTCCGGCTGCCGAAACACTTCGACAAGCCAACGGACATGAGGTACGACGGAACTCAAGATCCTCTAGAACACCTCACGGCCTTTGAGGCCAGGATGAATCTAGAAGGAGTGGGGGACGAAGTGAGATGCCGCGCCTTCCCGGTAACCCTAGCAGGACCTGCGATCAGATGGTTTAACGGCCTCCCTCAAGGTTCCATCTACAATTTCTCAGACATCAGCCGCGCCTTCCTGGCTCAATTTACAACGCGAATAGCAAAGGCCAAGCATCCTATCAACCTCCTCGGGGTAACCCAGAGACAGGGAGAGCCGACCAGAAGGTACTTAGATCGGTTCAACGACGAATGCTTGGAAATCGACGGCTTAACCGACTCGGTGGCCAGTCTCTGCCTGACGAACGGCCTCCTCAACGAGAACTTTCGAAAACACCTTACTACGAAGCCGGTTTGGACGATGCATGAAATCCAAACGGTGGCCAAAGAGTACATAAACGACGAGGAAGTCAGCCGAGTCGTGGCTGCCAATAAGCGGCAGTCCGGTTACGGCCAGGCTCGTCAGTCCGGTGGCGACGGGGAGAGAGCAAAAGAAAAGGCTAGGGAGGAGGCATCAAACAAAGCACCTAGGCCGTTCCCTCGAGTCGGGAAGTTTACTAACTACACTCCACTCACCCTCCCCATCGTGGAAGTCTATCAACAAATAGCTGAAAAGGGAATTCTTCCGAAGCCCCGACCACTCAAGGACCGCACGGGTGGAAACAAGAACCTTTATTGCGATTACCATAAGGGATATGGCCATCAAACACAGGACTGTTTCGACCTGAAGGATGCATTAGAACAAGCGATAAGGGAAGGAAAGCTAGCAGCGTTCTCCCATCTCATCAGGGAGCCGAGAAGGCGTTATCGTGATCAAGACGAGGAAGGCAAGACGCGCTCGACCAAGCGGCGACAGGAGCCCGAAGACAGAGACCACGGCCTCACTGTAATAAACGTGGTAACGGCAAAAAACACTGCACCAAAGTCCCGGTCGGCACACAAGAAAGACGCCAAGGTTCTGGCAATCTCATCTCCACCGATGCAGAGCACCAAAAAACCTCCGACCATTTCTTTTGGCCCAGAAGACCAATGGTTCAGCGACGCCTCGGAAAACCCTCCCATGGTCATAACGGCCAGAGTGGGAACCGGCCTCGTCAAACGGATCCTTGTCGACACAGGAGCTGATTCAAACATCATGTTCCGCAACGTGTTCGACGCACTGGGGCTAAAGGATGCCGACCTGATGACTCACCAGCACGGGGTTATCGGGTTAGGCGACCACTTCATCAAACAAGACGGAGTCATTTCCCTACCAATCTCGGTGGGACAGGTGCAAGGCCGAAGATCGGCGATGGCCGAGTTCGTAATCCTACGAGACTCCACAGCTTACAACATCATCTTGGGAAGAAAAACAATCAATGATGTTGAAGCCATAATCAATACCAAGCTGCTAGTTATGAAGTTTGTCACCGATGATGGATCCATAGGGACCATAAGAGGAGACCTCGAGACGGCGGTGGCTTGTGACAACGCCAGCCTTTCCCTCAGAAAGAAGTCCAAGGAAGCATCTGGCGTATTCCTAGCCGACCTTGACGCCAGAATAGAGGACAAGCCGAGGCCGGAACCAGAAGGGGACCTGGAGAAATTTAGCATCGGTGACGAAGGGAAAAAGTTCACGTTCGTTAACAAGAACCTCCCACATGAGCTGAAGGAGCCTTTGATGGAAATGATAAGAGCCAACAGGGACTTGTTCGCATGGACACCAGCCGACATGCCGGGCATAGATCCACAAATCATCTCGCATCACCTAGCCGTCAAGCCGGAAGCACGCCCAGTGGCTCAGCGGAGGAGAAAAATATCGGCGGAAAGAGTAGAGGAGGTAGCCAAGCAGACGGCCGGCCTCCTAGAAGCAGGCTTCATACGGGAAGTAGACTACTCAACGTGGCTCTCAAATATGGTCCTGGTGAAAAAACACAATGGCAGGTGGAGAATGTGCGTGGACTACTCTGACCTTAACAAAGCATGCCCCAAAGATTGCTTCCCCCTCCCCAACATAGACGCACTCGTCGACGCCGCGGCAGGATACCGGTATCTGAGTTTCATGGACGCCTACTCCGGTTACAATCAGATACCGATGCACCGACCAGACGAAGACAAAACGGCGTTCATAACGCCAGGGGGAACTTTCTGCTATAAGGTAATGCCATTTGGCTTGAAAAATGCGGGGGCGACATATCAAAGGCTGATGAACAGGATATTCCACGACCTCATAGGAAAAACGGTCGAGGTCTACGTGGACGACATCCTGGCAAAAACAACACGACCTGACGACCTCCTAAACGACCTGGCAAGAGTATTTGCGTCCCTCCGTCAACACGATATGAGGCTGAACCCCCTCAAGTGCGCCTTCGCCATGGAAGCCGGTAAATTCCTGGGATTTATGATAACTCAGAGAGGGGTAGAAGCTAACCCGGAGAAATGCCAGGCAATACTCCAGATGAAGAGCCCGGGCTGTATCAAGGACGTCCAGAGGTTGGCAGGTCGATTGACCTCACTTTCCCGGTTTCTCGGAGCTTCGGCGACAAAGGCCCTGCCCTTTTTTAACCTCATGAAGAAAGGGATGGCGTTTGAATGGACACCCGCATGCGAAGAAGCCTTTCAACACTTCAAGGAAATCCTGGCGGCACCTCCCATTCTCGGGAAACCAAGGGACGGAGAACCACTGTACCTATACCTCGCCATAACAAGTGAAGCCCTGGCCGCAGTTCTAGTACGAGAAGACGGGAAGGCTCAACAGCCAGTCTATTTCATAAGCAGGGCCTTGCAAGGGGCAGAGTTAAGGTATAGCAAGTTGGAAAAGCTAGCCTTAGCACTCCTAACTTCCTCGAGAAGGTTAAAACAGTACTTCCAAAGTCACCAAGTTGTCGTTAGAACGGACCAAGGAATCCGGCAAGTTCTCCAGAAACCCGACCTGGCGGGAAGAATGATGACTTGGTCCATCGAACTCTCTCAATATGACATACGGTATGAGCCCCGGCAAGCCATCAAGGCGTAGGCCATGGTGGATTTTTTGGTTGAAGTAACAGGAGACCCAGGAGAAGACATGGGTACACGGTGGAAGCTCCACGTGGACGGAGCCTCCAACCAGACCTACGGAGGAGCCGGGATCATCCTGGAGAGCCCCATCGGGGTTGTATACGAACAGTCGGTTAGATTCGAGTTTCCCATCTCGAACAACCAAGCAGAATACGAAGCCCTCATAGGAGGCTTGACCCTAGCGGCAGAGGTCGGAGCAAGAAGGCTAGAAGTATGCAGCGATTCCCAAGTCGTCACTTCCCAAGTAAACGGCAGCTACCAAGCCAAGGACCCCTTGTTACAGAAGTACTTGGAAAAAGTTAAAAGCTTGAGCCAGATGTTTGAAGAAGTCACGGTCCAACACGTACCCAGAGAAAGGAACACACGGGCAGACCTTCTATCAAAATTGGCCAGCACAAAGCCAGGGGAGGGAAACCGGTCTCTCATCCAAGGCATGACGAGAGAACCAGCAATCGCACTACACATGACAACCCTAAGTCCTTCATGGCTAGACCCCATCGCCAACTTCCTAGAACACGGCCAAGCCCCTAGTGATGGAAAGGATGCGGCGAAGTTAAGGAGAGAAGCGGCCAAATACGCCGTCATCCAAGGACAGCTGTTCAGAAAAGGGCTCAGCCAACCCCTACTAAAGTGCCTGCACCCCGACCAGACGGACTACGTCCTCAGGGAAGTCCACGAGGGCTGCTGTGGGCATCACATCGGAGGCAAAGCCCTAGCAAGGAAATTAATCCGAGCGGGATACTACTGGCCGTCGATGATGGCAGATTCCAAAGAGTTTGTCAAAAAGTGCGTAAAGTGCCAACAGAACGCCAACTTTGCCAGAGCGCCGGCCTCCGAGTTAAGCTTGCTAACGACCTCCCGGCCATTCGCCCAATGGGGAATCGACCTCTTGGGACCCTTCCCGGTCGGACCTGGGCAGGTCAAATATCTCATAGTGGCAGTTGATTACTACACCAAATGGATAGAAGCCGAACCACTGGCTAGCATATCCTCGGCCAGTTGCAGAAAATTCATGTGGAGGCAGGTAATAACACGATTCGGGATACCAGAAGTCGTCATCTCGGACAATGGCACGCAGTTTACTGACAAGAAGTTCACAGAATTTCTCAGCGGCCTGGGTATAAGGCAAAGGTTCTCTTCGGTAGAACACCCTCAGACGAACGGACAAGTGGAGTCCGCCAACAAGGTTATCCTTTCAGGGTTGAAAAAGAGGCTGGACAATAAGAAGGGTGCTTGGGCCGACGAGCTAGCGTCGGTCCTCTGGTCTTACCGAACAACCGAGCAGTCCTCCACCAAGGAAACTCCTTTCCGATTAACGTACGGGGTGGATGCGGTAATACCCGTAGAGATCGGTGAACCGAGTCCGCGACTGCTTTTGAAAGGAGTGGAGGAAACTGTAGAAAAGGACCTGATAGATGAAGCCCGGGAAATGGCCCATTTGACGGAAACGGCGCTTAAACAAAGAATAGCTCTGCGATACAACACCAAAGTGCTCAAGAGGGAATTTGAGCCTGACGACCTCGTCCTAAGGCGGAATGATATCGGCCCACCGACCCCCGGAGAGGGCAAGCTAGCGGCAAACTGGGAAGGTCCCTACAGAGTCAAAAAGGTGATGGGAAAAGGAGCCTTTAAGTTAGAAAGGCTCGACGGCAAGGAGGTCCCGAGGACATGGAACGCGGACAACCTTAGAAGATTCTACTCCTAGAGGACGGAGCGACACGCCGGCTAACCTAGCTAAGTAGTCAATTTGTCAGTTATAGTAACTTTCAAGTCCTTTATGTGGTTACCGAATAAGATATATTTGTGCAAATTCTCCACCCTATTTTGTCTCCGTTTTTCAGATAAACCATCTCGTCGCGACTAACGACGACACCTGACCCGGGACTGATCACCCCGGAGGTCATCAACTACCGTTGTAATGAGTAATCACACGAGAGACCACGGGCCGCCAGTATAAACGACTATAAACCAAAAACGGTTAATAGAAACGATAACGCAATCAGACGAGTAAGAAAAACTTTATCGCGACAAAACGAGCAAGCGACCAAAAAGTCATTGTTCACAAGCCAAAATAAAAGCGGCTAAAATTAAATTGTTCATAAGCCAAAACGGCCGAAATCAAGACTGTTTACAAGCCAAAATAAAACGGCTAAACGAAAAACAAGGAAATAAGGAGTTCATTTCTTAGGGACATCGACAACTTGGCCATCCTTAATAATCTTAAAAACACCGATTGCCGACGTGTCGAACTCAGGGGCAACGATTTTAATTTGAGCTTTCAGGGCTTCCTCAGTGCCCAAAATCGCGTCTTTGCCCTGTTTGACGACGTCTTTGTACTTAGCCTTCCATGTTGCCAGTTCAGCCTCCACGGCCTGCTTCTCCTTTTCGACTTCGGCCGCGCGCTTCTGCGCCGCGCCGACCTGTTTCTCCAAAGCCATCTCGCGCTCGACCAAACGTTCAACCGTCGCATCCGACTCTTTCTGTTTCTTCTCGGCAGCTGTTGCCTTTTGTTCGGCGGCGGTAGCTTTCTGCTCGGCAGTGGTGGCTTTCTTCTCGGCGGCATCCAATTTCTCTGAAGATTGAGTCAGCTGCTCCCGAAGGGTCTCAACTTCGCTTTTTAGCTCATTATTGGCCTTCCCAGCGGAATCCAACCTCCGTCGGAGAGACTCCATCCCGGACAGCTCGAACTCGGCCTTCCGAGCTATGACCGCACCACGCAGGAGGGTGCGGTACATCCACCTCGCCTGCCCGGCAAGGGATGACTCATGGAAATGCTCCTCGGTTCCAGGGATCAGCTGGGTGTCAATGAAATTTCCGGCGTCGAAATTCTTTTCCATCACGGTAAGGACGCCCTCAGGGCTAGACGACGCCGTGGAGGCCTTCTTCCTCTTTCTCTTCAGGCTGGGGACCTCTACCACCTCCTCCTCATCGTCCGGATTGGCCACCGAACCCCCAGTCCCGATCACCTCACGGATAGGAGAAGCATCGACCGCCTTGTCACCATCGGTTGCGGCGCCTTGAGCCGATGTGCCGATCCCTTCGGTAGCGGCCCTCTGCTCGGGAGCATCCTGGCCCTCCGGGGGAGCATTAGACCCTTCAGGGGCGGCTTGCTCGTCACCTTCCTCATCATCGGCAGCTAGAAATGTTTGGAACAAGTCGGGAAGACCCGTTACCGACGCAGACATATCCACTGCAGGGAAACAAAGAAGGTCGGTTAATCGCCACACAATATCAATAAAAGGAAAAAAGACAAAGGGCAAAGTAAAAAGCTCCTCACAAATATAATTACGACCGGACTCCCGGTCACCCATGAGAAGATGGGGATTTACTGGGTTCTTCCCAAAGACTGCCATCAACACCTCGGCAATCTGCTTATCCACCTTCGACATACTCCTATAATTCACCTTAATGAAAGAATTGGACCCTGCCCCGAAACTCCAATAAGTCGGGATGAGCCGTACCCCCTCCAAAGACAACCAAAAGGGATGACGACCTTTGGCAGGGCGGACCTTAAAATATTTGTCCTTAAACCCGTGGTAGGAATCTTCGAACAAACCAAAAATCTTCCGACCCTGGGCAGCTCGGAAGGACATGAACCCTTTTTTGTGTTTTCCCTCCTTAGAAGGGTTTGTGAGGGTGAAGAAGAAGAGGAAGACATCCACGGACACCGGCAGTTCGAGGTATTCACAGACCATCTCGAAACAGCGGATCGAGGCCCAACTGTTCGGATGCAACTGGGACGGTGACACGGAAATCCGGTTTAAAAGCGCCATTTGAAAGGCTGAAAATGGAATACGAACTCCGACTTGAGTGAACATGGATTTGTAGAACCACATCCAGTCGGCGACCTGGCGGGGATGGAAGTTGATTTCGTACAATCGCTCGTGAGGAGCCGGGACGAAAACGTCATAATTGGCCTCCTCGTCAGTCCCGCCACACAAGTACCCGGCTTGTCGGAACTCGGTGAGCTCCTCCTCGCCCATTTGGTTGGGTGATTCCTTCACGTCGGAAACAACCCAGGCATACGGATCATACGCCGCGGGGTTAACGGAAGCCCGGGAAACCGTGCGAGCCATACCTACACGGGGGGATCATCCAGTTAGTCTAAGAGATCGGTAGATCGGTTGCTCAGTTCAACCACACCACTACTCCCCAACTAAGGACAAAACACTAGAGGTGGACAGGGAAAAGCCTACCCTGGAATGGCTCCCCCCCTCTAACGCGTGTAACCGCCATAGCAGGGCCACACGACAGTAACAGAACCAAATAACAAGCATACAGAAATAATGCATAAAAGGGAGGTTGATTAGAAAGTTACCTAAATTGATGAAAAGGAGATGGAATTGCGAGTCTGGGAAAATGCAAGAAGGACGAACAGAGGCACCACAGCAACACCTTGAAATCTTGTAGCAAGGAGGAAGAAAGGAAAAATAGGGAGTGTGAAAAGGTATAGAAGCGTCGAAACTGATCGTTTAAAAACCGCTTCCAAAGCGCGAAACACCTGGGGGCAGAAGGGACTTTTCAAACGGGGTTTTTTCACCCCATTATGAGCATTCAATGCTCGGCGCAGGAAACGAAGCGATGAAACGGTTGCTTGAGCAACCAAGGGACACGCGCGTTGGGGGCACATCTCTCCCACGAGCGACCGACCAGACGAGACGCGAGACGACACGCCATTGGTAGCCCCCACAGCTACCATTGGCGCGTGGGGGCACTGTTACGGCCCGGCCCAAAATCAGCACGGGTCGACCCGACCCAAGCAGTACCCGACCCGGACGCGCGCCCTCCAACCGACCCGGACACGCGTCCTGTACGGCTCACACACGGCTGCAGGGTAACGTCCTTGGGGATATGGGCCTGTCCCATGAGGGGCCCACTACTGACATGTATATAAGGGGAAGATTGGCTCTTCCCACGAGGTACGTCATATTCTCTCCCCTATCATTCTGCTCGCCTGCACATTGCTGACTTGAGCGTCGGAGTGTCTTTGCAGGTGGCACCCCCCCTCAACATCTCTCCACGACCAAGTGCTCCAATGCTCGGCTACTCGACAACTCGCGAGCGGTGCGACCCAAGCCAAGGCGCCCTTCCCCCTACATCTAACCACCCGACCTGTTCGGAACCCGACTACTGTACAAGAGGTATGTAAAGTGTCACATAATGTTGTTATTTGGGACAATTCTGTTTGGAGACAAGTCGGGTGCAGCGGTGCACTGAAAATTTCAGCCTTTGCTCCGTAACTTTGTTGGGATCATATAGTTTAGTTGGGATTCGGCATGCCTCACACACTTGTATAGATCATTGTGTAGGGCAACTCGTATCGACTGCAAGGAGATGGATAGTCCACTGACACTATTGCTTACTTGGGCTTGGATCCGTCTACCATTTCTTGTGCCGATTTCCGGCAATCCTCGAGTGTTTCCGACTGCAAACAGGTAAAATGAATTAATGTATGCGTTGAAAGAAGTACTAGAAATTGTATTTTATTTTTTACAAAATAAGTTAACCAAGAGATTGTCTGACGGCAGGTGGTGTAACTAGGATCGTAAAAACTATGCTTACCAATATCATTCGCTTGCACACTACAAGATGTTGTTGGATGATCTGCAAGAATGACATGTACGTTGTAAAAAATTAGTACCTGCTTTTGTTTGGTAAATGAATTAATTGTTGTGTAATCATCTGATAGTTTCGATGTGTTCAGTTTGTTTGGCAGGCTTATGGCATTGAATGCATTGAGCCAAACGTGATTTCTTTAAACATCCGTCATCATTTTGTTATTTGGAGTGCCACGGTGCCACTTATATCTTTTGAATGCATCGAGTGGCATGCATCCGATAGCTTCAGGAGGCAATTTGGCTTGATCCAGGGCGTTCCTAATCAAGAGCGAAATTTAGGTACATCACACGGCGAAGTACTAACTGGACCTAAGAATCAAGATTGGTTCGACACCTACTCTTTTTGGGTGATGTAATGGACCAATCGGTATAGTCACATTCTTGCTGATGACTTGGTGCATTTACATTATCCTTTGAAAATTTACATGCATTGGTACCAAGGAGCATTCGGTGCCCACTTGCAATTGTCGGACCTCGTATTTCAAGAGAATCCAAAAGGTCCTCCAGTTCATAATCAGAAGAATCAATAGCAACAACCACCAGCACCACTGCACCACCACCGGCACCGGCACCTGCGTCATATTGTATACATTTAGCATAGAATATCATCAGTTCCGACTCATACACCCGATAGTCTACACCTCTACAGATGGTATAATCTTTCATTACCTTGATTACTGCCTCCCTCAAACTGAATTTTATTTTCACCGTGAATTCACCATCCATCACAGCAAGAAGCTCTGCTACAATCACACCGCAGGATATATATTCATAAATATATATCTTAACAATTAAAATCTCTCTATATATTATAAGTAATAAATCATTTATTATGTATACAGTAATAAATTATTTATTATATAAACAATTGATAAATACATTTTAACGGATATAATTATAATAGTCTATATTATAGCTATTTTATCTATATAAAGAACTAGTAAATATAATCTATAATAAAGAACTAATAACTAATAAAGTAATCAAATGCTATGATCACAAATTATAATTCACAGATTACATATATTACTCATCTGACTTTGTTGATCTACTACTTTAAACTATCACACAGTTATCTTTCTTTATATACCTGCATTTATATATTGGGGAAACTCCGACGCATGCATAGCCTCCAAATCCAACGACCGCATAAAAAGAAGGCTCCTAAAACGGATGTGGGTTTGCTAGTGCATTTACAACTTCTGCCATATATGCGTTCATAATGCCGTCATCTTCATCTTTGTCTTCACATGGACCAATAATCTCATATAGTTACTTTCAAATTCTTCCTCGTTATCACTATTATAATCTTCCAATTTAATATTTAGGTCCGCTTCAGATTGCTCGAACTCAATATACAGGTCGATGCACGACATTCGGTGGCGATTTTCAATATACATTGAAAACATTTCATGCATACTCGCTTCATCCGTTACGTATTTGGTTTGAAATTGAACGAACCCACCAAACACAGATAAAGGATACCTGTACAAAATACATGATACTCTCCTAGATATTTGAGAATCTATCTTTTCACAAATCACACCTTTTAATTCCTCAAATGACAATGTGAACGGTATAACAACATCTAATGGATTTTCACATACAAATTGAACTCCCTCATATGTTTGTAATAAAATCTATCCATAACAATATATTTTCAAGATAACTCTATCATCCTTAATAATATATGTATATTAAACACTCTCAATCTTACTATTATTTTTTTCTGAAAGAACGGAGGAGAAGAATGAAAACAGAGGAAGAACATGATCTGAGAGTTGAAACTCATGATGAAGAAGAAGAAGTGGGGAGTTCTGTGAAATTTTGGTTTATGTATACGTAAACAAATAAATCAGACGGTCCGACTGCGTGCTGCCATTTCAAATTTTTTCAGAACACAAATCAGACCATCCGATTAGTGTTCTCTCGCATTAAAAAAATTTTTCAAGCCAAGAAATCAGTGGGTCTGATTTCAGTCCACCCTAACTCCTGCTTCACACAAATCGGACCGTCCGATTTGTGTTCCTTTCTCTCTCTGCAAAGAAATCGGACGGTCCGATTTCTTCCCCCCTTAATTCCAAAAAGTAACATCGTCACAGCAGTGTATATCACCACAAAACTCCATAACCCAACGTAACTCACATGTGTGAATCATATAAGAAAAAATTAGCCAACAAACTTATCTAATATGAACGGTAAAGTAAGGGATAATAGTCAAATTAGTTTTTAAGGCTGCGTTTATTTACAGAGACGGGATATTAAGACAGAGACACTTTGACAAATGAAACATAGACAAAGATATTATGTCCAGAGATACTGAATTAGTGTATTTTATATCCATCCTAATAAGAAAGACACAGAGACACTAACAAGGAACATAACTTATTTTTTATTTTTTCTTTTATTATTCTTGTTAATTTTTCATAATTATACTTTTTATCATTATATTTTTCTTCTCAAATTTTTTGAATGAAAAAAAGAGAGAATAGATTAGATTTTTATAATTTATTCTACTTTATTATCTAACATAATACAAGAATACTAAATTTTGTGTCTTTGTCTTTTATGTATTGTTTAGTGTCTTGTCTTATCATGATATGAAAAAAAAATGCATTCTAAAAGATAAGACATTTTTTAAATGTCTCTGAAAGATTCTTTTAGTCAAAATAGTCCTTTAAAGATTACGAATGAATTATATCTGTCCTTTAATTACTCCACTCACAATTTTTGTCAACAATTAATGGTATGAAAATGTTAACTGATTGCATACATGACATATAACATTTTCAATTGGATCCTTGACTAAATATGTTTACGAAAATCTATCAATTTAGTTACTACGTCATATTGAAAATATAGTTTTTGTAATTAGAGAAAATAACTGAATTAATAAATTTTCATAAATATATTTAGTCAATATCCAATTGGACATATTAGGTATTATATATGTCATCAATTAATATTTTATAATATCAATCTTTAAAAAAATTATTAATAGATTAACTAAAAGACAAATATGATTAATTCATAATCTTTAAAAGACCAATTTAATTTAAAAAAAATTATGAATGAATTTAAAAAATATATTATTTTTCAGAAAGTAATTTTACTATTAATTAATCCATAAAGTGTTAAGAAACCTGCAAAGTGTAATATCTGGATGACCCGAGCATCCAAAGCACTAGAATAAAAAACAGCAACTTTTGCACGCATTGGCGAGGTATCATTATAAGTGTTATGCTATCCACCTCATCTACTTCCATTTGTCATAATATTATTGAGGAAAGTAACACAAGGTTTGAATATCTAGAGTTGAGTCTTCATTTGTAATATAATGCATTTGATTTAGCTGTTTGTCTTTGTTGAAATTTTCTAAATAGGACATGAAGTTATGATCTCAAGGAAGGACATGCATATATGAGAAGTTTATTAGCTTTCATTGTTGAGTCACATATTTGCATAAATAGTTAGCATTGATAATTAAATATTATGGAATATCTGAATAAATTTAGATGACACTACATTTTTTTTTATGATCACTTGTGATTGGTAAAAACATACCAAGTACATAGCCACAGGCACGAAAGAAAAGAAAAGTGGCAACCAGAATTCCAAGAGGAACAGAAAGGTTGAAGAACAAGCAGAGGCTTTTTTATTTAAATAAATTAATAGGAGAACTAAATGATCTGTTTTTCCTAAATGAATTTTGAAAATGTAATTCTCCTAAATCATATAATATATAAATCGTCCTAGATTTTTGTGTTTTAAATAATATATGAATCATATTACTCTGGGACGATTTATGCATGAAATGCATTACTTAAAAACACATAAATCGTTCCAAGCCTTTGTGTGTTACAAAATATATATAAATCATCCTAGGTCACCGTGAATTAGGTTTTTTATCCTAAAAGTTTATTGTCCTAGCACGATTTACGTACAACTAGCCACCCCTCAAGACCCTAGCACGATTTATGTGTTACTATGATAAAACACATTAGGCTGTGACGATTTACATTCAAAAACACAAAGCTCATGATCATAGAAGATTTTTGTGATAAAAGAGGCTATAAATAAACAAGAACAATGTATATCGAGCCATAGTTAAGTTGAGGGTTTTGGAAAGATGGCTGAGAGTGTGTTTTTGCTAGTTCATCACCGGACAAAATGAATGAAAATACAAGTGAGAGTGTAACATTTAATAATAAAAGGCAGGTCAGAATGTTCGTAAATCCTTCAACGAATTTAGAAGATCTACGAAATAATATATTCTAGAAGTAAATATAATTACAGTAATAAATAAATAAAATTTATATGAATAAAATTAAATAAAAAAAGATAAAAAATGTATATAAACAAAAAAATAAAAATATTATAAAATTAATAAAAAAATTTATACAACAATATTATCATATGAAAAAATACAATAAAAATAAATAAAAAATTATATAAACAAAATCAAATAAAAATAAAAAATTCATAAAAAATATACATATAAAAAATAGTATAGTAAATTATAAAAAAAATCATATGGACTAGGAAATAATATGTACTCTAAAAATATAAGATCAAAACACTAAAAAAATAATATAAAAATATTTTATCATATAAATAAAAAATACAATATAAAACATGAAAATCAAAATATGAAAGAAAGTACTAAAAATAATAAAAGTAATATTAGTTTCAATTTTTTTTCGATCAATATCTTTCATATTTGTTTCAATCACTGTCAAGATAAATATTTTAATTTTTGTTATTACTTTTAATACTCTCTTTCATATTTTGATTTTCATGTTTTTTATTGTATTTTTTATTTATATGATAAATATTTTTTATATTATTTTTTAGTGTTCTGATCTTGTATTTTTAGAGTACATACTACTTCCTAATTCATATGAGTTTTTTTTCATAATTTACTATATTATATTTTTTATATGTATATTTTTTATGAATTTTTTTATTTTTATTTGATTTTGTTTATATGATTTTTTATTTATTTTTATTGCATTTTTTTTCATATGATAATATTGTTGTATAAATTTTTATTTTTATTTTTTTGTTTATATATATTTTTTTATCTTTTATTGTACTATATTTATGTTGTGTATAAAATTTTTTATTTTTTTATTTAGTTTTCTTCATATGAATTTTATTTATTTATTATTGTAATTTTATTTACTTTTATAATATATTATTTCGTAGATCTTCTAAATTCGTTGAAGGATTTATTATTAAACGTTACACCCACGTACTCCGTACTCAAAGCGTTTGGTGGAGAGACAGAGACGTAAAGACAGAGACTGAGAGACAAATACTAAGAGACAGAGATTGAAATAAATCTTAGTATTCTGTTTGGTGCAAATGGGAGACAGGAATTGAAACAAGAATAAAACTCTAATTTAATTTGCACAAAGGGTAAAATTGGAATTAATTAATTGAAATGAAAGTATTTTAGATATAAAATGTTATTAAAGTTTCAGTCTCCATCTTTAAAAATTTCAGTCCCCTGTGTCCTTACTTTTTGGAGGTACTGAAATACTAAAATTTTAGAGACAGAGACAGAAATTTTAGTACCAGTCTCTGAACTAACAAACACGATACTGAGTCTTAGTCTCTCAGTCTCTGTCTCAGTACCTCAAAACAAACACTACCAAAGAGAATGAGAGAAGGAGAGAACGGAAAAGAGCGTTTGAGGGTGAAACACGGTGAAGAAGATAGCCATGCCATCGAAAGCGATAAGGGGGAAAGGGTGGGAGGGTTTGCATCTGTGAAGGAGGGATCAAGTAAGGGCGACCTTAGTTCTAGGGTGACTTCCAAGATTTCATTCCGTGACAAGGTTATTGGTTCTACGGCAGCCAGGGATAAATCGGGCTGACGCTCTAGATAGATGAGGATTCCATGGCAGTGGTCACTGGAAAACAAGGAGATCCTATGCCTCCAAGAGTTTGCTTCTCCGAAGAGGCTAGGAACATCCTTTCTGAACCATACAAGGAAGCAATTGTGATTAAGGTTCTTGGAAAAAAACCTTAGTTACATGGCCATGTTTCACAAATTGAAAGGGGTATGGAGGATCACCGGTGGATATGAAATCTTGGATGTGGGTTTTGGGTACTTCCTCGTTAAATTTGATCATATGGACGATCGAGAGAAGGTTTTGCTAGGGGGGCCATGGATGATCTTCGGTCACTATATTGCGGTCAAGCCATGGACACCGGATTTTAACCTTGTGAGGACACTTTCGGAGAGACTATGGTTTGGATTCGAATCTCTGGTTTGAGCATATAGTACTATCAGGATAAAGCCATGATGAGAATTGCTTCCGCTGTGGGGAGACCAGTCAAGGTGGATTTGGTTACTAAGTTGGCGGAGCGGGAAAAATTTACTCGGGCTTGCGTGCAAATTAATCTTGGTTTGCCGGTGGTCCGGAGTGTGATTGCCGATGAGTTTGAATATAAGGTGGAGTATGAATACTTACACCTTATTTGTGACAAGTGCAATTGTTTCGGGCATCCAGCAACTAACTGCAGAATGACCCTGATAGAGTCGGAAAGGATAGATCGAAAGGAAACATCAGTGACCGAGACAGCGACCCGGGTGGTGCAGCAACAGGAAGCCTCAAAGAAAAAAATTTTTGAATTTGGATGCAATCCCAAAGATTCAGTGATAGTTGCAGAAATTGGGGAGGAATTAGGTGATACGTTGCATGGGAAGGAAGTGGGGTCCCAGCATTTAGAAAATGAGGCTGGCTGGACCAAAGTCAGCGGAAAAAGAAGAGGAAAATTGAGCCAATAAAACACAGCCCAACAAACCTCTAAAGACAAAGTGCCGGTGCGCTCAAATCAGAAAATTGACCAGAACCATGACTTTGGGCTACGTATGAGAGGAGTCGAATCAGGGGTGAAGACCGGGTCAGTTAGCGGATCTAAAGCACGCATGGTATCTTCCAAACAGCAAGGGGTGAAGGGCAAAGCTGTCTCCGTTGCGGTGCCGACTTTCACTGCCATTATCAAAAACGGACACAAGAGGTTGCGCCTTTCTTCTTTGCAGAATTTACCGTCGACTCCGGACTGCTTTGGCGACACCAGCAAGCAGCAAATCAGCGAATTGGAAGGGTTGTCAGTGGAGGGACACAGACAAACCAGGAAACAACCAGACAAGGACAAGCAAGTCTCAGGGGGATATGATGGTGGATCTTCATCATCTCGTTAGGGACTTCGGCTGAGGTTGGTCCTTTTTACAATACAATTGTTTTATGGATTATTTAGATTTAAGCTTTCTATTTTGGAATATTAGAGGGGCCTCTAATAAATTGGCCCGGGTTCATAGTAAAGAGTTAGTGAATAAATTTTACCCTACTTTTTTCATTCTGTTTGAAACCCATGTTGCTTTCGAGAGGATGAAAACTTTTTGTAATAATCTAGGTTACCGGGGTGTTGATATTGTTGAGGCTAATGGTCATAGTGGGGTATCTGGGTTCTACGTTCTAATTCAAATATTTCTGTGAGAGTATTGGATGTAGTTGATCAATGTATCAGTTTTGAAATCACTATGGGCAATACATCTAGTTACTGCAGTGCGGTGTATGCTAATCCGCATATGCATCGGCATAAAAAACTGTGGGGTGACTTGACAAGGATTGCTAATATGATCCACAGACCTTGGATTGTGTTAGGGGACTTTAATGATGTTCTGTTGCAGAGTGAAGTTAGAGGGGGGCAGTTTAGACTTGCTAGAGCAGAATAATTTGCGGAAACATTGGAGGATTGTGGACTGTTTGATATGGGGGCTATTGGGAGAAGATTCACTTGGTACAGGAAGGTGAAAGGTGGGGTGCAGGTGGCTAAGAAGCTTGATAGAGCAGTCATCAACCAGGACTGACGACTAATGTTTCCGGAGGCTTATACTGAAGTGCTGGCGCGCCTTCACTCTGATTATTGCCCGTTGTTCACTAGGTGCAAGATGGCAGAGAGGGCTACCAAGGGCCATCGTCCGTTCAGATTCCAGGCTGCATGGATGACTCATCCTCTTTTTAGGAATGTTGTTGATACAGCTTGGAATAGAGGAGCTCCGGATGTAGTCAAATGTTTGTTGGAGGTTCAAAAAGATGCAACTAGCTTCAATAAAAAGGTTTTTGGTAATATTTTTGTTAAGAAAAGGGAGTTGGAGAGGCTTTTGAATGACGTTCAAATTACTCTGGAGAGTCGGGAGGATCAACAGCTTAGGATCAAAGAGCAAGTTTTGCATCAGGAACTGAATGCTGTCCTTCTTCAAGAAGAACTGTTGTGGTATCAAAAATCTAGAGAACAATGGGTGAGATGTGGAGACAGAAATACAAAATTTTTTTCATCTGCAATCAGGAGAAAGAGGAACAAATTCATGGGTTATTTTTGGAGGATGGGTCTTGGGCAACGGAGACTACGACTCTAGAAATGGTGGCAAATTCTTTCTTTCAAAAACTCTTTTCTACAAGGGAGGATATTGACCTGGACGCCATGGGGCCTTTTCCTTGCCCGTCTCTTAGTACTGAGGCTTGTCAAAAGTTAGTGGAACCGGTGACGTCTGAAGAGGTTAAAAGAGCTGTGATGACCATGAGTTTGTTTAAAGCCCCATGGCCAGATGGATTTCAAGCAATTTTCTACAAAGAGTTCTGGGACTCTCTTAGCAACGATGTGTGTGGACTGGTCAAGCGAGCCTTTGAGGGTGAGCCAATGAATGCAGCTATTTTCGATACTCTCGTTGTTCTAATTCCTAAAGTGGAAATTCCCTCTTCCTTACGGGAGTTTTGGCCTATTAGCTTATGTAATGTAATTTATAAAATTGTCACAAAAGTTCTAGTTAACAGGTTTAGACCTTTCTTGTCGGAGATCATTGGTCCTTTGCAAGGAGGGTTCATTGCAAGAAGAGGAACCACAGAGAATATTATCATTGCTCAGGAGATTATGCACTTCATGAGGAACACCAAGTCTCAAAAAGGGACCACAGCATTCAAGATTGATTTGGAAAAAGCTTATGACAAGGTAGACTAGCATTTTTTGGAAGCTACTTTGGTCCAGTTTGGGTTTCCAAAGGCTACCATTAATCTTATATTGAATTGTGTGACTTCCTCTTCGTTGGCAGTTTTGTGGAATGGGAACAGGCTCCAAAATTTCAATCCAAAGAGAGGGTTGAGGCAAGGAGATCCTATGTCTCCTTATCTATTTGTACTCTGTATGGAAATGCTTGCCTGTTTTATCTCTCATAGAGTTTCCCAAGGTTTGTGGAACCCAGTTGCGGTTTCTAGGAACGGACCACGACTCTCTCATTTGATGTTTGTAGATGATCTTTTGCTTTTCTGTAAGGCATCGAAAGCTCAAGTAATAGAGGTCATGCATTGTTTGGACTTGTTTTCTAGAGCGTCAGGTTTGAAGGTAAATCTTCATAAGTCAAAGGCCCAGTGTTCCAAGAGGGTGTCAAAGAGGAGAAAAGAGGTTATCTCAGGGGTCTCTAACATCCGGTTCTGCAATGATTTGGGTAAATACCTGGGAATTAACATCGGTCATGCCGGAGCTTCCAGGAAGACGGCTCAGGAGGTTATTAAAAAAATTTCGAGGAAGCTCTCCAGTTGGAAAGGATGCCTGCTGAATAAGGCAGGGAGGCTTTGTCTTGTTAAATCGGTTATGGCCTCTATCCTGGTTTATGAAATAAAAATTTCTCTTCTCCCGAAGTATGCATGTAATAAAATTGATTCCTTGATGAGACAGTTCTTGTGGAAAGGCCAAGCGACTGGCAAAGAGCTACCTCTGGTCAGGTGGGAGATCGCCATAACTCCTAAAATAGCAGGAGGATTGGGTATTAGGGATACTTCCTGTGCTAACATGGCGCTTCTGGAAAAATTGGTATGGGATTGTTTAAATCATAGTGAGAAGTTATGGGTGCAGGTTCTGAAGCATAAATATCTCAGGAATCAATCTGGTATGAACGGAAATAGTAGAAATTCTTCATCGGCTACCTGGAAGAACATTGTTAGTGCCTATGAGCATCTCAAGGAAGGGCTTCATTGGAATATTGGAGATGTCCACAAATCAGTTTGGTATGATGAGTGGACTCCTTTTGGTAAGCTTTGCAACCTTGTTCCTTATGTACATATTTCTGAAACAGATTTCATGGTGGCTGACTTGTGGAAAGGGGTGTATTGGGAGGTTGATAGTGTTATCACACCTATTTCGCATGAGATTAAGCAGTTTATTTGTGGTCTGAGATATCCTAGTTCGACTGAGTTGGAGCCACAGTGGGAGTGGTGGCCTGCAGCAACAAAAAAGTATAGTGCAAGAGAGGGTTACAGATGGTTATTAAAGAAAACATTAAATTGGAATGCCAATAGTAATTAGAACTGGTTGTGGAATACAAACATTCTAGAGAAGTTCAAATTTACTATGTGGCTTGGCTTACATGATGCTCTACCAACTGAGACCTTTCGATTCAAGCGGCATTTAGCTTCTTTAGATATGTGTAAGAGATGTAACAAGGCGCAGGAGACTATGGAGTATTGCCTTAGAGACTGTGAACGATCAAAGGCAATTTGGTATATGTTGGATCCTAGTATCCTGGACTCGACGGCTGGTACTGCTCTTGAAGAGTGGTTTCGGAAGGCCTTGGCTAACAATGAGGCGTCCTTTGGTGCAGGGCTTTGGTGGGTATGGAGACATAAGTGCAATGACATATTCAATATTGACAACCCTTGGACAGACCACAAGGTTGTTGTCTTGGCCAGAATTACTGCCAAGGACTTACAGGTTTACAGGAATCGAAACAATGCCTTTAGGTCTCTCCGAAATTGCCTGTGTTGGAACTCACCGGTAGGCAATAGTTTTAAAGTTAATTGTGATGCAAGATTGTATATGGATTCAAATTTAGCGGGATTTGGGTGTATTATTAGAGATTCTAAGGGAGATTGGATCTCGGGCTGCTCTGGAAGCATTCCCCATTGGTCTATCATCAGATGTGAATTATTTGCTTCTTGGAGGGGCTGGTTTTAGCTTGGGATTGCGGTTTGAGGAATATTATATGAGAAACGGATTGCCTTGACATTCTGCCCATCATGCATGAGCTTATAAGTGGGTATTCATCTAAAGTAACAGATTTGGTTCACAAGATTCAGGAGCTTCTATCTCGTCCTTGGCTTGTTCACGTTGAATGGGTGCCCCGAGAAGCAAATAGAGCTGTGGATTGGATAGCTAAATATGGTGCCAAGAGTAACTCTAATCATGTTATTTGGTTTGAGCCTTGTGTTGATTTCCAACAAATCATCCGCTCGGATTTAGGATAGTTTTTGCTTTGTTTCTTTCCTTGTTTAGACACAAAAAAAAAACGTTACACCCTTACTTGTATTTTCATTCATTTTTTTCGGTGATGAGCTAGCAAAAACACACTCTCAGCTATCTTTCCAAAACCCTCAACTTAACTATGGCTCGATATACATTGTTCTCGTTTATTTATAGTCTCTTTTAGCACATAAATCTTCCATGATCATGAGCTTTGTGTTTTTGAATGTAAATCGTCCCAGTCTAATGTGTCTTATTATAGTAACATATAAATCGTGCTAGGGTCTTGAGGGGTGGCTACTTGTACGTAAATGGTGCTAGGGCAATGAGCTTTAGGATAAAAAACATAATTCATGGTGACCTAGGACGATTTATATATATATTGTAACACACAAAGGCCTGGAACGATTTATGTGTTTTTGAATAATGCATTTCATGCATAAATCGTCCCAAGGTAACATGATTCATATATTATTTAAAACACAAAAATCTAAGACGATTTATATATTATATGATTTAGGAGAATTACGTTTTTAAAATCCATTTAGAGGAATCAAGTAATTTAGTTCTCCTATTAATTTATTTAAATAAAAAAGCCTATTTTGGCTTATACAACTGAACAATACACTAAGATGACGAATAAAGAGATCTCCTAATTCTGTTCTATATTAGCTAGTTATGAACAGCTTCACTTCCTTTGGAGATAGGTATCTACTAGCAACTGCCATTTTATTTTATTTTATTTTATTTTTTGATGGTTAACATAAACTCAAACTGAGCATATTAGTCCAAAACTGCCATTTTATTCTTAATGGTTAACTAACTATATATGATCTTAATGGTTTTTAATGTTTTTTTTGGACCTATGGTTTTTAATGTTAACAACTGTGTATTTAGTTGAAAGTAATGGTAATGGTTTTAGTTGGGTAATTTTTTTTCTCACCGTATTCTTTTTTTATATAAAAGTAGAAGTAGTGATATACTCTAACATTGTAATTTTTGGTATTTTTTAAAATTATGGGATGTACAAAAATCACAAATAGGAGGGTTTGATTTCTCGATCTCAAAATTTTTTATTTTTTTAACACAAATCGAAAGTCTAATTTCTGTACTTCTAACATATGGGACAATCTAATTTCTACTTCTTTATTTAAACATTTCACATTTGAGAATAACACTCCAACAGTTAACATTTTAAAAAAACACCATTACTATTCTAATATCAAAAATAAAAAGTTCTCACATCTATGATCCATCTCCATTGTTGCTATTAGTTTTTTTTCTCTTTCGTTTATCAAAATTATTCGAAGCTATTAAGTAAAAATTTTTCAGAAAAATATAATGACAGGCTCTACTGTTAGATGCGTTACTTTCCTCTTATACTATATTTGGCTTAAAGTACAATCAAGAAGCAAAAATACACTGAAGAAGCAAAGAAGAAAAGAAAAGAAAAAGCACTAGAATCAATTCACAACTTCTGCATGGGCATGTTTCACGTTGTGGAATATAATGGTATCAACGCTATTTGGTATTTCAGTTCATGCACTTTTGACATTGAATCCATTGTTGAGTAACACTACTTTTGATACCTAAAGTTACTTTAGCATCTTCAATTTATTCTGCATTACATTACTATCTGATTTCTTCTTTCAAATCCATGGCGGAATCACTCATCTTCAAGCTATGCTGAATCACTGACAGCAAAGCTTGCTTTTTAAATTATTCAAAAAGAAATAAATTAGGAAAAATTATTTTAAGAAATTGTTAGAAAAATTTAATTATTAAAAAAAATTTAATACCAAAATTATTTAAAAAATTAATATTTATAATATTTAAAAAAAACCATTTTTTTTTGTTAAAAATACACATATATCTTTAATTACTTATTTATTTATTTTTATAATCTTTATATCAATGATTTATATTCCTTTTAAAATTTTGGTCATTTTTATAATTATTTATTTTTTTTATTTATATGATCTTTCTTCCTCTCATTCGCTACAAGCCTACAACAATAGAAACCTATGAGTATGAGAGAAAGTGCAAAGAAATATGTGTTGGCCCTTATTTATTTACATTGTTATGACAGGTGTAGACGCACGGGACTCAGACATATCAACTGCTTGAACGATAGTTATTACATTGTGAGAATCGATTTTGAAGTTAGTATTGTTTTCATCTTTTAAATTAATAAGCGTATGTCATTATAGTTAGAGTATTTTTATAGATTTAGTGTTGACACATGAGTAGAATGGATTATCTTTAAATAACATAAAATAGGTTAGTAGGTAAGTTATTAACATTTGTTAGGTGTCAAATTTATTTATTGTAAAAGTTAATTTATTAATTAATTTAATTTAATTAATTATTTATTTATTTATTAATTTTTTTAAATAAATAAAAGAAATGTTATTAATTACTGTTTATTCCTGGTTATTATGTTATGTTATTTTTGTGTTTTTATTTCTAAGTCGAATTTTATATTTTTAGTTTTAAATTTGAATATGCTAAAGAACTTAGGTTGAAATCTAAATTTTTACAAAGTTTTATTTTTTAAACAGAGGCCTCGCCTACTACTACCTAGGCGGGTGAGTCACATTCCTACACCGTCGAACGTCATTGTTTTTTGCCTGAGAAAAGCTGAGTTTGGCGACACGGTACAACTCAAGAACTTCGTGTTTGACAATTCCCTAATCACTGCATTCGTTGAGCATTGGCGTCCGAAGATCCACATTTTTCACCAACCACCGGGTGAGTGCACCATCACCTTGCAGGATGTTGCGTACCACCTCGGGTTACGCACAAATGGAGAGCCAGTGGGTGAGTGCTTGCGTGACTTCCAGACTTGGTACTGGCGTCCGACATGGGAGTACGTAGAGGAGCTCCTAAGTGTCAGATCCCTTCATGGTCAGCACTAGACATTTTTACTAAATTTTTAGAAGAAAAACGAAAAAGATGAAGGATTGAGATGTTTGTGGAGAATACTAACATTTGAAGAAGGATTGAGATGTTTGTGGAGAATACCAACATTTGAAGAAGGATTGGTTTTTATGAGATGTTTGAAGAAGGATTGATTTTTATCGTACTATATTTCGTTTACACAATAAACAAAATTAGTTTGTTCGTATTTTGTGTAAACGAGATATGTGGAGTTCGTTCTTCCTCACATAATATGTGTGCACATGTAATGCATTGATCTGAGTATGTCTTGTTTCGTTTATAGTGTAAATAAAATACGCCTATGTTTATCTTATTTATTTTGTAAACTAGATAAATAATGTTACAAAAAATCAATAAAAATTCTTCGAATCATCTATTTCAATAGTTAAAATATTTATTTTATTTATCTAAAAAAAATCTCGTAAATCAGTGGGTAATATCCTTCTTGGTTCACAAAATGTTGTAAATGTGCATAGCAATGTATAACACATAATCATGGTCGGAGATTTCACATCTAATAATCCAATAAAAAAGAAAAAGTTCAATGGGTCATGCTATAATTATTTATCTCTTTGTATTAAAACAAAGGATTTTATTTTAGTTAAAATGTGCACATAGTATTCATACGAATAATTAAATAATAATGAAAAAAGAATATCAATTTATAATTTAGTCTTTTGAAAATACATATAAATATATAATGTTATGAATTGTGATATTAATTTAACATGTTTTAAATAATTTGTTTAACGAATATTTTAAAGACACTTGAGTTTGCTTCATGTGATGATGGCGTGTTTCCGGCAATTACATTAATCTCTTAATATGTGATTGGTTAAGTCTTTAAACTCTAGTGAAATAAAAAACTGCATTAGCATCCAATGATCCAAGAAGACTTTGGATTTTAAAATTGTAATTCATAGACTTAGCTGCTATAAAGATTGAAGACTCTGACTGTGTTTTTGCATTCACAACTTCTGCATACTCTCTCATATTTTCTTAGATTAACCATCATGGCTGAATCATTCATCTTCAGCATCGCTGAATCACTCATAACTAAGCTTGCTTCTCGTGCATACCAAGAAGCGTCTCGGGTGGTTGGTGTCTACGATGACCTCCAAGACTTGAAAAGCAGTCTCTCATATGTGAAAGCTGTGCTGTTGGATGCTGAGCAGAAGCAGGAGCACAACCACGAACTGCGGGAGTGGCTGAAGCATATCAAACTCATCTTCTATGATGCTGAGAACTTGCTTGACGAAGTTGACAGCGAAACACTGCGGAAGCAAGTCATCAGAAACTACGGCACTTCCAAGGACAAGGTAGGCCGCTTCTTCTCGAGTTCTAATCCACTTGTGTTTCGTTATAAGCTTGCTCTTCAGATCAAAGATATTAGCAAGAGATTAGATAGAGTCGCGGCTGATAGAGATAAGTTTGGGCTTCAAGTAATTGATGTTGATAGGCGAGTTGTGCATAGGAGGGAAATGACTTACTCCCATGTTGTTGAGTCTGATGTCATAGGAAGAGATTATGATAAAGAAAAGATCATAAAGCTCTTGATGGAACCGAGTCTTGACAACAATGCTGTCTCTAAACATATCTCTGTGATTCCCATTGTCGGAATTGGAGGTTTGGGAAAGACCACTCTTGCTAAGCTTGTCTTCAATGATGAAAGGATAATTGACTCCTTTCCATTGAAAATGTGGGTGTGTGTGTCTGATGACTTTAATATCAAGCAATTGATTATTAAGATCATCAATGCTGCTAGCAATTTTGTTTCTACTGGTGCTCTTCCGGGCCAGCAAAATTTAAAAGAATTAGAGGTTGATCAATTGCAATATCGTCTAAGAAACATGCTTGTGGGTCAAAAGTTTTTCCTAGTCTTGGACGATGTATGGAATGAAGATCGTGTTAAATGGGTTGAGCTGCAACATCTCATTTCAGTGGGTGCTCAAGGAAGCAAAGTTATAGTCACAACACGAAGCCAGTCCATCGCTTCCATGATGGGTACCGTTGCCTACTCGCACCATTTAAAAAGTCTTTCTCCAGAGGATTCATTGCGATTGTTTGTTAGATGGGCTTTTAAAGAAGGAGAAGAGGGAAAATATCCAGATTTGATAAGGATTGCAAGAGAAATCGTAGACAAGTGCAAAGGAGTTCCTTTAGCGGTGAGAACGTTGGGAAGTTCACTATTTTCCAAACACGAGAGACAAGAGTGGGAATCATTGAGAGACAAGGAGATTTGGAATTTGCCACAAAAAGAGGATGATATCTTACCTGCTTTAAAATTAAGCTATGATGAAATGCCATCCCATTTGAGGCAATGCTTTGCTTTGCTCTCCCTTTATCCAAAGAATCATGCATTTATTTCTTTTGACGTTGCTTCACTTTGGGGGGCAGCAGGTTTGCTTCCATTGCAAAGCAAAGATAAAACAATGCTAGACGTTGCACACCAATATTTGAGTGACTTAATGACAAGATCTTTTCTCAATGATGCTCTTGACTTTGGCACCTTTTATGGATTCAAACTGCATGATTTAGTGCATGATCTTGCAGTATATGTTGCAAGAGATATGTGTCAATTGGTCAGTTCAAACACGCAGGATATATCAGAAAATGTGCTGCATTTGTCTTTTGTTGAGAATGGTTTGCCTTACAGTTCCATCAAGACAAGCTTACAAGGTGTGAGAAGCATTCTGTTTCCAGTTGACAATCAGGGAGCCAGTGAAGCTTTCTTGGATGCATGGGTGTTAAACTGTAAATACCTGCGATATTTGGATTTAAGTGATTCTACATGTGAGACTTTGCCTGAGTCAATTGGTAAGTTGAAACATTTAAGATTTATTTCTCTTTGGAATAATAAAAGAATAAAGAGGCTCCCTAATTCTATTTGCAAGCTCCAAAATTTGCAAGTTCTGCTTCTTGATGGGTGTTCAAATCTTGAAACTGTACCGAAAAAGTTAAGAAAGTTGATCAGCCTGCAAAGATTGGAGATAACCACAAAGCAATCTATTTTGCCAGAGAGTGACATTGCAAAGTTGAATTGTCTTGAATCTTTGTGTGTCGAAGATTGTGATAATTTGGAGTCCTTGTTTGTTGAGACAAGATTGCCTACACTTCGAACTTTGCAAGTTATTGACTGTGTGAATCTAAAGTCTTTGCCACTTGATACTCACCATTTTCCTCAGTTAGAAACTTTGGTAATCAGCGGTGTGGCCAATGAAGATTGGCTTGATAGATCAGAGGATACTAATGCTGTCTTGAGGTTAAAAACCATTGTTCTTTCAGAAATGGTAACATTGCCTCATTCTCTCCAACAATATGCAAGCACATTACAAACTTTGGCGATTGTAGGTTGCTACGAGCTGGAGGTACTGCCCGAATGGCTGTCAAATCTGAGTTCTTTGAAATTTCTTTTTATGGCCGGTTGTCCAAAATTGAAGTCTCTTCCCAGTGATATCCACCGTCTAACAAGTCTCCAAGTTTTGCGAATCTTAAATTGCACCGAGTTATATAGAAAATACGAGCCACAAGTTGGAGAGTGCTGGCCCATGATATCTCACATCAAGCATACTGACATTAGGAAGTAATGAAGAATTGAAGATGGAGTAGCTAATGGAAGATGAAGAAGAATTGTCTTGACAACCCGGATTGGAGTCAAACTGCGTTCTGTTTCTTCATCAGTTTCCATAATGTACACTATTGTGCTTGTTTTGTTTCGAACTATATGTCTTTAGTGGTTTTTCAAGTTTCTGTATGTTCTTTTGTAATTCAAAATGGTAATTCATGAAGTCTGATTTAGTGTTGTCTCTAATGAAATTCTCTAGAAATTAGATATTAAGTTACAATCACAAGGAAGGAAATGCATGCATGACATTATCTAAGTTGCTGAAACATACTTGAGTAAATACTTAGCACAGGTAATTGAAATTGTGGAATTTCTCAAGAACTTGGATAGCATTTTATTTGGTGTGATGATCACCAGGTGAGTAGGTACATTGCAAAAGCATAGCAAAATATTGATTAGATATAAAATAAAGACGAGACAGAAAAAGAAAAATGGATGCTGGCAAATATTGTAAGGATAAGATCAATAGGATGAGAAAAATGGAGAACAGAATTAGTCAAAATATGAATAATACAAATACAAATACTAGCAACTATATTTGAGTAAATAGTTAGCATTGATAGTTAAATATTGTGAAATTTTTATGAATAAATTTAGTGGTCGCTCCATTTTATTTGATGATAATCACTTGTAATTTATAATTTATAAAGCTAACGGTGATAAGCTTATACATAATTTTGATATGCCGATTGTACACATTTAAATGTGTTGCTATATATGTTTTGTATTTCTTGACCTATTCACAAGTGCTGAATTAAAACATCAAACTATAAAGAAGAGGAGAAAAAGTTGGAGAGAAACAGAGGAGATAGAATCTTTTATTTATATGTATAGAATCAATCAACGTCAATGATAATAAACTAATAATTGCTGCAAATATGCAATATATAGATTAGTCACCAATAATGATATTATATCTATGTTACATAATGATATTTTATGTGAAAATAATATTTAAAATATTATTATATATTATATTAATTAATTTAATTAAATATATTAAACTGTCTAATAATTTTTAATTATTATCTTCAAGCAAACAAATTTAGTAAATAATTATTAAATCATAATTATCTCTTTTCTCTCTTCAAAGTAAAATAAATTTTTAGTAAAACTTTTCCTCGTTAGAGCCCTCAGCCCACAGAGAGTTAAGGGAAAAAGCAAGTCCAAAGGCCCATGACTTACACTAGTATTAATATGGATCCAATGCATAAAACCAAAAAGATTGGTACAATGAATTGAGAGACATAGAGCTGTTAATGTCATGACCCAAAAAAAAAATTGGTGTTATTGTAATCTATGGAGTGTCAATTTACTTCGCATGAATTGAGAATATTGTTCGAAAAATACAACATAGTAGTAGCATAAAAATTTAATGGTAGAAATTAGAATGAAAAGAGATCATTTACATAGTATTTTACTAGTCAATTTTCTTAAAATACATTTTAAACTGATTATTCCAAAATTAACTTAATTGTTTAGACATTAAAGTTTAAACCGATGAAATTTGGTCACTTCTAGACTGCCAAAAAAAAAAAGAGTAAATTCCAGTTTTGTGTTAACTAATTAATAAATTTACTTTTTTTTTCCTTAATTAAATTGCTAATATTCAATTCCTATTATCACTTACTAAAGAATTGGATTAACACATGCATCCCAATCTTTTCTTCAATGTCTTATGGGTGGCAACAAACAATTCACATGCAATAATTAAAAAGAGATAGTAATATGGGGTTGGGGAACCTAAGAAAGTTCCAAATAAGAGAGAGAGAGAGAGAGAGAGAGGGTGAGACAAGAAAAGATAGATAGAAGGGTAATAATGCATGTCTAGCAAAGAGAGAGCCCAATCTCAATCACTATAAGATACCATCATATCATATGCTTTTTATTTCTCAGTACTTTTTTGGATGATGGGGCCATATGCATGACAATAAAATCACCAAGATCATCACTTTCTCCCACACCCCATCATCCATGCACATGCTTATTGCTACAATGCAAAGGAGGAGAGTGGAGTCATGTCTTCATAAAGTGCAAGTCTTATTTTATTTTGGAGGCCAGGGTTCCTCTCACTAATTTCTCTTCTCTCCTTTTTTTTTAATTATGTTGTGTTAATGATGTCATAATAAATAAATAGTGTTAATGATGTCATAATAAGTAAATAATATTTATAAATATTTTATATAAGTATTAACTTGTTATCATCCTTATTATCTCTTCAAGATATGAAATATTAGGCATCTTTAGCAATGATATCTAATACTTATATAAATAGTGGTGGATATCTTTAGGATTATATATTAAGAGTTTAATTTTGATATTAATGTAAAATATTTTATATAATTTTTTAATTATATTTTTTTAATAATTATTTATGATGTGATTAATAAAAAATTAATTATTTTTGTTGAAATACGTAATTAAATATACATTAATACATATAAAATTATTTTATATCATCGACAACGTATCAAAATTAAATTTATGTATTGTTTTTTTATTGTTATTGAAAGATGACACCCGTTTTGCTGATAATCATAAATCATGGCATGATTTTGCTATATGCACAACTTAGTGATTTCATCTTAGTATTTTGAGAAAAGGACAAATAGGTTATTGATATTTTGTCTTGTGGACATTTTTATTTCTAATCATTGAAAAATATTTTTAAATTTCTGATCTTCAAATGCCTCTGTCAGGGACTGATCTGTCCAAATTTTGTGAATGTCAGAGACTTAAAAGTATTTTTCAATGATTAGGGACGAAAATGTTCGCAGGACAAAAGGTCAGGGACCTATTTATCCTTTTCTCAAATATTTTTTGTTTTTTATGGAAGTAATATTTGTAAACGAATAAATGAAGTGATAATAATCATTATTAGTAAACATTCATGGGGAAAAAAAAAGTGAAACGAAGTAGTAGGCATCAATAATATAATTGGTCATATAAGGTTGCATTCTTACCTAAATTTTCTTCATATATGATAGAGAGGTGGCCACACCCTTGTTGTTTTTTGGTCCTACTTGTATTCAAGATGCATCCTCCTTTGCCCATTCTTAAGGGCCCCCACTCTCCCTAAGAAATAATTCAATTTTCTAATTTGCATCTTTTTTTTTTCTATTTTTGTTCTTTGTTTCTTTGTGCATAAAATGACCAAAAGAGCAAAAGGAATCACATTAGTAATTTAGTACCATGATAGGAAACTTATTTAATGGTCTCAAAAATAAAATATACTTAAATGTTTAACTGTTGGTTGTATTAATATACTCAAAAATAAAATATAAACTTTTTTTTTAAAATTAATCAAGAAATAAATCACCCTTCATTGTAAAATTTATATTTACATCCATCAAAATCCTTATAATTAATGGATGTATATAAAATTCACTTTTGAGCTCATTCTCCCTTTGCCTTTTGATGGATTTTTTTTCAAAATTTTCGGTGTAATTTTCATATATATATTATGGTTTGTAAGCAAAAACATCAACACCTTTCCTCTTTCTCCGCTTTATTTGCAGGCCAATGGTCCACAAGCATATTCATTGTAATTGACTTTGTACAAAACTTTTATGTAGTGAATCTATATCTCTATCCATATTTATATATTTATATCTATTTCTATATTAAATAATACAATGCCTAGCACAAAGTATAGTGGTAACTTGTTTAGTAATCAATGAAGGTAATGATGATTACAATTGTGGGAACAATTAAAGGACAAAATGTGCTTTCTAAAGTATGCTTTTTGACACCACATTGTACATTGATTTTTCACTAAGAATAAAGTTAGATAATTAAACATTTTAATTAATATTAATTAATTTTTTAAAATTATTTTATTTATTTTAAATTATAAATTTTAAATCATAAACTCTTAATTTTAAATTCTAAATTGATTAATATCAAGTAACTAAAAGTTGATTCCCAATAATTTTTTCTTTCACTAAGCATGATTTGTTAATGTTGTAGCTAATTATTGTGATGAATACTTTAATTTAAAAATACACACTAGAGAAGGCACATATATTAAATTATGATGATGCCACTTGTTATAATGTTGCATTCTATTGGATTTTTTCCTTATTATTCCCATTGTTCTTTTTATTTAGAAACATTTAGTAATCTAGTTATATACTAAAAATACATAGATGAAAACAACAGATTAAAAACGATAAAACAAAAAAGAGTATTATACTTTGTAGAGATTCAATAAAATTTTCTTTCCCAATATTGCAGAGAATCCAATAAGGTGTTAGAGTTTCTGCATATATAGTAGTGATGTCTGATCTGCAGAAGAGGGGAGAAAATAAATAAATTAATTAATAAAAATAAGGCTTGCATGAATGGAGAGAGGTGGAAATCAAGCCCTATAGGGAAGACTTAATGGATAGTTTAATTAATTTGATTGCTTAATCATAACCTTAATTGCTCTATCAACAATCATAATTTAACTTAATTACTTTATTTCAGAAGTTATACAAATGCAAGTATCTAATTTAAGAATAATGTAAACTCTTTTAGTTTACACTTGAATCTTTGTATATGAATTAAGAAAAGTTCAAAATTACATACAATCCAATTACCTTATAATTGACATTATAACTTGGAGATGGAACCATTAAAGGTTTTATATATGGTGTACTTAATCACAATCTGTGATTTAAACCGAGTATAACAAATTATCTGTCTGATACAAACCTCAAATCCATTTTCTTGCATACATGTTAAGATATCGCTTTCATATATAACTTATAAATTTTTTTTTACAAGTAGATCGAGTATAATGTAATTTAATGACATATATAAAATATAAACTAAACACAATTAAAAAAAATACAAAGCCAAATATTTAGTTTATTTTTTAGTTATGTTTGATTCTATAATAATACATAATCACAATTTCTACTAATAATTAATGTTATCTTCCAAATTCTTATTATTTTCAAACATGATTGAATTTCTACTCATCCAAATTGAACTTATGATTAAAGAGGCTTATATATTATATTCATGCATTCTAGAAACTAATTAGAATAATTAAATGTGAGTTTGCACCTAAGTAACATGCTGTAGTCATTACTATTAGTGAAGCAGAAAATTTTGATCATGTAGTTGACTGGGAGACCTAATAAAACGGAAAGAGTATACAAAGATAATAAAATTGTGAAAGAATAATAATGAAAGAAAAGAAAAGATGAAGAAATTTTATTGATTGTTGATTGATTGAATTGTTCACTATGAAGGTAAAACTAAGTATATATAGAGCATTAGTCTATGAAAGATAAAAGATAAGATAAAGATAAAATAGAGATAAAGATAAAGATAACTATAAGATAAGATAAAGACTAAAATTATAATTGAATTTGTATATTCTGTTGGACTGAATTTGTGGGCCGTGAGATGTCTTTATTGTTGTCATGGGCTGAAGTAGAAGAGTGATTTAATACGCCCCCGCAAGCTGGAGGATGAAAGATGTCAAGAATACTAAGCTTATTTAGATTAAGATGGAAGGGTTGAGGAGATAAAGGCTTGGTGAAGATGTCGGCTAGTTGCCTAGAAGAGGAAATTGGGAGAAGTTTCATCACTCCAGCTTGAGCTTTTTGTCGAACCAAGTGACAATCAACCTCTAAATGTTTGGTTCGTTCATGAAAAACCGGGTTAGCAGCAATATGAAGAGCACTCTAATTATCACAATATAAAACTGGTGGGCGGATAGGGGAGATGCGTAAAAATTGTAACACATTTAGTATCCATTGAAGTTTCTTTTGTTTAGAAAGATGACAAATGTCACAAGCCTCATCATGATGCATAGAGATAAAAGGAAATTGTTTATGTAAATGATTAAGTCTTTGTCCAGAAGGGTGTCCTAAACGAAAATGCCATATATTGGAAGGTGTAATGGGTGGAGATTGGATGGAATTTATGGAGTGTGTAGTGAATGAATTTTTACCGAAATTGGGTTCAAAGACATATAATCCCTCTCTCATTCTGGCCAAATCAATCGTCCCCAAATTGTTGCTCTGTAAAGTGCAAGAAGAAGATGAAAAAGTGAGTTCACATGTGAGTGCTGAAGTAATTTTTGAAACAGAGATAATATTAAAGTTGAAATGAGGTAAATAAAGAACATCATGAAGAACTAAGGATGGTGAAAATTGAACGATGCCTTTATAAGAAACAGTAGCTTGAGAACCATTTGGTAAATGAACAATAATAGGAGAAATTTGTGTGTAAGAAATAAACCAAGACAAATTTGATGCAATGTGATCTGTGGCACCAGAATCAATGATCCAAGTATTCAAGAATGAATCTCGATTTGAAGAATTGTTAACAGTAGAAAAAGTATTGAAAGAACAAAGATAATGGGTAGTTGGACTTGGCAAAAGCTCAAGTTTGTTTGAAGGACGAGCTTCTTCATTGAAAGGAAGTGCCATGAAAGAAAAGTGTTGGATTGACGAAAGGTCCAAGAGAGGCTCCGAATGAAGTTGCTGTTGTGCACTTTCTCCTTGATCCATGGATGTCAGCAGAGCTCAAGAGGAGCTCTGATACCATAATAAAACGGAAAGAGTATACAAAGATAATAAAATTGTGAAAGAATAATAATGAAAGAAAAGAAAAGATGAAGAAATTTTATTGATTGTTGATTGATTGAATTGTTCACTATGAAGGTAAAACTAAGTATATATAGAGCATTAGTCTATGAAAGATAAAAGATAAGATAAAGATAAAATAGAGATAAAGATAAAGATAACTATAAGATAAGATAAAGACTAAAATTATAATTGAATTTGTATATTCTGTTGGACTGAATTTGTGGGCCGTGAGATGTCTTTATTGTTGTCATGGGTTGAAGTAGAAGAGTGATTTTAAAGGATATATTATTTATGTTTTAGAAGATAAAAAAATTGAGATTTCTAGAAACGTGATTTTTTATGAAATGATCTTGCCCTTAGTCACAAAAAATGTCCAATTCCATACACTCAGCCCAACATTACCAAACACACCTTCTCAAAAACAAGATTCAGTTAGTCTTCCAGTTGAACCCTCACCTATACCCATTGACCCAACTCCACCTAGTTCTTTATTTTCTCCAACAACCTCTCCCTCTTCCTCACTATCGTTACCTAGCCAAGTTGAACCCATGACCATCGAATCACTTTCAACACAGACACCCATCTCTCCTTCCGCACTAGACACCAATCCACCATCACCTTCTCATCCCCCGTCACCTTCTTCACCACCTGAGCAACCCCATCCTCGTCATTCCGACCGGCCTCACCGACCTCCAGCATATCTCTCTGATTACTTGTGTAATTCCTCTCTCATCTCTACAAATCAATCTCCCTCAAAGTGTAAGTATCCTTTATCTTCAGTGATGTCTTTTTCTTCTCTTTCATCTCCACATAAAAGGTTTCTTTTATCTCTACATTCTGACATTGAGCCAAAGTCTTTTAAGGACGCCAATCAACACTCTAATTGGCGTAGTGCTATGAAAGATGAGTTGGATGCTCTTGAGCTGAACAGAACTTGGCGTCTTGTTGATTGCCCTGCAGGGGTTAAGCCGGTTGGCTGTAAATGGGTCTATCGCATCAAACGCAAGCCAGATGGTTCAGTTGATCGATATAAAGCACGCCTTGTGGCTAAAGGGTTCACTCAAACTGAAGGTGTTGATTTTTTAGAAACTTTCTCCCCTGTTGTCAAGCCTGCCACCATCAGATTAGTTTTGGCATTGGCCTCTATGAAGCGTTGGCCCATACATCAGTTGGATGTCAACAATGCTTTCTTACATGGGGATCTTTCTGAGGATGTTTATATGACTCTACCACCCGGATTTACATCTCCTCAACCGAATCAATGCTGTAAGCTACTAAAGTCGCTGTATGGTTTACGACAATCTAGTCGTATGTGGTATGACAAACTTTCTCATCTTTTGCTATCTCATGGATATCAGCAGACCTCATCTGATTATAGCCTATTTGTTAAATTCATTGGTGATCAAATTTCTATCCTTCTAGTCTATGTTGACGACATTGTTCTCACTGGTAATTCCATTTCTGAACTTGCTACCATTAAGTCTATTTTGCACCAACACTTCAGAATTAAAGACTTGGGCCCATTAAAATATTTTTTTGGGTATTGAAGTTGCTCAATCAGAAAAGGGAATTTGCTTATCTCAAAGAAAATACTGTCTTGATCTTTTAGAGGATTCTGGTTTATTAGGTGCTAAACCTGCTTCTGTTCCAATGGATAATACCACAAGACTATATCAAGACAAAAGTCCCCTGCTATCCGACCCTTTTGTATATCGCCGTTTGGTTGGCCGTCTTATCTATCTCACCACTACTCGACCGGACATCATGTATGCAACTCAACAATTAAGTCAATTCATGGCATCTCCTACTGAATTTGTGGGCCGTGAGATGTCTTTATTGTTGTCATGGGCTGAAGTAGAAGAGTGATTTAATAAAATATTTTTTAAAATAAATCATTAAAAAAGTATATTGTTTTTTTAAAGAAAATTGAGCCAAACAAATCCTACAATCTTTATGAATCCACGTAAATAGTAGAATAATGATTCATTATTAGTTGGGAAAAAAATCTTAACCCAAAGTGCCAAACATCAGATACATAGCAGAACCCATAGCATGTATCTAAGCAGGAAAACTATTACAAATTTACAACTAATACATCATTATTATACTCACTCCGTAATTATTTTTCTTTACAAAAATATTATTTATACATTAAAATTAATCATTAATATATTTATATATAAATATATATGTAGTTTAATTTATTTTTAATATATATCTATATTTTAATATATATTTTATATTAATAATAATTTTAATTGCTGACTCATAAAGAAATGATTTACATCTCCCCATGAAAAGTACATCTCACTTGTTGTAAGTGTAACACTGACACCAAAAACAACATGCTGCTTATCACTTGAAATTTAAACACCATTTAAAAATTAAAAAAGATAAAAAAAAAAGAAATGTAAGCAACAACAATAATTCATTAACATATGATAGGTATAGATTAGTGAGTCCCTTCACTCCCTTGTTGAATGCACTACACACAAGTGGTGTGTTTGGAGAAGGATATGGCCCACATGTAGTCACTAGGGGTGTGCATGGCCCGGCCCGGTTCCGAACACTTTAGGGGCTAATTTGGTGTGATTTCATCGGGTCTAGGGCCGGGTTAGGGTCTCAAAAATAGACCCGGTCATTATTTCGGATCGGGTCTGGGCCATAGCTCGGGTCACCCGAAATCGGCCCGGTGGCCCGGTCACCATACACAATAAATATTTTGTATTATTAGTGATGGATGATGGCTATTATTATGTGGAATTTAAGTATTGTAAACCTTAATATTTTGTGTTATTAGTCATTATATATAAGACTATAAGTTAATGTTTTATATTTAAAATGCATAAGACTTTAGACTAATGCATAATATTGTGTTATTTATATTGATTTAAATATTTGGTGTTATTAGGTAATATTAGTATTGATTATGGTTATGCTTTAATTTTAGAGAAGAGTTGGTTCTTGTTATATTTTTCTAAGTGGATTTTACCATGTCAAATAATGGTTGGAGTTTTGGAAATTTGGATATTTTTACATGCTAACTTACAAGAAGGTATCAAGGTAATATAATGTTAACGGCCCGGTTTTCACCCGGTTTTCACCCGGTATAATTGTGGCTCGAAATGGTATAGATTTCATCGGGTTTAGGGTCGGGTTCGGGTCTCGTAAATGGACCCGGTACATATTTCGGGCCGGGTCTGGGTCACATCAAACCCGGTTTCACCCGGCCCATGCACACAGGGGCGAAGCTAGGTGGTGGGAAAGGGGGGCGATGACCCCCCTAATTTTAATTTTTTACATGTAAATTATATGTAAATTTTAGTTTAGCCCCCCTTAAAATTTTATTTTAGTCTTAGTTTATTGGATAAATATTTTTGGCCCCCATCTAATATTTTATCTAGCTCCGCCCCTGCATGCACACCCCTAGTAGTCACATAGAAAATACTAGAATTTTTTGCACCTTTTATTTATTTACCTAAACATTTAAAAATAAAAAACTTTTTTAAAATAAATTTAATTTTGATGCAAAAATAAAATAGTCTAATATATCAATAAAAATAATTATTTTTTATATTAACATATACATATTTTTTAAAATAACAGATATGATAAAATAATGACCCAAATTTTACTTTGTATCAAAATTAAGCTATTGTAAAATTTACATATTCATGGTTATTATACATGCACTAATATAAAGAAAAAAGTAAAAAAATTTCATTTATGGTTACCATGAATTTGCACTTAAAAGAATTTTAATCAGCAAGAAACTCAGCTAATTCATTCATTCATTCTCGTCGCTGCATTCATTTCTCGTGAAAACGCCATTTTTACACTGCCAACACACTAAAACAATTCCTCTCTCTCTCTCTCTCTCTCTCTGGTGGAAGCAGAAACACCTGCTCCGTGAGCACTGTACCTCCTTCTCTCATTCATTTTCGTCACCAACTCAACTCACTCAGCATTGCTTCACACTTATCAATCACTCTGCCTACTCTCTCTGCTTTTGTTGCTTCCATCACTTTTATCTTCTGCTGCCAAAGTATGCACCATGCACTGCACTATTCCCTTTTGTTTTCTCTTTTTGAATTTGTCCTTCTTCTTCTTGCTTCAGATATGCCTTAGTTTTGGACCCGACTCAAAGTTAAACCTTTTTTCCTTTTTTTGGGAACTTTGCTTTCTTTCTTTTTCTTTTTTTTTTCTCTTGAAAATAAAAATGTCTTTTTTCTTCTAGGGAGTAGCACTGGCGAGTAACAGTTCTTGGTAGTAGCATATGGGGATCTTTTATTTTCTTCAAAATGTTGGTTTCTGATCTGGGGTTATTGCATTTCAGGGCTATCTATTACTACTAGAAAGCTTCCAAAGATTTTTCATTGAAGCAAGCGGTTTTTGATGGTTTCGACTTGTGGCATCTCTTTCCAAATCTCCACATTAAAGAAAAAGGGAAGGTACATTGTGAAGGAAAGTTGCAATTTTTGTTGTTGTTGTTGTGGCAGAGCATTGATCACAGTTTTGGGGTTTGTTTTTGGAAGAACGCTGTTGAGAATGTGGGGGGTGAAAGCTCTAAAAGCACTTCACTTCAGCAGAGAACAGTGTTCGGTGATGGAAATTCTGTGCTTCTTGCATCTTCTGCTAGGTTGGTATCTCTCAAACTCTAACCTTGTTAATGCTCAGCTACAAGACCAAGCTATATTACTTGCCATCAACAAAGAGCTTGGAGTTCCTGGCTGGGATTCCAGCAACTCAAACTACTGTAATTGGCAAGGAATAAGCTGTGGTAATCATTCAATGGTGGAGAAGCTTGATCTTGCTCACCGGAACCTTCGAGGTAATGTTACTTTGATGTCTGAGCTCAAAGCATTGAAGTGGCTTGACTTGTCAAATAATAACTTTGATGGATTGATTCCTCCTGCTTTTGGAAAGTTATCTGATCTTGAAGTCCTAGATTTGTCTTCAAATAAGTTTTCAGGCTCAATTCCGCCGCAATTAGGTGCTCTCAAAAGCCTCAGATCATTGAACCTTTCTAGTAATGTGCTTGTTGGAGAGATACCAATAGAGCTTCATGGCTTAGAGAATTTGCAAGATCTTCAAATTTCTAGTAATCATTTGAGTGGTTTAATACCTTCTTGGGTGGGCAATTTGACCAACCTGAGGGTTTTTTCTGCTTATGAGAATCGTTTAGGTGGCAAGGTTCCGGATAATTTAGGCTCAATTCCGGATCTTCAAATACTTAACCTGCACTCAAATCAGCTTGAAGGCCCTATACCGGCAAGCATTTTTGTCCCAGGGAAGCTACAAGTTCTGGTTCTCACCCAGAATAATTTTAGTGGTGATCTTCCTCAGGAAATTGGGAATTGCCATGCCCTTTCCAGTGTTCGAATCGGAAACAACCATCTAGTAGGTAATATTCCAAAGACAGTTGGAAATCTTAGTAGCCTAACCTACTTTGAGGCCGACAATAATAATCTTTCCGGTGAAGTAGTGTCTGAATTTGCTCAGTGTTTGAATCTTACCCTCTTGAATTTAGCTTCAAATCGATTTATGGGAGCAATTCCGGCAGAATTTGGAAAACTTATGAACCTTCAGGAACTAATTCTTTCTGGAAATAGCCTGTTTGGAGATATCCCAAGGTCGATTCTGAGTTGCAAAAGTCTTAACAAGCTTGATATTAGCAACAACAGATTCAATGGGACAATTCCAAGTGAAATCTGCAATATTTCTAGGTTGCAGTACTTGCTCTTGGGTCAGAATTCCATAAGAGGAGAGATCCCTCATGAAATTGGAAATTGTGCAAAACTTCTTGAACTACAATTGGGCAGCAACTATTTGACTGGAACTATCCCTCCTGAAGTTGGCCACATTAGAAACTTACAGATAGCACTAAATCTGAGCTTCAATCATCTTCATGGACCACTGCCCCCTGAATTAGGAAGACTGGACAAACTTGTTTCCCTCGATGTCTCAAACAACCGGCTCTCGGGTAATATACCACCTGAGCTTAAGGGAATGTTGAGCTTGATTGAGGTCAACTTCTCCAACAATCTTTTTGGAGGCCCTGTACCAGAATTTGTACCATTTCAGAAGAGTCCTATTTCAAGTTTCATCGGCAATAAAGGGCTTTGCGGAGAGCCACTGAACTCTTCATGCGGAGATCTTTATGATGATCACAAGGCCTACCATCACAGGGTTTCTTACAGAATCATACTGGCTGTAATTGGTTCTGGTTTAGCAGTTTTTATGTCGGTAACTATAGTTGTGTTGCTTTTTATGATCAGAGAGAGGCAAGAAAAAGTAGCCAAAGATGCTGCCGGGATCATAGACGATGGAACCACTGAAAAACCAACTATAATAGCTGGGAGCATTTTTGTTGATCATCTCAAACAAGCAGTAGACCTTGATGCTGTTGTTAAAGCGACTCTGAAAGACTCTAATAAGCTCAGTAGTGGAACTTTCAGCACTGTTTACAAGGCCATCATGCCTTCTGGAGTGGTCTTATCCGTAAGGAGACTGAAGTCCGTCGACAAGACAATAATGAACCACCAGAACAAGATGATTAGAGAACTCGAAAGGCTGAGCAAAGTTTGTCATGATAATCTAGTGCGACCAGTTGGCTATGTTATATATGAAGATGTTGCTCTTCTCTTGCATAATTATTTTCCAAATGGTACACTGGCTCAGCTTCTTCATGAATCTTCAAGGCAACCAGAATATCAGCCTGATTGGCCTTCTAGGCTATCCATTGCCATTGGAGTCGCAGAAGGTTTGGCTTTTCTTCATCATGTAGCAATTATCCATCTTGACATTTCTTCTGGCAATGTACTTCTAGATGCAAATTTCAAGCCATTGGTTGGTGAGATTGAGATTTCCAAACTCCTTGATCCAACCAAGGGCACGGCCAGTATTAGTGCAGTTGCTGGTTCCTTCGGTTACATACCACCAGGTATACTATTTTCTGTCATGCAGTTCTTGCTATGATTCTATATTTCTTCCTATTTAGTGTGTTTTGTGAGCTTCATGTTACATTTGTTCTGTGTTGCAGAATATGCTTATACAATGCAAGTTACAGCACCGGGAAATGTTTATAGCTATGGCGTTGTTCTGTTGGAAATCCTTACTACTCGACTGCCAGTGGATGAGGATTTCGGTGAAGGCGTAGATTTGGTGAAATGGGTTCAAAGTGCTCCGGTAAGAGGGGAAACTCCAGAGCAGATACTGGATGCAAGGCTCAGCACTGTATCCTTTGGTTGGAGGAAAGAAATGCTTGCTGCTCTTAAGGTTGCGTTGCTCTGCACGGACACCACGCCGGCAAAGCGACCAAAAATGAAGAATGTGGTTGAAATGCTCCGAGAGATAAAGCAAAACTGAGGACAGCAAGCCGCCCAAGTTTTCTATTCCGTCTACACCATCGAAGGCTTTATGAATGTGAAACTATCATGGCTAGTTGGCTACCAGAAAACTGATGAGTTCAAACTTGCAACTTGGAATAGTAATCTTGTATCAGGAATTATTAACAGATGAAGGTTGTGTCAAAGTAAAATTAATATCATTGGCACTGTAGATCTTCATCTTTCTAGTTTGACCAAAGAATTAGGTTGGGGAGAGGTAACAGAAGCAAGAAGAGAACTTGAGGCATGATATATCAGTTCCTTCTTTCACGAGTTAGCCAGCAGTTTTCATGTTGTATTTTACTCATTTGGGAGATGAATCCATTTCAATTTTAATCTCTTCCCATTGAAATTGAAGGTTCTACTTGTTTTCTTTTTTAGATGCATATTGTAAATCTGAACTTTGTCCATGCATGCAGAGCCTTGTGTGTTTCTAGTCATTGCACTGAAGTGATTTCACAACCCCATCTAATATGGAAAAATACAGATTTCTTAACACCATACTTAGAACTAAATTCTTGTTTTAACAAAGAATCAACTCTTTCATGGCCAAATATAGTTTCAGCAAAATTAGAATGAGAGTCTAAAACAAGAGATGATACTGACTCCAACTTATGAAAGGAAAAGAAAAACAGATAGAGTTTGACATTCATACACGGTTTAAAAGAAATGTAACAATTACTCCCCAATCCATGGCTAAGGAGGCAAGGCACCAGTTAAGTGCTACCACTGTTAAAGCCTCGTGGAGTGTTGACCATCTCCTTCAAAGACAGACAGAAAGAGAGAGAATTGCCTCATATATGCAACTCATATTGTACTCAATGCATTTGAACCAAGGTTAGCTTCTTGCTCTTCCTGAGGTAGGACTCAATCCTTCCTTACTTATGGTATGATCCAATTGAATTAGTCGATATAATATAAACACATCAAGTTATCCTTTGCTTCTTTTATTTTTTAAATAACTATTCTTTAATTATAAAGGAGAGGTAAACCAGTCAAGCAGCAGCTACATTAAAGCCTCATAAATAACCTTATCCTTTTTCTCAACATACTTAACATCGTCTCTGACCAAAATTACTATGACAAATTTTCCACATCCCTACCAAACATATTTGTAGTCATTGATTCCTAATGATACCATGGTGGGATGGTAAAGGCAAAACAAATTTATAATTCCAACCCAAGAATACGTATCAATCAATTCAAGATTTCATCAGTAACATTTTATTTAGACATAAAAACATTCGACACTAAGGTCGGTAATGAAAGAGTAGGCATCACTAATTGAACTACAAGAGTATAGCCTCAAACATATAGCTCATGGATCCCATGAACAAGGTGAACCAGCCAACTAAAAATCAATTAACAAAATTCAGGAATCAAGAGTCGGAACGAGACTTCACGATGAAATTCTGGCGGCTAATGGGGTTCATGACCACTGGTGGACCAGCAGTGCGTGGCCATGCCTGGAATTTCTTGTCGGTCTCTTCCCACCATCCCTTGTTTGCAACAGTGCCAGGGGTAGTTCCTGAACCAACAAAAAAGGAGTTAGCAATTACAATCAGCTAAAAATGGCCACAGGTCAGATTAATTCTTACGGCAGCACTACCTACCTCCAAATATCTTTCTGTCTGAAATTATAGAATCACAGACATATGCAATTCCAAATGATCCAACAATAGCAGATATGATATACTTGGCTGACATGATTAGAGAGTAAACTGCACAAAACAGTAACTAATTAAGTAGGGCCAAAACTCAAAACATCAGGAATAACTCAACAGAGAGGATACCAAATCAAACAATGCAACAGATAATATATCAAAATTGTAAAGTCGACAAGTTGAGACCCATTTCAAATATAACCATAGGTTCTAAATGCACCGGATCATTAACCACCGCCATGTTAGAACAATTGAATTCCTAGTCACCCATGAATATAATAACCTATATAAATTCTCAACAACACATAGTGAATATCCTTTATATTTCTAGCCACACATAAGATTAAAAATAAAACCAAAATGTTGGGCTCGGGGAAACACTACAAGGATCAACATGAAACAATATATGAATTACAGTAACTAAATACGTCAAAGCACTGAGATATTTCAGTTGAATTTTGTGAAAAAAATACTCTGCTAACATCTATAACCGCCCAGAAACCAAAACACCGATTATGTCTACACATAACAGAAGGTGGATTATGCATTCTCCAATCTAGCACATAATGGAATTAAGGGGAATTTTATGTTTCTCCGTCTAAAGGGCATCACTGATATTAAATACGACATTTACAGAATATAAGAATTTAAAACGGGTAGCTTTGCGTTCAAATCATAGTTTCCATGTGAACGTAACGGAGCATCAAAATCACCAAAATTAGATACATCTGATAACAAAACATCTATAGGGGAAATAAATGAAAATTTAGGGCAAATTTTGGAAACGATAAATAGGGTCAGATTGTATGAGAACTACTTAATCAAAACCTCCGGATACAAATATCTAAAAAATCAATCATTTAACAAGAAATGGGAAAAGTAGGATTAGGATTATGGTTAGCGAGTTGGTAACGGTACCTGAGGGTCTGAGGGAAGAAGCTTGAGATCTGATGAGAGAATGGTGGAAGAGACAGTAAACAGCGATGATTGAGTTTAAAGAGACGCAGCTAATGGAAATCTTTCGCTGCTTCTAAATTCATATGGGCTTCCCATTCGGCCCATTATTCATATGGCTTCCAACTCGGCCCATTTTTTATATGGGCTTCTAGTTTTTTATTTTTTAATATTAAAATTTAATTTTAATATACTATTCAACTATGTATTACATTGATATTATCTACAGAAATAAATATGACTAAATATTCATGTGTAAGTTTTTACGTCCGTCTTGGTGTATTAAAATTAAATTATATTACTATGAAAAGTTCAATTAATTTAAATTTTTTATTTTTTTAATTTTTTTTAAACATCGGTTTTACATGTTTCGTTCATAAAGAATAAAAAATTCTAAAAACACGACGAATTTATTTACACTTGTCGCTGATATAAAAGGTATTCTATTTGATATTATTTTATATATATATATATATATCATTCACTTGACAAGTTCCAAAAAAAAAATGAGTTATGGTAGGAGTGAAGGAAAATTCTTTATATATATATATATATATATATATATATCATTCATTTGACAAGTCCCAAAAAAAAATGAGTTATGGTAGGAGTGAAGGAAAATTCTAAGGAATTTTTTTAAATAAATATTTTAAATATTTTATTTATTATTATATATATATAATTTAAATATAATTTATGTTTTTACATTTTATTATTTATTTTGTTTATCGTGTAGAAAATTAATTATAAAGATATTTTATTTAAATAAGATAAGACACTTTGATACATAAAAATTAACGTATTCTATATATCTCGTTAACATTCATAATTAATTCGTTTATATTATAAACGAGATATATGTTTGAAAGTATAAAATTTTAATTTTTAAAATAATAAAAATATTAATGATTTGTTTTAGATTAATTCAAAAAAATCGATATATTTAAAAGCACCTACTATTTCCTGAAGAAAATTTGAAACAACACGTTCCCACATTTTTTAAAAGAGCAAAGATCGGGAGTACGAGAGAGTACAAGAAAATTTGAAACAGTAAAAAGAATAAAGAGCGAGAATCTCTACATTAATCCAATATTTTAAATTTTTAACACAAAATTACTTTAAATAAAACAATGGACGATTTCAAATCTAATTGATAGGGATTCAAAGAAGAAAAATCAATAAATTGAATAAATTTAAATAAAACTTTTATGTACTCTTCTAAATATTCCATTGTTGGAAAAAAAAATTTGCTTTGAAAAACTAAAAATGACTATTCCTTCCATAAAACATAAAACAAATTAAAAATTAATCCTTCTTTAACTTTGTTGAAAAAATCTAAAGCAAAAATATAAATAAACCGAAATTTTAACTTACTAATAAACTGAAATGTATTTTTATTGATCACATTATATTCTGTTTTTCTCTACTATACCTGTCAACACAAATAATGAAATAGTGATCAATTTAAAAAGCTTAGGATATGGCACAGAACAATTGTTACCTTTTCTCAAAATTATATCTGAACTATACACCATGTTGATTGCACCAGCACCATTATTGACTTCTTGACATCGTTGGAGAATATTTCCCGCACGATGCAAGCATAAAAAACTGTTGCCCTGCCACGGCAATTCCCAACAAAGGATGGTCTAGTGAGACAGCGGTATGAAAATGAATTGCTAGAAATCTTATAATTGTTACGTTGATGAATTGATTTATCACAATCCAGTGTATAATTATCATCTTTTGGATTTTAGATCCTGAAATCAGCCATCCTAGAATAAAAGTAAATTGACAACATTAAACAAATCAAGTAATTCAAAAGAGATTAATCTAGAGAGAGACCGAAACAAAATTAAACAAATCATGTAATCAAGTAAATTTGAAACATGTTCCCACGTTTTCTAGAAGAGCAAAGAACAGGAGTGAGAGTACGTACGAGTACAAGAAATTGAAACCAGGATTTTAATTTTTTTAGCATGCAGGTATTTTAAATAGAATTCAGAGAGGAAAAAAAACCAATAAATAAAAAATTTAAATAATTGATGGAAGAATATGTTAAATTAAAAAGATTAAAAGTTAAATAAATTTAAATAAAATTTTTATGTATTCTTCTAAATATAAAAAATTTAAATATTCCTATTTCTTGTACCGGTTATAAATTTAAAAATAAATTTAAATAAAATTTTTATATACGTTTTAAGTATTACAAATTTGGATTATTGTAATCGTTTTTTTATAATAATACGATATATCTCCTTTGCAAAAGAGACAAGTCCAAAATAAAATTTGGCTTATCTCGTTTACAGTATATATTTATAATTAAAAAGTATGAGGAGCCAATGGAATATTTGTACAATGTGTACAATGAAAGTTTAGGAAATATTAGAGATATAATTATTAGTGTTATCTATTTATAATTATCTCGTTTACACGAGATAAATCAAGTGATATACTACAAATTACATATTTCGATAAATAAAATAATTAAATTATTTATTAAAAAAAATCCAAATCCCAAATAAAAGTGAATAAAATGAAGTGGAGTTTATGAGAAGAGAGATCTCTATCTTTAATATGTTAATATTTTAGGTTAAATGTAATATATTTTTATTTTATATTTTTTTGTTTGGTCTTTTCTTGTAATCTCATCTATGATTAAGAATTCTCTAACAAATTTTTTCATATTTAGTAATTTCAATCTATAATTTTCAATAATCTCAACTGTATGCTTCATTTTCATTCTTTTCTTTGTTTTAGTTATCATTGATTTACATAATTTTAACTAAATTACTTTAATATCAAACCTAGTAAGTCATTATTTTCATAAAACTCAGTATAGTAATTAGTGAGAGATTAACATACTAATGTAATAATAAAGGAATATAAATTTAATATTAAAAAAAACAGTTGTTAGATGTACAGAATTAAAAGTTCCTTCTGTAAATGCTATATTATTATAATAAAAATAAAATAAAATCTGCATATTCTGTTTATGTATGTACATGAAAAAACCAAAAACCAAAACATATTATACTTTACATGCACTGCATAACAATGAAGACTTTTTTTTGCTGGATATCACATATTTAGGTGAAGAAGCAAATTGGATGTCAACATTTAGAAACTAAAGGTAAAAACTCGCATACAGTTGTTTTCATGTGAAGTTGATAGTTTACAATTTAGTCGAACATGTCAAATTATCTTATGGTTTTCAACTATCAACTTCATATGAAAACAACTGCATATGAGCCTCTACCAACTTAAACACATCATATGATCAAAACAGCAGCCGTAACACATCATGATACATCTAGGCCTTGCGCACCGGCGAAGTTAGGGTGCTTTGAGGCCTTCCAATTCCAATCAACTACTTATGATTTTGTAACTACATGCTAGAATATATTTTAATTACTACAAAGGATCAACAACCAGCAGCTTTCAGAAAGTTGTCGTAGGGGCTTGCGGCCGGCAGTTTGAACAAAGGAGGTTGGTTCTGATAGTCAGTTGTGCATGGCATTGGAACAGGACCAGAATTTGGTTGGTACAAATCCATATCGGTATTCTCACCGATAAAAGGATTGGTTAACTGCATCTTATATATATCTTGGTTAGATATGACATATAGAACAGTTTCATGTCTATAAAGGAGGTCATGTCACATTTTGTAACTAATTTTAGAAAAGGTTAATGCATGCATTTACAAAAAAGATAGGTGTTGTGTGTAATATCATCCAACCTTAGATGAGGTCAATGCATTCATCCTAACGAAGTTATTATCACCAAACCACTTATTTCAAAAGCTGATAAAAAGGAAGTATATGATTATAATTTATATCTCTAACGCATTCCTCATGCAAGTATATGAATTTTTATTTGCCTTATGTCAATTTTTTTTTTTAAGGTCAAAGATCAAACTCTAGACTTTTAGATTATAAAAACTGTACCATGTTATGAAACTGCTTCTCCCAAAAGTTTAAGTTGATAGGAGAAGGGAAATGAGTTACATCTCTAACAGTTTAATGGCCTCAAAAAAATGGGAATTAGAGCCTTAGAACTGAAAGCTGAGGGTTAACAACATTTTCATCTATATATTGTAATGAACAACAATGCAACACAGCCAAATTTCTAGCAAGAATAATGTGTCAATATTTTAGAATAACAGAATAGAGATATGGAAATCATGAGCTGCAAGAAAATATGATGTATCTACCCCATTAACACCACACCTAATTCTGGCAAAAAGAAGCATGCTATATTGTTATGAAATATTAATGCAAGCAAGGAATTTTTACCTTCGGATCGACGGGGAAAGTAAAATCCAAATTGGGCAATTTATCCTGAGGATTTGTTAAAGGGAAATCCATCAAAGGTTCTTGCTTTGTTTGGGCACTCATCAATCTGGACATGTTCTGCTTTTCCATAAGAAGAACCTCACATTTATCAGCCATATCCTTATAAGGCATGTTATATACATTTGATACAGAAACCCTTCCAGCTTGAGGCGTGTCCAAAACCTTTCATGTTAAAGATATCATAAGAACTTAAAACACAATTCAAGGAACCAAGAAATGTATGATGGTAAGAAATGGATAGTCACTTACTAATTCTAACAGTTGGTTAGCACTCAAAAGGCTAGGGGCTTCTGTCGACAATCTTGCATTGTTTTTCATTTGATTCTCGAAAAAATCGAAAGAAGAGTCATCCTCAATTGAAGTAACTGAAGCATCCTGTAAAAGGCAAGAATAACCAAGCAAAATAAGAACCTTTTTACAGAAGTCATGGGATATGGTTATTGACTCCAAACAAAATCCACTTGACAAACCTTTTCAGGCTTCTTTGTGATCAACTGCGAACGAATTTGACACATTTCATCCGGTGAGAATTCTTCTAGAAGCTGCTCTCTTATTGAGGATAGTTCATCCTGGACAAAGAAACAAAAGGCTCATATCATAATATCTAGAACCTCACAAATATTTTATATCTTCTCACAGCCGAAATATACACAAGAAGTAAAAGTGTTACCTCTTCCAACACTTCCAGGTTCTGGATGATTTCAGAAACAAAGAATTCCTGTGTTTTCTGTGTAAGAGTCATTAACTCTGGAAGTGAATTTGAGGCCCTGTAATCATCTTCTTTCGATCCATAGGCAATGGTCGAACCATCACATGCAGTGCTGAAAGCTTGCAGCTTATGATCATCAACCAAACGAAGGAAGGGATCAATCTGGATACATAAAATGAAACCATTAAAGCAAAATAATACATTTTTATCTTTCAATTATCATAACAGTAAAAAGAAGAAGATCTCACCTGTTTCTTTGTAAGTGTTTCCTTGGCACTCTGAACAAGAGATTTGATTTTGTAGGCTTTTGAAGAAAACAAAATCATCGAAAGTGCTAAAGTAAAGAGAGATCTTCGGCGAGATGGTGGCAATGACCCTGCAATAAAAACTAGGAACTTATTCATTCTTGGCATAATTTTCAAACCCACTCCTGAGGCATATATATCTGGTTTCTAACAAAATAGTTATCAAGAATATTAATTAATACTATGAAAAGACTTGCTTAAGAAACACTACATCTCAAAGATAATTTTGCTATCCACTAAGAACTCAAGTTTTCTAAGAAATACCAAAAAGCCTATTAGATGTGACTGAAAACTCACCTTCTTTAAGAGAAATTTTCCACAAAGAAAAAGCAAGCTGAAAACTCCGAACTAGGACTTCCTGAAAAGAATTCTGCAAAGGCAATAAATTTGCGAAGTTATTTTAAAGGAAAAGGAAGTCTTACTCATTAAAAAGAGAGAATAGAAGCAAATATGACAGTGCCAATAATAATGTAGACAACCTTAAACCTCTTTTATATTGCAATCATGTAACTGAGTCCAGTTAATACCTTAGCTCTAGAAAAAAGCAACACCAAGCTGTATGTATGAGCAATGGCTTCATAATTTTCAGGCAAATTTGTAGGAGAGATAGACTGAACCCAAATTGATGATAGCAATTGATTTATCTGAAGACTACTTAACCTGAGGGCTGCAATTTCCTGCATTCAGGTGAAAAGAAGATCACCAAGTAACCATGATTATAAACCAGATTACAGCTAACATACTCGAGATACTCAAAGTTTGTTTAGAAGGCAGGACTAAATTCAAACACACATATTCATCAATGCAAGACTCACCAAATTCCCATTGTCATCATCTGTACTATTTTCATCCACTGTAGGTAGCTGACTCCCACTCCCACTCCCACTCCCACTCCCACTCCCACTCCCATGATGCACACGATTATTAGTCGACTTCAATCTGTTTAGGAACCCGCCAACGCCATTAGTTGGTTCAGTCTCTCCAGCATTATTTTCCTTGTTATATTGACTTAAATTTTCATTTGAAGAACGTTTCTCTGATTTTAGCTTCTCAAACAAGGCAGCTGAAGAAGAAAAGACAGAGACTGCTCTAGAGAGTGTTCGTGGAACATCCGATGCCTTATTGGAAGCAAGCATGCCTGACCGAGGGGAAACTGAGGTTGGCACAAGAACTACTGAAAAGACACGGTGAGCCGTTGCTTGTGTCTCATGATCTTGATGGACCATAGCCAGGAGTAGCTGATGAAACAATGATTCAGGGAATGCCTGAGGATCAAAAAAGATGATTTTAGTATCAAATTTATCCACAGAACTCAAAGTAGCATAACAACATGATATAGATAGACTATGAATACTCACTCCTTACCTTATTTTGATAGGATAAATTTGGTAAGGAGGCAACAATTTGAGCAGTCCGATATACAGCAGCGACTGTGGTTCTGGATATTGCTGTAATATTTGAGATATTCTCTAACATCACAGCCATAACATCTAGAATAGGGCCTGGTTCTCCAACCTATTCATGTATGGCAGCTTAGTTCCTTTGTGATAAGTCCAATAATGCAAATAAAGTTCAAAAGACCAGATAAAACTACCAAATGTGATAATCACACAAAGCATTTTATCAATCAGTTATTCTTAAAATGTTAAGGAATAAATTTGATTTGAAGTGTGGATAATGTGAGGTACCTTAATTGATAACTGTACAAGGCACTTATCCACAGCTTCTCTAAAATTCTTGTTCCATTCGATTACATGACTTGCTAGATTTGAGTTTTCTAAGGAACATTGTATGCTCTTCCGCAAATGTCTCATCACATCACTTAGAGCACCAATTATTGATACAGAAGGTTGAACCTTTGCATATTGAGCAAGTGAAGTGGTCACCTCAACAATGTCAAGCTGCATCTTGGGTTCTTTAAGGACAATTTTATGATCCAGATGCTTAATTAACATTGACAACAAAACATGTGTGTTTTTTCCTGCAAAAGCAAGAATGAAGGAAAATTAAAGCAAAAAGTGCCTTGTTAATCAAGAAAAAGATTGTATGACATTATATATGATCAAATAAGAGAAATAGTATACCAGAATCATCCATTAAAAACAACATATCCTTTAAAACAGAGAAGGCAAGGCCATCATTTATAGACCACAAGTTTCCATTATCGAAGTATCGGAATATAGATTCCATTACACGGCGTATGGTAGAACCATCCTTGGCTAAGTTGGCCATGTTATGTAGGCAAACTCCAGACCAGAAGAAGGGATTACTGTTTTCTTCCCTGAATGAGTTTATGACACATTAATCATTGAAATAGAAAGAAGATAATACAAAGCTACTTTATGGAGCTTCTAATGATAAAAAAATATTACATTGACACATGCAATTCACGTTTGTCATCAACAATTACACTCCAGGATCTGTTTCTCTTTCTGACATCTACTAACGTAGAGTTGTTATTTTCATTCGTCATTGCTTCTTCACCATGCATATTGTCAGAATCTTGTCTCTCATGATGAAAGCTGCCTAAAGTTTGCCCAGGACATTCATAGTTTTCCAAGACAACAGTAACAATCTGGAATTAAATTGAGAAGGAAAATTACTCTAGAGAAAACAAGAATAAATATATAATATGAGTTATCTTGCAAATGAGCAAGGAAACAGTGCATAATAGGTGGATATCTATGAAGCATAGAAACTGACACAGACTCGATTCTTATATGTATGTTAAACTATCAGTTTTCAATTTGTCTTAATACTCTCCTGCTAAGTATTCAAGCCCGATGTTTGCCGAATAGAACACTCCATTTGAAAAGAGAATACAGATATGAACATGAATACATGATAGTATGAAACTTTGTCCTTTTTGAGTTGAATCTTAAAAAATTTTCAGGGAGATTAAGCATATAAATTTATGCAAAGGGAAACACTAGCTCTAAACTCCTCATATATAGTAATGGAATTTGCAAGAAACTCTATATTGACCAACAGATTGGCATGGCTTCTGGTGTAGATTAAGAAAAACAATGGATAAAGTAGCTTTCAAACTAGCAACAAAAAAATGGTCACCTTCAACTTTGAAACAATTCCCAGTCTTAAAATAATGCTTTTGTCTGAAATCTCCTTCGGCCTCACCCCAATATTGTTCATTACTATAATTAATATACTCTTATGATCATTTTCAATTCCAAGCAAAAGTACTATTCATCTAAGAGTGTTCATGTATCAAAGCTGTTTAGGATCTACCCTCATATTATCCATTATCAATTTATTGTGGCATACCTATGTGGTAATGGCAATAAGGAGTATTTTGTTGAAATAATCAGACCACAGAAAGTTATATATATGCAAGTTGCTATTAAGAATTTAAATTGAACTTACATTGTCAAATTCAACTGATATGTGAGAGTGTTCACCCATAAACCGCACCTACATAGAAAAGTAGTTCATTTTCATTCTAAACAGACAAATATAATTCATGCTAAAGGAAAGAATGAAGTGAAGTTATTCAGAAAGCAGGAATTAGGTGGCAAAATTGCTTGATATCCAATTGAAGGTATTCAACGAAAAAGAAAACATGAATATTATTTGATAGAAAAATGGAAAATTCCTTTCTTGTGCTTCTGGAATTGATTGCAAACTATGAAAAACATAATTCTGTTGCACAAGCTTGAAGCTCATCTGCTTCCTTTGAGATGTGTATCGTGCTGTTGTTAAAGTAAAACTCTTTAATGAAAAGTTAACAATTATAAAACAAATACCATAGACGAAAGGCCTTGCAAACCAGCCGCACGAATTTTTCTTGCCCTCTCATCTTCCCCAGTTTCTTGAGCCAACTGACATAGCTTTGGAATAACATTTTCTAAGTTGAATAGGTAACTTGCATCAGTCTGAAAAATGCTAAACATATGTGATTCTCTAGTGTTGTTCCAGTCAATATAGAAGGATAGTAAGAAACAGAAGATCATATTGAAATGTCAAATCCATAAAGTTGAAAATTGGAACAGTTGAAGCATTAGTGAAACCAACCTGATTATTTACAAAATCAAAAAGAAGATAACATCCTATAATTCTCATTTCATCCTGCCGTTGTTGATCCAGTAGTGTGTGAATAATACTTATCAAGCTACTTGCAAATAGTGGCCTATCAAGAGATAAACAAGTTAATACATGCACCACATGTCTTAAATCTTTTTGTTTCCAGGAAGTTAGGCACAGATATGAGAAAGAACAGCATCTAATATGAGAGGCACGAACTTACATTTGTTCAGTACAAGAAGATAGTAATTTCTTGTAAATGGCCATGACTATTTTTGTTGTATGTAAATTCTCATTTCGAAGTTCCTTATAACACTTTTGCTCAAGGGCGGTCACAATCTGATCACCAATTAGTTATCTTCAGTGAGCATAGTAACAAACCTTAAGGAATTAGAAGCATAAGTCTTTCATATGCTATTTTCTAAAAGTCAGAAAAGAAGGATTTGATGTCTGTAAAATATTACAGTAGAGGGTACGGTGGACTTGTATTCTCTATGACAATTTTTTATATGTAACAACATACAAACTCATCTAAGTAAAACATATACAAGAATCAACCTATACTGTAAGAGATTCCATACCTTTGGGATTCGCAAAGGATTTTTGGCAGCGTAATCACATAGTTTTCCTATTTTCCTATCATTTGGCCCTTCTTCCTATCAACTCATAAACCAAATGAAAAGAAAAATCAATATGCCATGCATTTTGCAGTCTTAATATTAGTTCATAAAGAACAAATAAGTCTATTAAAGAGACATTTATAAAGTTATCACTATAGAAGCATAGATCTTTCAACTAACATGGACCATGCTTAAATTGTTTAGCTACATAGAATCAAACACAAAAACATATAAACACAAGAAACCGATAAACCGCTTCACAATTGTCTAGTGTGCTCTATAACATGCTGCCTAGTCTTCTGGAATGAACAATGTTTGCCTACAACTTAACTTTCCTACTTTAACAGCTTAATGTGCATTAAACTAACATGACTTACAATGAGAATGTGACATGATCAGATAAACATGGAACCTTTACAAAGACAGAATTAAGAGAAAAATGATAGACAAGATACCTGGTTACGAGGGAAAATATCAGCAATGAGCCTCTTGTACCTTTTCACAGGTTGTCTAGACCTTGCCCTCAATGAAGGGCAGAAGAAACAAAGATTCCCACAAGCTGGCAGAACTTTCCGGGAGATTACACCAGAGACAGTCATTGTTGAATTACAATTTGAATTTGATGAAGAAAATCAATCACAATACAAGAAAAGAAGAGATTTTTATATATATTATATATATTTATTTATTTATTCTTTTTTCTTTTTTAGAGTTTTTACAGAAAAGAAGGTAGAACAAATTTGCTTCAAATTGTGCTGTCTTTCCCTCCTGACCCAATAAGAAAAATCTAATTTTGAACGCAGAGAAGGGAAAGAAAGGCTAAAATCTCAAATGGGCACCCTTCAAATGCAACCAGCAGCCTCAACATAGCAAATTTTAAGGTCATCAAGCTGGGCATGAAATGAAAGAAAATGCAACACTGGAATTTGAAAACCCCCAGGAAAAACTAGAAACAAAAAAATAAGAAATTTGATCAATGTTATAGTTTGATGTTAATATTGATATTGATATTGATGTTAATAATTAATAATGTGAAGATTTAAGGAGGAGGGGGAATGCATTGCCTCCTCGTACAAAAATTACAAATGCATGCAAAAGGGGGAGGAAGAGGGTGGGGGAATCCCTCAATACAAGGAAGAATGTCTGTGTTTTTATTTCTTTTTTCTTTTTTTTTAAAAATCTCTTTTTGGTTGTATTTCTATATATGAGAAAACAAATGAGATGTTATGGTATGCAACTATGCATATGTTATTGATATGATACCCTCAAAAGAAAGAAAGAAAAAAGAAAAATATATTGATATGAAATGATAGTATGGTAAGTACTAAGAATTTAATTTAAAGAGGCAGAGTTGTTTGAAAATTGAAATGATATTAATAGTATCTGCTGCTGCTGGTGGTGGTGGCGGCGGCGGCGGCGCCTTACATAACTATAATGCATTGCATTTGCAACGGTTAAGGTGGAGGTGGGTCCTATTTACCTTCCTATAAGTGGTTCATTATTGATATATTTAATTATTAATTATTAATTATTTATCCATACAAAATACAAAGAGCCAGATTTTTCTTAACTCTCAAAATATTTTATTAAAGATATTGTAGAGTAATATGATTATTTCTATACGATAATTTTTATTATACTACTACTATTAGAATACGTAATTTAGGATTCGTGTGTCTCAACTTTTTCAGCAAAAACAATTAATTATTTATTTTTTCATATTTTTATAAATTCTATAAAATAATTATTTTTTCTTAAGAAAATATATTTTCATGTAATCTAAAACTATAGCCAGAGTATTTAAGAAAAAAAATCATTTTCAATTTTTTTATCATTAAAAAATAAATTATAAAATAAATTTTTTGAAAAGCTTAAATATTTTCTCAAAATAAAAATTAAAAAATTGTCTACACTCGTTTTTGTCCTTAGTTTGATCTAGGAGTGGCAAACGGGCTAAATCTGCCGGACTGGCCCGCGTAACCGGCAAAAAAGGTGGGTTGGGCTAGAAAATTAGAACTGCCAAATAGTAAAAGCCCGCCTAACACGCATCGCTTAAACTGCGGGCTTTGGCGAGGCGGGGCGGGCTTAGAACTTTTTTAGCAAGGGAGTATTTTTACAATTTTTTTACCAAAACCTAACTTTCTCCAACCCAACTTACAAGAGAATGAATATAAAAATTGAGTATTTTGAATTATATTTATTTTGTTTTAGAGACAATATTTATAATTATGTTTTGGATTATGTTTATGTTACTTTGGAAACAATATTTATAATTATGTTTTGGATAAAAACTTGGTTTATAATTATATTTATTAGATATTTATAATTACAAAGATTTTAATGTTTGTAAATATAAAAATTATAATTTGTTTATACTTTTAGAAATTATAATAGTTAAAAATAAAAAATAGAAAAGATTTTTGTTTGTCTTTATATATATTATTTAATAGTTAAAAGTAAAAAAAATGAAAAAAAAAAAGAGATTATTTGGCGGGCTTACCCCGCCGGCCCGCCAGCCTGCCGTTAGGTGGGGCGGGCTAGAATTCTGGGACCGTCTCACTAGGCGGGGCGGGGCAGGCCAGCCCGCTAAAGGACGGGCTTCTAGCGGAATGGGTTTTCCCGCTTGCCATCCCTAGTTTGATCCATTAAATATATGTTAATGTAGCAAATTAAATGAAGATGAATTAGTATCATATCGTAAGGAATTTTATATATGTTATATTTGATCTAGTTAGTAACAATTTTTAGTTTTAAATTGTTTAAGGAATAACAGCTTTTAGTTAAACGATTAAGGATTCCAATATTAATGAAAAGTTAGATCCTCAATTTTTTTTTCCTCCAAACATTATTCTTACTTGATGGATTAAGATTGTCTCTTCGTACAAGTAAGTTTTGAGAACGATTTTTTGATAAATAAATTTCTCAACAACTAGACTTTGGGATTTCTTTTCCACTTCACTTACCTTTTGAGCAAGTGATGAACAAATTTAGAGTATAGAAATCATACCTTTCACAATCAAATGCAAGATTCTCTCAAAAAACAATACTAAATAGTCTTTTCAATTGTGAATGAAGCCAACTTTCTTTGTTCATGGAAAGGGCAACAAAAGAAACCGGTTTGCATTGATTATTATTGGAGGAAACATCAAACATGCACACATGTTGCTTTCTTGCCAACTTTTGAAACAAACAAGTAGAGGAGCAATGTCTTCATGACTTATCATTATTACACAACACCACTAACATTCTAACAAGGGAATTCAGCAATTTGCATGGCATAATCACCAATCCGCATGCATATTGTGGGGGAAAATGGTTGGAAAGTGAAGTTGCTTATTTATATTTTAGCTTAAAGTTTTTTGTATTATAAAAATGACAAATATTTATTGGATAAATTAGTCCTTTCTTTTGTTTAATATTATTATTCTAACTCATATCGCATACATCTTATGTACACGGAAATAAAGTATAAATAAATACAATATATAATAATCATTAATGACAGGGCCACATGAGTTTAGGGAACAGCATTTGGCATGCTGAGATTTCACTATTCAAAATGATTTTGGTTGCACTAAGTCAGCACATTCTGATTGGTTTTTACTTTTTATCTTAGAAGTTTCTTATCTAAATTTCTACTTTCTTTCATCTGAAAATGAGGGAAAAAATGTTGAATTTGGTTATTTCATTTGGAGATTCAAATTTATTGTGCAAAAGGTGTATGGCACTGTTAAAAGAAAGCTTTGGAGGCTAACAAACAAAAACTATGAGGATGTTAAACAGCAAGAACTTGATGGGCTTGTCTCTCTTGAAACAAACACAACTAACATGCTTTATAAATATAATGCCATGACAGATAATTAAAAGTGTTATACTCTCTTTAAGTGTTGAGATAATTTAGCATCTCTACTTGTTCTGCATAGCTGGAAGGACAACAAAGCATTAGACAGTCCTATACAAATGTATCCATAAAATATTTTGCCCCCATCTCTACGCCCATACCAAACTTACCTACATAGTCTTATACAACAGAATTTGAACCACTCAGACCATAATAATATCAACAACAATAATGATGATGATGATAAAATATAGAATTTGAACCGCAAAAAACAAAGTGCAACAAAGATGGTTCCACCACCGTTTGAAATGTTTGCATTGACAGGATTACTCAGGAATTAACCTTTTTCTATGCTAAAATTACAATTCAAGAAGTCAGATTAATTCCAAGCATGAAGAAAGAATCTATATTATCAAATAATCAAGCTGTCAAATAAGGCTAAAATTACACAACTGATCTCTCTGAACAAATTACATCTTCAAATTGGTATTGACAATTTGACATCCTTTTGCTATAAAATTTGGTAGAAAAAATGTCTATAAACTCAACAATCCAGTGCAATTTCCTCAACGGTGTCTTAACCCCACATCTAAGCTCTGGAACTACCACCATGGTCCCTCTCAACATGTTCCACAAGAGCAACTGGGTCTACAAATCCCCTACTACACTTCGGACATGCATCAATTGTCACCTTCTTTGCCCCAGGACGGTTGCCACTCCTTTCATGAACTTTTTGCACATGATCGACCAAGGTGGTGACCGAGGAAAACTTAGCACCACACTGAGGACATTGCTCCACTAAACCGTTTCTATTTCCACTGCCACTGCTTTGTCCCGTCCCATTCCTTGTCGTCTGCTGGCTTTGGTTAGTTTCACCGCTCAATTTGGAAATGCCTGCTTCTGCTGAAGCCATAATACTAGAAGCTACATTAAAAAGGCCTGTTGTCCATTTAGATGATGAGGCTGAAGCCAAATTGGGTTTTGGCTCCTCTTTTCTATTTCTATTCACAAGACTCATAAATGAAAAGCTTGTTTCCAACTTTTTGGGACCAGGACACTTGTGTGCAGGTCCAAAGCGGTGCTTCAAACAATGGTCTATCATGCAGTCCCTGCACTTAATGGTGTTTGAGAATACTAACACCTCTCTGCATCCAGGGGCAGGGCATTTTTTCTTCTTTGTGGCTTTCTCATAATTTGATGGATCGCATTCAGTGTTAACATGATTCTCCCAAGTTATATTTGGATCTTGATCTGGAATTAGGCGAACTCCTTTGGCACAAAGAGGACATATAACAACAGTGACATCATGTTTGTTGGGCTTTGTACAATTATGTTTAATATAACTTCGGTGCTCCAAACAATATACCTGTTGGAGATTGGCAGATATAGTGATATAGTTAGCTCAAACAAAGTTTTAATATCAAAACGAGCAGAAAATTCATTCATAATTCGATACTTGAAGATCCTCAGAAAGCTATAATCCTTAGTCACTACTCAATATTCAAATCCCAATGAACTACAGCTGTCAAACTGCTCATTAGAATTGAAGGGGAAAAAAAGAACTTCTTGGCTAAATATGCAGCCAAACACGATGATTTTAACTACCAAATACTACATGCCTATAAATATTATCCAGTATACAACAACCTGCAGGGATTTGGTGCGAGCTTAACAGGAACCTGAATACAAGTTGTCAAAAAGGCTAAACATATATATGAACTACTTTCATTTTCAAATATAAACCAAGCACCTAAATGATGTCTAAGTTAAAAGGCAGACAAACAAAGGTAAGAGCAAACGGATGGTGGCCTCGATATCATAACTTCAAAGTTATTTGTGTGCTGAACAAGATACCATTAGAAGAGTGTTGTTCACTTCAAGAAACAGAGAGATGGATAAAGCTCCTAACATTCAAAACAACAAATTTCAACTAACACTGACAGCACTTCTCCTGAAAGATTAAAACATCAACAAATTTACCTCCAAAAGAACTAAACAAACCCATGGTACCTGAAAAAGATATGCCTCATTAGACTACATCTTTCAAGTACCACATACTTGTTTAGTCCTTTTCAAACTACAATGTTGGTGTTCCAGTCTTTCATGAGACTAAATTGGTGGTTTTTTCTCAATTTTTGAAATAAAAGTCCATTGCTTATATGCTCATAACATGCATTTGATAAAGCAAACAATGGTCAAACTAAGATTGTTAAGTTCTAACATTTCGACAAGCATCATACCAATGGTGATCTATAAGTTCTCAGCATATCAGTTCAATAATCAATATCCACACGATCTCGTTGACCAACCATCCAGTTTAGGTTCAATACATTTCTTTCCTTCAACATTCGCATTTCAATTCAACAAACATTTCTATTCCTATTGGCAGAGAACATCTCAGTTTTCAGCTCAATCGCTAATCTCTTCCACTCTCCTTAATCAAAGTCAAAACAAGATTTCCACAAAACAAATTTCTATATTCTAAAATCAAGGCACAAAATCGAAAAGTAACCAAGAAATGCAGGTAAAATACAACAGAAACAAAATCATAGCAATAAAGAAAAGGAATAGAAATTGAGAAACCTGATTGCAGCGATCGCAAGTGAAGGGCAAGAAATCGATGAGCTTGCAATCGGAAACGGAGCAATGCTTGCCTAGGTTAGGGAATTCCGGAGTCCCCATCCGAATTCGGATTCCGATTCCGATTGCAGTTCAGCTCGCTCGATCGTTCTCTCCCTCACTTCGGAGAAAGAAAGCGGATTGAAATAGGCACCAAGATTTGAAAAAGAAAAATGGAATCTGAATATTTGGGGCGGATTTTGAAATCCGCGTATATAGATCAAAACAAACTCAGAGCACAAAATCCAGGAATACAACAAAATCGGATAATCCCACCTACTAATTACAAATTCTACTATTTTTATTTTTTAATTAATACTTAATAGTAGTTATTTTTTAGAAAAACTAGCCAAAATGAATAATTCATGAAATAATTTTTTTTGTAAAGAACAAATAAGATTTTTATTTTCTATTATGCGTGGTATAATTCACGTTGACGAGACGGAGTCCAAGGCAGACCAAAACGCAATTATAAATTTTTTTATTTTAAAATATATATTATTAGATTTAGTTATTCCATTTTCATAATTTTACTAAATTTATAATTAAATTTTTATATTATTTTTTTAATTAAGTCTGTAGCATAAAAATATTAGACTAAATTTAATATTTTTTTTTATAAATTAAAGGTGTTTACGATTAAAAATTTAATTAAATCTTTGACTATAAATTTTTTTTAGAAAAATATTTTATTAATTTTAATATTTTTTATATAAAAAATTTAATTATAAAATTAAAAATAGTGTAAAGAGTCAATTAAAAAATATATAAACTTAGAGGTAGTAACATGCACCCTACTCGCTAGGGGTGGCAACGAGACTGGTAGGGGCGGGTTTTTGCTCTACCCGATCCCGTCCCGTCGTACAACAACTCACATAGTCACTGCCCCATTTTTACCCGTAAATAGTAAAACGTTGAACTCTAACTGTCCCTGCGGATACCCGCCCCGCCCCTACCCACCCCTATAATTATTAAAATCCAATAAATAAAATTAAATTTCAAAATTTATATAACTATCATCACATACATAACATAAATTAAAATAAAAATTTAAATATGATACAATATTATTAATCATTTACTAATTATTTTACATATATTATATATATAGCGGAGCGGGTATTACCTAAATCCGATCCCGCCCCGCCCCTCCCAAGAACCCACCCCACTAAAATCCCACCCAGTGCAGGGGGCGGGTAACTGCGGGTAGGTGCGGGGTGGGTACCCGCGAGTTCGGGTAGTATTGCCATCCCTATACTCGCGGATATCCAACCCGTTCAGATAAGGTTGCCAATTCGATCCGTTACGAATAGAGTTGAGTACAGAATGTGTTTGAGTGTGGATTGAGTGTCAATCCTACCTAACCAACCCGCACCATAGTGTATATGTTATAAAAATATGTTATAGATGGGTATTGAACCAATAGGACCTCTTACTCAGAATAAAAAGTCTTTATCATTGAGTCAAGATCATCAATTAATAATTTTACTTAATTTATATAAAAATCAATTCTATTTTAGTAATATATAAATAATTAAATATAACATTATATCACAATATTTTATTTGTGTTCGTGTTATTAATTTAAGTAAACACTTTTATGTAAAATTAAATATTTGATGATTATGTTATTTATGGGACGATTATGTTATTTATAGAATGATTGTATTGTTTGTATTAAATTTTTAATTTACATGCTCATTAAGTTATATAATAATATTGTATATCCGTAGATAGAGTTGGATAGCCATAGATTGACTGCGAATAAGGTTAGAATTATATCTACTTAATATACTAAAACTGAGTTTTCCTCTAGCTACTAAAGGTGACGTGTCGATCTCTCATGTCTCCGTTTTCCCTCCAAAAACGAATAAATTTTTTTTCTATTCTAAATTATTTTATTGTAATTATATTATAATTAATACTAAATAAATAATATATAATAATACTAATTTGGCAACATATCCTCATTATAATTATATCAAATCAATATTTAATACACTATTAAATTACTTATCAATTATCAATTAAAAATACTTTTAATAATTTTAATGATGATAATAATATCAATAATAGTAATAATAATAATAATAATAAATATTTGTTACCCAATTCACGTATATCAAATAATTTTTTAAATTATTTTATAAAAAATATCTTTAATATAATTATATTATAATTAATATTTAATGAATAATATATAATTATACTAATTTAGAAACATATCTTCATTATAATTGTATCAAATCAAAATTTAATGCATTATTAAAAAATTACCTTAATAATAGATAATTTACATATTTATTTTTATTTTACTAAAGTCTATATATAGTGTTTTCCTATGGTACATGAATCTAAATTTGAGAGTCAATTCATAATTTTATATTTAGTGTTTTTTTTATTACTTCATAGAATAAGAATGTATTCTTCGTTTTTTATTGAAGTTGATCCGATCCTTTTAAGGTACAATTTATAATTTTTTATAATATTTTTTTATATACTCATTCTATTATATTATTCTTTTGATAATTTTTTATTTGTTGTTACTCTAAGTTATTCTTATCGTCTAATGTTCCAGTTCGATTGTCTTTTGTCACAATCATTTACAATGCATCACATCCATAAAATACCTCATCGAGTTGTCTTCACTGATTCGGGTTCCAACTACATGGATGTAAGCGTTCAAAGAAGAGGCAATAGTCTCTACTTTACCGAAGGATGTAAGCGTTCAGTTTTGCTAAATTCATGACAAATTCAGATATGCAATTTCAACGATTGGTAATATATTTAAATTTTCTTAATTTAAGATGTTCATTATTAGAATAATTTTTTAACATATTTTAATTTTTTTCAGAAATTACCAGCTTTCTTTTGCATGTATGCAATGCCATTGAGGGAAATAAGAGTTAGTTTGGTTTCTTGGTGTGGCAATTCTATACCTTGCCGCATTGCATGGATAGCGGATGATGAAACTTATCTAACAAGAGGATGGTCTGATTTTGCACGAATTCTAAATATTAAAACTTACAATGTTATTTCAGTTGGTTGTTGTTACAAGAATGATTCTATACTATACGTGAATAAGGATTAGAATAGGTTCAATATTGTTTAGGTAATTTGGTTTTACTATTAGTATTTGATTAAATTATAATTATAGAATTTTAAATTATTGTCTCAATTTATATATTACGATTATTTTTTGTGGATGTTCTATTTTTAAATAATTTAATAAAATGAAGTAGTGTAAGATATTATTAACTTTATTTTTATCCTTTATTTCTTTATTTGTATTTTCATTATATTTGACAAAAAATGAACCTACACATATATTAAATCGTTGACCTAAAGACAATTTATTTGTCAATAAAAACAGATTTTATTTATAATTGGAATAAAATTTATTTACCAATAATCGGTGGATAAAATTGAAATTACACCCGTGTCATATAATTATAATTGATTAATTGGTATAAAATAAAATTATACCCGTGCCATGAGTAATAATCTAAATAATTATATCTTAACAAAATATAATTTGAAATAATTTATAAACAATTATCTTAACAAAAATAATTATTTAATAATTGATTTAAAAATCAATGCAAAAAATAATTATTAATAATAGTATTATTAACTTGGTAAATAATATAATTTTAAATTATTACTTGAAATATAAATAATATATGAAAATCTATTGAGTAAATCAATGATTTTGCACCTTAATAATTTGATAATTATTATTTAATTAACCAGTTAATTGAATTAGTAATAACAATTTCCAATTTCAAATTTTGTATATTAAGTAGTTATTAAAAACTGGATAATAACGATTTACACAGGAAAATCATTGATAAATTCAATTAACCATATAGAAGATAATATACTAACAGTTTTAGTATATTATTTATGGCAAGCGAAATTATTTTCTCATATTTTCTATTAAAATTGAAATTAGTAATAGTTTAAAAAAAGATTTATTAATAAAATTACTAATAGTCACATTTTTATACACAAGATATATATTTTCTATATATTATTTAAAAAATATAATGAAACATGAATAATGAATGAGTATGTTATTTCTTCGACTAGCTAATTAATGCAAAATCGAGTATCTTTTTTTATTCGATTGAGGTCATATTCTATTTGGTGAAAGTTTTAATCACCTTAATTAAATCCTGTCTTTGTGCCTTAACTTATACAAGTAGTAATATGTTACATATTATTTGGTATATCTAAGTAGTTATTTTTTATAGTGGAGATGTAAAAAATCATATTAAGGTTTATTTCCAAATAATTAGTGGATGAATAATAGTAGATTATATTATTTTGGGAAAGTATTTTCATTATAATTATATCAAATCAATATTTAATTATGATAAAATATGTTAATTATAATTATATCATAGAATTATAATAATTACGATATTTATGTTATATATTTTAATCATTTATGTACGTAAATAATTAGAAATCAACCAAATTAAATTATCACGGTAAATAATATGTTGTATATTATTACGAAAAATAATTCGTAGATAAAATTGAAATTACACCCGTGTCATATAATTATAATTGATTAATTGGTATAAAATGAAATTATACCCGTGTCATGAGTAATAATCTAAATAATTATATCTTAACAAAATATAATTTGAAATAATTTATAAACAATTATCTTAACAAAAATAATTATTTAATAATTGATTTAAAAATCAATGCAAAATATAATTTTTAATAATAGTATTATTAACTGGGTAAATAATATAATTTCAAATTATTACTTGAAATATAAATAATATATGAAAATCAATTGAGTAAATCAATGATTTTGTGCCTTAATAATTTGACAATTATTACTCAATTAACCAGTTAATTGAATTAGTAATAACAATTTCCAATTTCAAATTTTGTATATTAAGTAATTATTAAAAATTGGGTAATAACGATTTACACGGGAAAATCATTGATAAATTCAATTAATCATAAAGAAGATAATATATTAACAGTTTTAGTATATTATTTATGACAAGGGAAATTATTTCCTCAAATTAAATTTTATATAATTATAGTAAGTCTCTATAATTAAAGCAATATAAAACTGCTTCATATATAGCAATAATATTATACATATTTATATATCTCTTCTTTTATCTCTTTTTTTAAAATATTGACATATAATTAATGTAGAAAATATATAATATTAAACTGTTTTGTTATGCATATATATGAATTTATATAATAACCCGTATAATTTATACGTATGGCATAGTACATATGTTAAAAAAAGATTCCATAATTTTTGAAAACCACTGTTTTGTTATATGAAATTGAAATTGAAATTAAATAATTTCTATTTATATAATTTTTTTATTAGTATCAAGTATTTTCATTAAAAATTCATATCGTTTGTAATTAGTATATATATATATATATATATATATATATATATATATATATATAAGTCGTAATAGTCAATTATTTCAATTATTTTGACGTTAATGCTCTTGCGAATGAACTAAGTGGGTATTTAAAAAGGCTAACTAATTAGCAGAAATTTGCATACGATCAAATAATTGGTGCTGTTAGCGGTAATATGGGTGGATTTTTCTTCTTATACGGTCAAGGTGGTTGTGAAAAAACATTTTTATGATCAACTATATCATGCTCAATTAGGTCTAAAGGAGGTATAGTTTTAAATGTTGTTTCGAGTGGGATTGCTGCACTTTTGTTGCCTAATGGAAGAACTGCACATTCAAGGTTTAAAATTCTTTTTGCCATAAATGAGGATTCTTTGTGTAGCATTAAACAGCGAAGTCCTCTTGCAAGGTTAATATCCAAGTTAAGGCCAAATTAATCACATGGGATGAAGCTCTAATGATAAGTAAGTATTGTTACAAAGCTTTAGATAAATGCCTCAGAGACATCTTAAGGTGCTCAGATTTGTATAATGCTCATTTGCCATTTGGAGGTAAAGTTGTTGTTCTCGGAGGAGATTTTAGACAAATTTTACCTGTAATTCTCAGAGGCTCAAGGCAAGATATAATTCAGTCTTCTATTAATTCTTCATATTTGTGGCATAACTGTAAGGTTTTGAAGCTTACAAAAAACATGAGATTGTCACTAGGTGAAAACAATAATATACAAGAACTCAGAAATTTTACAGAATGGCTACTCAAAATTGGTGATGGTTTGGCTGGTGATACAACAGATGGTGAATCGATCATTCATATACCATCTGACATTTTGATTAAGAACTCTGAGACAGTTTTGGATGACCTCATTGATTTCGTGTATCCAAATATGTTATCCAATTTATCCGTTGAAATTTATTTCAAGGATAGAGCAATTCTTGCACCAACTTTGGATTTTTGTGTCACTGATGTCAACAACAAGATGACTGCAGGGCTACCTGGACAAGAAATAGTCTACTTAAGTTCAGACTCTGTGTGTGCTGAAGAGGAAAATATGGAACTTGAGTTAGATGCTTTCTCGCCGGAGATTCTAAATGGAATAAATTGTTCAGGTCTACCACCACACAAGTTGGTTCTGAAGGTTGGCGCTCCTGTTATGTTGCTGCGGAATATAGACCAAACTAATGGTTTGTGCAATGGAAGGAGGATGCAAGTTAGAAGAATGGGAAATCATGTGATAGAATGCAAGACTTTAACTGGTAACAAAGTTAGAAGTATTGTTCTTATCCCAAGAGTGAATCTAATTCCAAATAATGAAACATTGCCGGTCAGGTTTCAAAGAAGACAATTCCCAATTATCATGTCATTTGCAATGATAATAAATAAGTCCCATGGACAAACTCTATTGAAACTTCCAAGGCCAGTTTTCACCCATGGTCAATTGTATGTTACGTTATCAAGGGTAACGAGTAAAGATGGTCTGCGAGTGCTGTTGCAAGATCATGGACACTTGGAAGATAACTGCATGATGAATGTGGTATATAGAGAAGTTTTTGAGAGCCTATAATAAAAAGGTAATAACAAAATGTCTTACTAAATCTATTTATTTATTAAAATTTATTACTATCACTTAAAAAAATTTAGAAATTCTAGGAACTAATAGATGAATTCTTATTATATATTAATAGTTTGAAAATATTAAAATTATCATTAAAATTCGTATAATTTTATATACAAACATTGATACGGTATTGTTTCATGTATATATTTTGCAGGTATCAAAAGATAGCATTGAATTGTTATTCAGTAGGTTTAAATTATTTATTGTTTATTACAAAACTTTCTGCATTAGGATTCTCTATTAATTTGTTCTTCATTTTGAGCTGATTTTGATATTTTCTTACTTCACAGTAAACCAACATATAAAATTTTGTTGGTAGATTTAACTATTACTAGATTATTTATGGTCATATTGAGTATATATGCCTGATTTATTGAAAAAAGTAGATTAAATAACTATTTTATAGTTAATACAATTAATACTATATTAAAAAAAGAAAAACAACGCATACAAGTTATTTTTTTATTAATTAAATTATTATAATTAAAATGAAATTTAACATAACAACTTAAAATTATAATTTTAATCTTATCACGTGCATGGCACGGGTGATTAAACTTGTTGTTCTTAATTTATGGGTTGAGTTTTTTTTTTTTGGACTGGACATAGGCCATACCAACCTGACCCATGAATAGAGTTAAGAGTTGAATTCAAACCTTATCCTATCCTTCCTATCAGTGTTATTAAAACCAGATCGGATCGGTCAATTCAACCAAAAAATCGGTGAATCAGATCTTCTATCGATCCGGTCCGATATTTAGACTGCATGAGATAAAAAATCGGTCAAACTCGATAAAAACCGGTCCAACCGAATCGATTAGGATTTAAATTTTACCAAAATATTAGAGATGGAATTCGAACCTCCCCTCTAAAAATTTTTGTTTAATATGCATGCAAATTATATAATATATATATATATATATATATATATATATATATATATATATTATCAAATAATTTATTTCTATCTAATTTATTTTAAATTTAGTTATAAATTCACTTATTCTTAAGTTAATTATATTTTTATTTAACAATTATAAAGTCACTTTTTTTTCATAATTATATAATATCCATTAATATTATTTTTCAATAAATATTTGTAATATATAATAGTGTAATAAATATAAACTAATTAATAAATTATTAAAATTTAAAAATAATAGTTATTTTAATATAAAAATAATAAAATTATTTATGATAAAATAAAAATAACAAAATATTTACTATTTCTGGTCCATATTATTTTAGAATAAGTTGATATTCTTAAAATATTAGTAAAAATATATTTTTTAAATTTTAATTTCAAATTTTTTATTATTTTTATTTTTTATTTACATAGTACTGAATTAATCAATTTAACCTGTAATTCAACAGTTAAATCAGTGATCCATTGATCCAATAACCTAACCGATTCGATCACTAGTTCGGTTGACAACTATGCTTCCTATTGTGTCCCTGCATACTCACACAAGGGCAACCCCTGCTTGTTTCATAATCCAATTTTAAAAGCTTTGTAAGAATCTATTCAGCCCAAATGGCCCAGAGGACTTAATTTTTTTTTTTTTTTTGCATTATCTAAAGGCCTTCATATAGTTGCTAAAGGTAGTCAAGAAACATAGGCTAAGAAAATTTCTTCATAATAAGCCCAAACCTAAACACATCACACCTTGCAAAAAAGAAATGTATCTATTTGAAAGGTCTTCATTTTTTACCTTTGATTAATCCAAAGTCCTTCATAAAAAAAAGTCCAGACCCAAATACATCACACATATGTAAAAAAAATTTATTTCAAATTTTCAATAACTCACATTTATACATTACATCCATCATTTGAAAAATAAACTATATCTAAAATAAACATATTCAATCATACCTGAACATATTAAAAAATAAACTATTCAATATATCTAAAATATCTTGGACAAAGAATCATACCTCTAAAATATCTTGGACAAAGAATCATACCTGATCTTAATATTATAATTAAAAAAAAACATAATAATTTGATGGTCATTATAAAAAAAATAAAAGCAAATACTTCACATTTGTTTAGAGCAACTATTTACATCATATAACAAAAAATTATATAGATTAAATCACAAATTCACCCACACAGCACATATTTTAACTTTCAGAGCATGAAAAGCCTAAACTTCAAAATATAATACATATCCCAAAATAACATAAAAAAGTTTCAAACCAGCTAATGTACTATTTTCTAGTTACAGAAATTCGAATCAGTTTATCCTTTTTGGAAACCATCTCAAACACACATGAATCTCTGGTTTTAAGTTTGTGCATTTTCACAAAATCTTTTCATTTAGAACCAATTTTGTATTCTCGTTCTTTGCCTTTACTTTTCGAAACATTCATTTCAAAGTTTTGTAGTAATCTTTGATTCCTCAACAACAAACTTCTAATTTTTTGATCCTCCTGACTCAAGTAGTAACTTAGCAAATTGATACGGGATATACTGCAAAAAAAAAAATTAATTCCAAAAAAAATTAAAGTTACTAATAAATATGAAATTATCATTATGCAAACTTACAACTCGATCAGCCTTGACATCATGCTTAATCAATGTCTTGCAATAATGTAGAACAACATATCTATTTGTTTCAATAATAATTTATAAAAAATATTATCAAATTAAAAATGATAACAATCAAACATGTAAAATGCTGTTATACAAAATATTCTGAAATAGAAAATAATTTTTGTACCTAATACATTTTTATTGTAACAAAGTGCACTACCAATTAGTTTATATAGAGAATGACAAAAGCAAAAACTCATGTAATACCAGTATAATATTAAATCAGAACAAAAAATGAGCATATCCTCTCTTTTTTGTCTTTGATCTATTCTGGACAGTGCTTGCTTTTGAATTGTTCTTGACAATTCTTTACATCTCAGGACTACAAATACAATTAATAAAAAAATAAAAAAATAAAAAATAATTGAAAAAACAGACAACTGAAGAAGCAAATAGCAACATGATATTATACAATAAATTATAGACATATTTAAAATAAATATGTTAATAAATATAATAATTGAAGTATAACATGTACAAAATTAATAATAATTAAAAAAATGATAAATTCTAATCTTTTCATATTCTCATGCATCCTATTATCCTCTATACCAGAAGCAACATCATCCAATGCATTAAAGTAGTTTAACCTAACTTATCCTGGATAACTTTTAACAAAGATATCCCAATAATATCTTTAACATAGTGAGATTCATAAAATTCTATATAAATTGAATTATTTCGCTTATCCAGAGGAGTCATAAAAAATATTCCACTTGTGACATACATTAAACAAATCCTCACCATGCTTCTGAAGTTATAAAAAGCAAAACTTCTCTACTTCAAGTGAAGGTATCCAGATTTTTTTTTCTCGAGTTTTTATTTTAAGCTTGATACAATTGTCACAGAGATCAATTAGAACCATATCTAGCAGTTATTCTATCTGAAACTAACACATCAGCCTACAAAAAAACATTTATCACATACATTTAATTTATTATGATAAATTTTATTAATTCGGTTATATATAATTTATCTATTTTTACATGATTATTAAAAAAAGCACAAATTATATATTAATTTAAATGTGTACCCGTCCTTTGTATGCACCAAATGTAATTCTTGATTCTTTAATAAGTGACCAATGTTGTTTTGTGCCAAAGAAATGCCTAAATCAACTCCATTCAGTATGTTTACAACACAGAACAAAAAATCATTAATAGAGAACACAAATAATACACTGTCTACCTTTTGCGATCACTTCTACATGCAACAACCCTCATGTTAGGAGAACAGTGTTTAAAAAACTTCTTTGGTTTATCTGCAAACAAATAGAAAGAAAGGAACAACAGTAACTTTTTATTAATGTAACTTTTTTATAACAAAAAATGTAATAATAATAGTAACAGTACAAACGAGTTATTTCAAAAAAGCAGCATTCCACCTTGTCACAAAATATGTTTGGACTCCACATATTCAGACTTGGAAAATCAACTTATGAAATCAATCTTTTCAAAACCCAAAAAATCACTTAATCAAATTAATGAAAGAAAAGTTACCAACAGAGAAAAGACATGCAAAAGAAAAAACAGCGAATAAAAGGTTGTGTGTTGGGAGTACAATGATCAGGCAAAACTTCACCTTGTTGTTCGATTTTCTGACAATTTAGAAGATGCTCGAGTCCTGATGACAACACGAAGTTTGTAGTCTCAAGCTGTCAACAACCCAAAGAAAAACGCTGTCTGTAAAGAAGTTGTCGGAGACGTTGTTATCAGACGAGTCGCGGGTGCTGGCATGCACTGTAGTCGACGACGCCTTCATATGTGGTAGGAGGTTATGCGGTTTGACTGTAAAAAAGTTGGATCTTAGGGTTTTTTAGTTGAATGAGGTGAGAAGTCAGAGAGAGATGAAGAAGGGCCACTAGATTCACTTTTGTTTTCTTTTTTTTTTCTTTTTTGAAGAGGTGAGAGAGTCTGTAGCTTTTGATTTTTCTGTCTTTACCTTTTGATTATTTTTTAAAAGATACGAACAAAAATATAGGGGAGGTGATGAATTCTGATATTGCTAGAGATGAAAATAAATTAGTAAAATATAAAAATTATTTAGATATTTTTTTATATGTGCCTAATGAATAATTTTTATAATATAACACTCTTCAAGTACTTTTATAGCGAAGACCTAACGTTCTAACACAAATAACATATCTATATGCTTCTCACAATCCAAGTTGCGTCCGAGTTCAAGTCTCAGACAATATATACTCATACAGTGTGTGAGAGTATTATGTAGGTGTGTGATGTATAGATGTAATGTCTAAGTATAATACATAGGTCTAACGCTAAAACTCACCAGATATCATAAACAAGACATAACTTATAGGATTAAATACTGAAATCGTCCCTAAGGTTTGGGGTGAAAATCAAAATCGTCCCCGACCTTTTTTTGTTATTAAAATCATCCTCAACGTTACAAAACGTTATAAAATCGTCCTTTTTCACTTCAATTTTTTTTACCATATTACCCTTCATTATTAATAAAAATAATTAAAAAAATAATATTAAAAAATTAAAACAAACTCCCCCTTCCCTTCCGCTCCCCTCCCGTAACTCCCTCACTCCCTCACCCCCACTCCCCTCACTCACCCTCCCGTAACCCCTTTAGCCCACTCCCTCACCCTCCACCCTTCACCTCCCTCAAAGAAGAAGAACAAGGCTAGCAATAATAACAACAATCACCACAGCGCAAACGGCGAAGACACAATGCTTATAACGCTGGTGCCAATATTCTCGGACAAGAGCGACGACACGGTGGAGATGAAGATCTGCCTCTCGAAGGTGTACAAGGCGGAGAAGATTGAGTTGAGCGAGGACCGAATGGTGGCAGGGAGCACGAAGGGCTACAGAATGGTGAGGCCAACGAGAGGGGTGGTTGAAGGAGTGTGGTACTTCGAAATTAGGGTTTTGCATTTGGGGGAAACAGGGCATACACGGTTGGGGTGGTCCACTGAGAAAGGTGACTTGCAGGCACCGGTTGGTTACGATGGGAATAGTTTTGGGTATAGGGATATTGATGGGAGTAAGGTGCATAAGGCTCTGAGGGAGAAGATTTTTCTTCTCGCCGCCGCCGCTGCCCTACTTATTCGTTTCTAGGGTTCGCCGCCGCCGCCACCGCCGTCGCGTGGTCATCGGGAGGGGGACTCCGCCGGCGCTACTTCTTCTTCTGTGACTACCTTTACTTCTTCTTCTGTGACTACCTCTGCTTCTTTCTCAGCTTGAACTTCTACTTCTGAAATTGTAACTTGATGATTATTGAACTTTTAGATATGAAAACTGAAATTGTAGTTGATGATTATTGAATTATTGTTAATTGAAATTGATGTGATTATTAAAATTGCTATGCTTCTTCTGCCTCTGATTTTTGTGTTGATTTATTTTATTTTGTGAATGTTATTGTTAATTTGTTTTGTTATGAGTAATGAATGGCTATGGTGGCAGTGGTGATGATGGTGAGAAAAGGGAGAGGGAGGAGGTGGAAGGAGATTGGGTGAGTGAGGGAATGGGGTGAGGGAGTGAGGGCTGAGGGGTTACGGGAGGGTAAGTGAGGGAGTGGGGTGAGGGAGGGGAAGGGGGGAGGGGGGAGTTTGTTTTAATTTTTTTAATATTATTTTTAATTATTTTTATTAATAATGAAGGGTAATATGGTAAAAAAAATAAAATTGAAGTGAAAAAGGACGATTTTATAACGTTTTGTAATGTTGATGATGATTTTAATAACAAAAATGGTTGGGGACGATTTTGATTTTCACCCCAAAGCTTAGGACGATTTCAGTACTTAACCCTAACTTATATGTACTATTTAATGTATTGATTTAATGTTGTATTCGTTTATGAAATTATCAATGTTTAATTAGTTGGTTATTATAATTTTATTAAATTTTTAATCAAGTTTTTGTATTTTTTAATTAATTTTTTTATATTTTTAGTTTTATAATTAGATCTTTATTAGTATAAAAAATGTTAGAGTTAATTGAATTTTTTTTGTAAATTAAAGATATTCATAATTAAAAATTTAATTAGATTTTTTACTGTATGTATTTTGGGAGAAATATTCTGTTAATTTTACCGTATTTGATATATGAAAGTGACCTAATTACAAAATTAAAAGTAGTATAAAAACTAATTGAAAAAAAATATATAAAGACTTAATTAAAAATTTAGTAAAATTATAAAGGCCAACAAAATAATTAAACCAATTATCAACTATACTTGTATACTATATATATACAGAAAATTAAATAATTATTTTTATAGAATATATATTAAAATATAAAATATTTATAAAAAAATAAATTAAATAATATATATATTTATATAAAAATATATAATAACTAATTTAGTAATTATTTTAATGTATACCTAATATTTTTAAAAATTATTTATTTTTACAATGGTACTATAAAGTCAATAAATTTTATATTTTTTATTATTAATTAGTCAGCATTAATATTTTTGTACGCAAATAACAAATCTAAAAAATTTCAAATACAACAAAGTGTTAAAAGTTTAATGTTGGCCCTGATAATTTTCTTTATACTTATACATGAACGATGAATGATTTTTTTAAAAAAATTATTATTATTTAAAAAAAAAAAGAAAGAGCACAAGACAAGTACCAATAACCAATGTCTATATTCTCCAAGTTTCCCAAAGCAGCCCAATTTCCTATAATTTATATTCGTGTTAAAAATCTAAAGAAGTATTAAAAAAAACAAGTAATAGTAGCAGATAAAAGGTTAACAAAATTAGTACTATTATCTGGATTGATCCAAATAAAAAGTTTCTTAAATTATTAACAAAAATTGTGGTTGAGAAAAAAATAATATTTATTGGCATTGTAAATTATATTATGAACTTGTGAGGCTAAATAATTTTAATATAAAAAAATAATTGAGTAATATTTGAAAATAGTTTTTGAGTGTATATACAAATAAGTAGACATTGCAAAGAGTACAGTGCAACACGCAAGTAACGTGTTGAGTCAACACGCAGCATGCGAGATTGACACGTGGAGTACATCCATGTAACACGCATCGTGCGTGTTTGACATGTGGCAGTCGCTGATTGGATCGTTTTGCAACATGGAACCTGCGAAATGAGTCCTTTGCCTATAAAAATCAGAAGTCGTAACTATTTTGCTACATTGCAAGAGGAGTTGAGTCTTTTGCGAGGTGTTTTTCTCTTCTGTTTGTGTCATAGAGGGCACTGCAAATATAATGGTTTACCACAATGGTGAGGTTATACGTAATATATATGAACGTGCGAGCTTTGCTTGTGAAAGTACATTTTTGTTTGTGGTTCCGTGCACTATAACGTTTGCGGAACTACAGTACGGGCTCTATCAGAGCATCAAGGTTCTGAAAACCGAACCGGTCACTGAACCGCTCTAGCTACTGGTTCACTGGTTTATAGGTTCAACCGGTTCGACCGTGGTTAAACCGAAAAAACCGTTTTATAATAAAATAATAAATAAAATACAAATAAACATGTTAAAATATAGTTATAGTCTAAAATAAACCTTAAAATATCATTCAAATTAAAAGAACTATATAAACCAGAATATTATGATCTCATTCAAATACAATAATGGTTCTTGGTTGATACCAGCTAATAATGGTTTTTTTAACTTTTTTCCAATTACAATATCACAACAACCCACTCCAACCCAATAATCTCAAGATCACAATAAACGACATCCAAAATTATTCACAATTATTCAACAAACAACAAAATTCAGTAGTTCACACTTCACAACTTAACTAACAATAATTATTCACAATTATTCAACAAAGTTCACAATTCAGTTCAGTAACTTTAGTTGAATCAGTTCACACTTTACAATTCACACTTCACAGAGCAATAAAAAATCAGTAAATTACATAGTTAATAAAAAAAATTACCTAGAGCTAGAAGCTAGAAGCATCAAACAATTATTCAATAAACCAGTAAATCAGAGACTTCACAGAGCTAAAAGCTTCAGTAAATCAGTAAATCAGTTCACACTTTAGTGACTTCAGTAGGTCACACTTCACAGCTTAACTAATAATAATTATTCACAACTATTAAACAAAGTTCACAATCCAGTTCAGTAACTTCAGTTGAATCAGTTCACACTTCACAGAGCAATACAAAATCAGTAAATCACATAGTTAATAAAAAAAATTACCTAGAACTAGAAGCTAGAAGAATCAAACAATTATTCAATAAATCAGTAAATCAGTTCACATTTTCCATACATATCGATCAGGGAATTGCAGAGTGCAAACCCATTCTGCTCTATGTCTCCCAAATTTGTGCAAGCCGAGATCACACTCACCATGGTAACCTCATCTAGCCTCACCTCAGTATGCCTCATCTCCCAAAACAACTCCAACGCTTCCTGTGGAAGCTTGCCCTGGGAATACGCGGATAACATTGTGGTCCACGAGACTACATCCCTCTTAGGCATTTCATCAAACACCCGTCGCACAATAAAAAATCAGTAAATCAGTAAATCAGAGACTTCACAGAGATAGAAGCTTCAGTAAATGAGTAATTCAGTTCACACTTCAGTGACTTCATAGTTCACAGAGCTTCGCAGAATCAAACATCAACAATGGTTCAATCATAGTTAATAAAAAATTTACCTAGAAGCTAGAAGAAGCCTTCAAACGGGCTTCGAACTGGGATAGTGGTTGCGGAGAACAGAGCATGCAAGAGGGAGATAAAGAGACCGAGTGACCAAGACAAGGAGAAGTAGTGGAGTACCTTCGAACAGGCTTCGAACTGGGATAATGGTTGCGGAGAACAGAGCTAGTGCCGGCGGCGGCGTGGCTGCGCAACTGCGCGACGGAGGAAGGTTGCGATGGCTGCGCGATGGAAGGGAAGGTTGATATCGATGGCTGCAGCGCGATGGAGGGAAGGTGAGTGAGCAGACGGTGGCTGTTGGAGGGAACGACGGCGGCGGCACGAGGCAGTGGCTGGACGGAGGTAAGGGACGGCCAGGAGCTAAGGCTAAGTGCAGAGGATGGAGATTGAGTGTGAGAGAGGCAGAGGCGTTCTGGAGTGGAGGAATCTGGATCTGGGCATCGAGGATGGACTTAGGGCTAAGTACAGCAGCTGAAACGGCGACGTTTCATTCCCCATTCAAAAACCGGTCGGGTCACGGTTCGGTTCGACCGACCGGTTCCTGATCGGTTCACCGGTTCAATTCCGGTTTTTAAAATTTGCGGTTTTGACATTTGTCCGAGTCGTTTTCCTCTGCGGTTCACGGTTCAACCGGTTCGACCGGCCGGTCCGAACCAGTTTTTAGAACCTTGCAGAGCATAGAGAGTGATATTTTAAAGAGGGTGAACAACATTCTCTACCGGAGTCCAGTTGTGGTATTTGGTGGCCTGGTATAGTTTGAGGTTATGCCGATCGTGGACGAAACAAGTATTCAGCGAATGTTTCATATTTACCAACAAACTCAGGTGCAACATCCATGGATTGAGTTGTATGTTGAGTTTCAACATATAACTGTAGATGAGGTTTAACATGACCCAGACGTGCAAGATGACAGAACTGAAGCATATGAAGGAATGAATAATGATAGCGACGAGGAGTTCAAAGCTACTTATAAAGCCGGTGACGAGTACGATGATGAAGATGGGGCGGGAGGGGTGAGGCAATCGCGGAAATCTTAGTGGTTCCACTCGCAGTTAGTCAACCGATGGACATTTCACCTTTTATGCGTAGTTTGGATCTTGACGCCATGTATGCACCGAAGTTTTCCGAATATGCGAACATAGGTAGGTGAGCAGTGGGTAGTATGTTTCCTTAATTTTGTTTTGATGGATCAATGAGCAACAACTTATTATTGTTATAGGTGTTGCTGACCCTGAGGCCGGGGAGTTTCGGATTGGAATGGAGTACGGTTCTAGAAAATCAGTCATTGCGGTAATTCAGAGTTACACTATCTCCAGAGGAGTCAATTACCTTGTTTACGAATCTGAGTCACAGACGTTCTATGCAAAATGCAATAGTTATGGACGTGGGTGCAATTGGCTTATTCGAGCTAGCTTGATACAGAAAAAAGCTTGCGGGGAGATTTGGAGATACAACGAAAGCCACACATGTTTCATGGGCTAATTAAGTTAGATACAACGGAGATATGGCCGAAACATAAACTGCCAAAAGATTGAATGGACTAAGTTAGATTATTAATACCGTAAATTATTCTTAATAAATTGATACCAATACTGACCTCTTCCATGTAGTCTACGTCGTGCCTAATAGACGCCGCTTTCTTCGAAATCCATGCGTTGGTTCGTGGATGATGACTCCACCTGCAATACACAACGTTATAACAAAGTTTAAATTACGTCTTGATAGTGAAACATGAATAAAATGCAAGACAAACAACAATAAACTATGTACTGGTACGGTGTTACCTGCGTGCAACTGGTATCTCAGGGGGCCCAAGCTGATGTCTCGGAATGGGCGCAAGAAATGACATTCGTTCCCACGCCCAAATAAACAACAAATCAAGCAAGCCGTCCATCTCCTTGGAATTGTACCGTGATGCACGACACAATGCCTTGTAAAGATGTGCGAGAGTTGCTGACCCCCAACTGTAACTGTTGATTTGCTCAAAATTCTGGAGAAGTGGTAGATACTTCGCGTGGGCATACATAGTCGACTTATCTATGAAGAGGGTAGTTCCCAGCAGATAGAAGATATGACACCTAATGTATCGCTGAACAAAATCCTAAGTGTCTAGAGGTTGTGTGTCTCTGATATGGCGAACCCAGGACAACTTTATGTAACTTTTAGATTATTTACTCAAGACGGATTCGGTGCCAAAAATTGCCATGCTATTGCTAACCAAGAAGTCCTGACTGCTATCGGTCTAACCGGTCACAGCCTCTCCGTCAATCGGTAGGCCAAATATGTGTAACACGTTCTCCAGTATCACTGTAACCTCACTAGCTGACAATACGAAGGAATGAGTCTCCGGCTTCCACCTTTTCACAAGAACAAATAGCAAGCTGGAATGCCCTCTAATCTACCCACTCTCGATACATGGTAGAATCTTGTGGTTCGTAAAGCCTGCTCAACCGTCAGGTGCCATTGTTTCGGCGAATCAAGCTTATAAGGCAGAATATTCCTGTTGGCATGGGTACAAGACAATTGAAACACAAATTACAAGTAATTAAAAATTAAAAAAATACATATTACAACTAAATAAAAATAACATTACAACATAAAATATTAATATAAAATTTGAAACTTAATATTATTAATTTCTAAAAAATTACAAAATTAATATAATCATTTTATTTTTCGAAATATCACAAAATATTATTAATTATATTACACATTCATATTAATAGAAATAACAAACTTTCATAATTAGAATGTCCTAAATAGTTGATAATATGATCTTCCAAAGACGTATAATCACATACCATGTTAGACGTATTAAAGTCACTTTCAGTTTAAACCTAACACTAAACCCTTACACTCAGCCCTCTCCAAACTCACCAAAATCCTTACACTCTTCAAAATCCTATACCACCCACCCTCCACCCTCCACTCTCCCTCACACACAACAAAACTCCACCATCCAACAAAACTTCCTTACACACAGCAAAACCTCAACCCTCACGCACACGCAACAAAAACCCCAACACCCCTACCCTTTTATACACGCCAATACACTAACTTACCCTTCACCAACATCACATGCATTTACTCAAGACACTTCCGGTTGCATATGTTATCTCCTGCATGAAGACATCTTGGGAAGCAGCAGCCTACACGCACCATGCGTGTTGCTGGGAGGCTGCCACGTGTCTTGGACCAGCCTGCGTTGCACAATCAACATGCGACTTGCATGCTAGTGGAGAGCAGTCACGTGAAATCACACAGCCTATGTGTTGCTGGGATGCTGCCACGTATCGAATTCCTGCTGAGAATTTCTGCTAAAGTGTTTTTGGAAAAGTGCGCAAAATCTCTGTAAAACTATCACGCATGGTGCGTGTTGAATGAGAGCTTGACATGTGGCGAATCTTTGCTGAGAATTCCTGTTAAAGCTACTTTGAATCTCTGCTAAAACTATCACGTAAATTGCGTGTTATCAATGTGAATCTGACAAATAATCCACATTTATGTAAAGCACCACAAACACCAATATTTAATAAAAATACTACTTAATTTTTTATATTTAAAATAATTTCTGAACTTGTGATGGTCCAAGCTATGGTGATGAAGAAAAGCATAATTGTGAAGAGTGACACTACTAAAAGGGAGTGTGTCCTACACACTAGTCCTCTTCACTCCTTCAGTCTTCAGATTCACACACTCACAACCATTAAAGTGTTTCTGCAACTTGACAAACCAATCCAATTTGGGACACTATTGAGGTGAATGCAGAAACTCATATATAGCTCTCTTATAATAACATGATTTATTTACATTGCTCTGGGAACATATAAAGGACAAATAATACAATACAAACAAATAACATCACCAGTCTCACACAGATTAAACATTAACATGTGACACCACATAGGACAAACTTGGGACAAAAAAATTAGAAAATCTTTTTCTTCTTTTTTATTACTGTGCAATTCAATATGATATTAAGATCTCTCACTGACAATTATATTAATGAGTTAATGGGGTACTCAGAAACACTTTTGGCCTCAATATATGTCTTAGCTCCTCAAAAGTCACACCCTGCTTTCTTTCTCCCTTTTTTTTTTTAATTTTATAAGGTGAAAAACAGTAGTCAGATAAAGTAAACAAGCAAATTTTGAAAAACTGGAACATAATCAAAGTAACAAACGGCAATATAAATCATTCATTACAGTAGCCATTGGATTTCCATTAAAATTAATTATCAATATAAGTTACACATATATTTATACATAAATATATAATATATAATTTTAATATACAAATAATATATTTTAAATACAATATAATACAATTCTCATCTGATATATATATAACATTATTACATAGTAGTCAACTTCACTTAGCAAAACTAAAAAACTACCTTGTTTGTTTTGCCAATATATAATATGTACTTTGGTATCAATATTCTACTTAACTAAGTAAATTAAAGGTATATAAATATACCCCACCATCTATTATATATTACAGAGTACCCTTTTTTGATGAGCATTAATTAATGATAGCAGCAAACTCAGTTTGACACTAATACTGTACTACTGCTATTACTCATCAGTGTCTGAAAGTTTTGATGATCAATCTCATTATCTTCACCATTCTACTCTCTATTTGCTATTAACTACTCAGCCTTATTATTAGCTTCTTGAATTTGAAAGAAAGTAGTTGTTGTTCATCAGAATCTGTATGATGGACACAACAAGGCAAGGGAGTAGTAGTAATGAGATGCAACCCTTTGTTGTTAATAGCAATAGGAACAATAATAATTATAACTACTATTCACATAGATCAATAGAGACACTTGTGGTTGTGATAGCAGTGATCACAATAGTAGGTGTCATTGCTGGAATGATAGCAAGGTTATGTGGTGGAAGACACTTCAATGGTGACCATGACATTGAAGGTTGGGTTGAGAACAAGTGTAGAAGTTGCATTGATGGAGGACTACCTCCACCACCACCTCAAGAAGAGCCACAACCACCACCAAAACCAGCAGCACCAACAACAACAACAACAACTGATGAAGCAGCAGCAAGTAAATGAAGAAATTAACACAAAACATTATTGTAAGTTTGTTACTACAATAATAATATATATAATAATACAAGTTCATGCTGATTATGTATGTATAGAGTTATGTTAATTAGTAGAACCTTAAAAGTATAGTAATCTACCATTGATGTTAGACTATTATTACTGCTTTAGTTGCTGTCACTGCACTTTTTTTTCAATCAAGGAAATTTAATATGGGAACTTATTGTTTTATGTTATTTATTAGTTCATCTTAATCAAGTTATTTCTCTTGTTTATCCATTACCAAAGATCTCATTATTGAGACTCTCATCTTCAAAATATAGAATAAATTTGTTTTTTTTTTGTCTGTTAAGTTTCTTGCTAGATACATGAACAAAATAAAATGCATCTAATTTCTCTTTAATAATTAAAAAAATACTAAGGAAAAACAAAAGATGAGAGTAAATACTCAAATTGGTTTTAAGGAATTTAAAATTAAATATTTGGGTTCTTAAAAAATTTACTCTTTAGAAGTTTTTGAAAAATTTTTTTAATTAAATTTTTTTAATATGCCTATTTAATAAATAAGTTCTTAATAAATTTTATTATAAGATAATTAGATTTTCTAAAATGTCATTATAAAATAATATAGAGACCAAGCTGTTGATGATCATAATTAATTTTTAAAAATTTATAAGGACTAAAAATTTGTTAAAAAATAAGTGTATAGTCTGATTTTTTTTAATTAATTTAAATATTTATTCATAAAATAGGTAGCACCTGCAAACCTAGTATGATAATGGTAGCTAGCCAAACATGCATTACTTTTCATTCATATTTTTTTCCTTGTCTCTCAAATTCTATCTCTTTAGTTTGACTATCATTGCCCATAAGCCATGCTCAAACTATGAATCCATTTTTGAGTGGCAACATTATTATTTTACCTCTTTTCTTTTTCCCCTCTTTTTAGGTACAATTCAGACATCATTCATAGTTATTAAGTGGAGCCACTTATATGATGGATGAGTAGGACCTAATATTAGTACCAAAAATCTTGTGGCGATTCCGTTGGGCCCTATATCTATAATTAACTTTTGGCATAAAATAATCTGAAATCTGTGCTCTAAAGAGTAAAGACTAGAGAATAAAGATGCATGCACGCCACCAAATCATGAATTCTCATATTCAATTACACAAAGCAAAAGCTTTTATTGTTAGGATAATATTAGGAATAGATAAAAAAGAAAAATTAAATTTATTTTATTTAATATTTAGGGTAAAGTATATTTTTTATCTTTAAGTTTGACAAAAATTTTAAAAATATCCCTAAATTTTATTTTGTTTCAATTTTATTCTAGAAGTTTTCGATTTGCATCAAATATATCTCTGGCGGCTAATTTTTCAAAAAATTTAAGACCGATTCAACAACAATTTCATAAGAATAACCCCTCAATACAAGTAAATCAAACATTATTTTCATACATTATTGTTAGATTTGTCTTAAATTTTTTGAAAATTTAGCCATCGAGGTATATTTTATGCAAATTGAAAACTTATGGGACAAAATTGAAACAAAATAAAACTTATGGGTATTTTTAAAATTTTTGCCAAACTTTAAGGACAAAAAGTATACTTTATCTTAATATTTATTATTTATATTGATAATTAATAAATATTAAATAAAATAAATTTAGATTATTTTTTTGTTTTTTAAATATTATTGTATTGTAAATTATAAAAAAAAAAAAAAGAAGAAGAAGAAAAAGGTAAAAGCTCTTCAAGCCGTTACCTATTGCTAGCTATTAAAAAGCCTAACAAAGCTTTCATGCTTTTCTTTCATTTTATCATGATATCTTATTACCGTTGCTAGTAGTATATAATGTTTAAATTAAAATGTTCTTTCTATTAATTATATAACTAAGTGAATATAACTCAATCTTAAGAGATCTTTTTATATCGATATTTTCATTTATAACATATAACGTATATAAATTAAAAGCTACAAGCTAAGCATGATCAACGGATTGAACAACATAATAATACTTTGGATTTTATATATTTATGTAGAATCAAGTGACAAATTAAATAATAATTAATAGCAATATATGTATATATCCACTTATTGGAAAGAAATAATATGGAATTTTAATATCTAGATAGTTGTTTTAATTTTACACTCTACACTCTCGAATAATATCACTAAGGATTACAGACACTCTTATTATTTATTTTATTTTGTTTTTTCTTCTACTCTTAATTCAATCAATGATACATCTATTTGAGTGTACTGTACAACTATATCTTTATTAGCATCATCATGACAATATAATCATTGTTTAAAGACTAATTTTAATTAATAATAATCACCCTAGTTAACTATATTGATCATCACTACACACTACATACCCTATATGCAATGATAAAGTGTCATTGCAAATTAAAGCATGCAATGATATACATTCATGCTTCAATAATTCATGTCATGAATTATTAGTTTAATCTCATCATGGCAATTATATAGATTTCTATGAGCAGCAGCTAGGGTTAACGTCTCCATAATAAGTCAACTTTACATTGTTGCATAAAGCTTCAGCATCTTTGTCTCCTTCAAAACTTTGGAGATTAATGTCCTCCAATATTATGTCTTGGCATGGAACTGAGTCACTACAATCAAACTTCACAGCCACATCTGAAGCACTTGTCCCTGATATGTTTTGGTACAACACATTTGATATCTGAACCGCTGATTTCTGTACATCCACACCAAACAAATTTTGAGTATATAATAATACGGAAATGTTCAGTAATAAAAAAATATTAATAAAAAATTATCAAAATTTATTATTTTTAATTTTATTTAATGTATTCTGCAATAAATAATAAATATTAAATAAGACAAATTCAGATCGTTATTTTTTTTTGTCTCCGATGTAACAATTATTTGTATCTTCTAATTTAAGTTTTTGGTAGGACTATAAAAATAAATCGAATTTTTTAATTTATTCTATTTAACCAGCTTAAATAGACGGATTTTTTTTTTTTTTTTTAAATAAACCTATGAAAATGAGACTTTAACGAATAAACTAGTTTAACTCGTTTATTTTTTTATTTTAACAATTTTTTTAACAATCTAGTCTAAATATGTTAAGTTTAAATACGGAATTTTTTTTGTTGAGTTTTATTGTTTTATAAGGGAATAGTTAATAAGAATAAGAATTTATAATTTATATTACTTGTTTTGTGCATGACTTATTTGGTTTGTCACAGTAATTCTGGTCTATCAAAATTGGATTGGTCACATTTTCCATCACAATATGTTTAAACTGGATGTAGCTAGCAAGTCCTGACCCTCCCTGCAAATGCATACGTTATTAATTAATCACTAATAAAATCATATAATTAGAAATCATATAAATGAATTAGAAATTAATTAGTTAATTACCTGCCATGTCTTAATTCTAACTCCATTTGTAGTTCCAGAAATCTGAGCTCGCTTCACTGTTACACCTGAAACATATGCCTCGGAGTTTCCCTTGCCCAAGCTTCCAATACTGACAACCATTATTGCAAACTAATTATCAAGGTGTTTCCAATTGAAGCTATTATTATGAATTTAGCTATCATGATAATAGATTTATCAGTGAAAAATTTTAAATATTTTTATTTAATAAATATAAAATAAATGTATTAAAAATTTTAGGGTGTATTTAATTTGTATTTTTATTTTCTATTTTTATTTTTAGAATTTTTTTATTTTTTGAGTTTTGTGAAAGAAAAAATGAAAATAAAAATAATAAAATTTAGTTTTTTGTTTTCATCTTTAAAGATGAAAACAAAAAACTAAATTTTATTATTTTTATTTTTTTATAAAATTCAGAAAATAAAAAAATTAAAAATAAAAATAAAAAATAAAAATACAAATTAAATATACTCTAACTTTTTTTATATTTTCAATAAAGACTTTTTTGTTTGTAATCTTAATAAGTATTCTTAGAGCATATGATAGATAAATCTTATTATTATTAGTGATAATCAGAATTAATTGAGTAATTAATTATGGATTTAGCTAATATGTGTCTTAAGAACATATGATAAATTTATCGCTAGTAAAAAATTTTAAATGTTTTTATTTAATAAATACATTGAAATGTGTTTGGTTTAGGTTTTTATTTTTTATTTTTATTTTTTGTGTTTTCTGTTTTTTGGATTTTGTGAAGAAAAAAAGTTAAAACAAGAGGTAATTAAAAACAGAAAACAGAATTTTATTATTTTTACTTTTTCTTTCACAAAATAAAAAAAACAAAAAATACTAAAAATAAAAATGCAAACCAAACCTATCTTAAATATTTTATATTTTTTAATAAAATTATTTTTGTTTTGTAATCTTAACAAGTGTCCTTAATCAGGACATATGATAAATAAACCCTATTATTATTAGTGATAATCAGAATTAATTGAGTAATTAATTACCTGATACCATGGCCAGGTCCGCACGTTATATTTGTAGATAGAATATTTTTTGATCCACTTACAATTGATATACAATCGTCACCTGAAACATATTATTAATTAAATTCAATCAAATTAACTAAAAGATATTTGCATATATTTAATTTAATGAAGGTTAATTATATATGATTAATTACCAGTTCCTATAACGGAATCAGAGATTTGGACGTTGTGACTATTAGTGACATGAATTCCATCAGTGTTAGGGCTATCCCCTGGTGACGTCACATTAAGCCCAGAAGCTATAACATTTTTGCAACCTTGAATTCTAACATGCATTTGTTGGGCATTTGATATATACAAATTCTCAACCCTCAAATTACTGCAATTTAAGAATGTCAAAGCCTGCAATAATATAATAATAATAATGTTAATTGTTGTTATTACTATTATTATTATTAGGTAGAAACTCAGGTGCGGTCGACTTCACGTAAAGTTGATATCTGAGAGCCGTTAGATGAAAATTCAGTCAAACCAGTCAAATCATCTAACGGCTCTCAGGTATCAACTTCACGTAAAGTCAATTTTACTTGAATTTTCACCTTATTATTATAATGATTTTGAATGTCCAGTTAATATACTTGATTAATAATAATTAGTTAATAACATGTATACATACCGTAGGGGCATCCTTGCATGGCTGCAAATTAAATTAAAGAAACCATAAGTGTGGTTATTTCTTAAAAATGTGAATAAGTATAAATTAAAGAATCAGATTTTAATTAATTAATATTAATTAATTTTTTACTATAAAAATATTTTTTACTCTATTTTTTTTAAAACTAAAAATTCAAAAAAATTTACTAATACTGAAAAAAAAAAGTAGTTCACTAGTTAAACTCATTTTCAAATCAGTTCATCATATTTAAATTTTTTTTATAAGCTTCAAATTTTATAAAATGATTTTCAATATAATAAATAAATAAATCACTTTCAACATTATTATATGTGTTACCAAGGTTTTGTCCCTTTTACACGATTTTTGCCACCATATTTTGCCATTTCCATCAATGGTTCCACCACCATGGACTAATAGTTTCTTAACATTATCAAATACAAGCCAGTATTTGCTATCATTGCTATAATAATCTGATGCCTCATCTGTTGCTTCAATTGTTCCTTCAATCTGATCACAATTAATTTCAACCATTGATTCTATTAATTAATTTTCTTCACAGGGTGAATCTAGTAATGATCATGTATAATAATCTTAATTAATTATTTTGAGTATTAATTACTAGCTAATTACCTGGACTTGGATGTCAGATTTGCAAGGACCAGAGAATCTGATTGGTTTGAGTTGGTAATTATTTCCTTTAGGTACCAAAAAAATTGTTTGGGCACTAGAACATGCTGTTTGCCATGCCTTCTCAAACGCCTGAAAATTGAGTAATATCTTATTTTATTCATCAAATTTAAATACACACATCAAATAATATTATAAATAATTATTAGTCTTTATTTTAGATATTATTATTAGCACTTAGCATAATTTTTTTAATTATATCATAGAATTATTTCTTTCAATATTTAAGTTGGTAAAAATGAATACGCAAATAATTATATTTTTAATACGTTTCTTCGAGTAAGAATTTTTTTTAAATTTATTTAAATATTTTTGTATAAACTTTCTTTTTCTCTTCTTATTTATTTTATGCTTTTTTTATCTTTTAGAAAATAATAATAATAATTGATTTTAGATATTTTAATTATAAAAATTTTAATATTATATCATAAAATCACTCTTTCCAAAAAATTAAACTATTATAAAGAGATACATGAACTAAGTATTCAAAGTAGTTAGACAACTGAAAATTTCTTATTAAGTGTTTCAAGCATATATATTGTAACACATCAAGAATATTGAGCAAACATGAATTTTTAAAATTTGACAGATTAATCCATTGTGTCATCAATTTAATCCTACAAAAATGGCATAAGATATGGTGTATTATTTTTAATTAAATTTTGGGTATTTATAGTGTAACAATGATTTTTAAAGAACTAATAATGTAGTTTCATTCATATTATTTTAGGACCAAAACAGGGTTATAAAAATCAATCAATGTCATTTTTCAGTTATGATACAAAACCAATATATATATATATATATATATATATATATATATATATATATGTTAAAAAATAGAATAAAAAATAGAGCATTATTTTGATAAATTATTCTATATGATCCTAATAAAATATGAAAACGTTTTGTTTAATTCCATTTATGTCCTTTTATACATGAAATAATAAAACAAAGACTTGACTTCATCTTAATTACTCTAATATTACTCATCATGAATTACATTTTTTTTTATATATATATCTCTACTAATTTGAGCTATTAGCCATAGGTGCTTATTACCTGTGTATTAGAAGAAGCATCCCCTCCACCACAAGCTCCATAATCATTTACATTAATAACTTTACGCAAATGTGAAGAAGAAGAAGAAGAAGTCCCATCGCCACCAACAACATCTTTGCTTTGCATGAATAACCCCTTGAATGTCCACCATGATCTATCATTTATATTATAATCATCTTCAACATTTGTACTCTCAACAAGTGGGCCCTTTTGTAATTTTGCATTATAACAACCAACAAAAGGAACTATTATGCTACTAACAAAGAATGAAAAGAGAAGAAGATATCTATTCATGATGGCCATTATAATAATAATAAAAATAGGGTATGTATGGGGAATTTATTATTGTTTTTTATATATGAAAAATGGATATAGAAATTGGTAGTTTGGTATGTGTTTGGGTCTAATGAGGGAGGAAGCTTATTGTATTTATAGAGAAGAAAGGATGAAATAGAGAGAAAAATATTCAATATATGTTGGTTCATTCTTAAATCTTTATCTACAATATGGGCATATATGGTATGGAATGATGAGATTAAGATGAAATTATCACTCAAAACCTATCCCTCTTTGTCTTTTTCACCATACCTTGCAATCACAAACATTTCATGTACTTCACATTCATGTATATATATCTACGTATTTATGTGTAATTATGCCTCAACATTATTATGTATATCCTCTTGTTTAGGGAAAAACCTTAAGAATAATATGAACAATAATTAGTATATATGTGAAGTTTAACGAAGATAACAAAAATATATTTAATTTTGTTTTACACTATAGGAGTCCATGCACGTACGTTTGAAAATCTTAAGCTATTAACTGTGAATGATCATCACGCTTTATTTGATAAGTAGTATTAAAACGCAAAAACATGTAATTAATAAGTAGTATTATTGTTTTCATGGTATAGTATAATCTTTTTCACCAAATAATATATGGATATAATTGCATGAAATATTCATTAATTAATACACCAAATAATATATCTATATGGATAATTATAAAGTTTACGTAAATGATATTATTAATTCACGATGCACATTACATATGTTGCGTATTAAGAAAACACATATATGTAATTATTACCCCTGTTGACACATCTGAATATATATTCTTGTTCTTTCTTTCTCTGAGTGTTATCATTTTGTGTTTCTAAAGAGTTTTATTAATTAGATATTCCGTGAGATGTTTGGTTTTTTTTTTTCGTGCATTATTTTTAGTTTTAAGATATCAAGCATTGCGTACGAGTGCAAGTCACAGTAGAGTTGATGATAATCATATAGTTCATTGTATTTGTGTGTGCTGGATAATTGTGCAATTTCTTTTCAGACGATTACTGTAGAAATTATAGAATTTTAGGTATTTATTATTATTATTATTATTATTTGTTAGATATTATGACATATATAGTTTCAAACAAAAATAAGATTTCACTTTTTTTTTCTTTTTTAATAATTATTTTATACACATTAAAAATCAATCATAAAATCAATTATTATATATTTGTGTATATATACATACTAATTAATTCACATCTTTTTTTAACTAAATAATCAATCAACAGAATAATCAAAGTTATTGTATAATTAAATATATAATAAGCAAAATCAAATATCTTTACAAAAAATAATTTTAGATTGATTTAGTAATTAATTTATTAATCCATTTAAATAAGTGTCAAATATTTAAATTATATTTTGTACCTACAATAACCAATTAACTAACAATAAACTCTTAAATATAATAAAATTTAGATTTATAATAGATTAATTTTTAGTCTAATATTAAATTAGAAGATACTGTGAAAAAACAAAAAAAATTATAAAAATAAAGTAAATTAGTTTATGAATTACAAAATATCATTATATTATCTTAATAAGTAGCATTTTAGTGTCAAAAATAATTGACATGGCGCATTCTAATATTAATATGTATATCTCTCTTTTCTTAGAATTTTTTTTAAAAAGTATTTTTTTAGGATTATACAATAATTGATATTTAATGACTAAAATTCTACTAATTTTTAATATTTTAATAAATTTAATTTATATATATTTTTATTATATATCAACCTTAATTAATATGATTTGCAAATAAAATATATACATTTCCTTATTTGAATTGATTAATTAAATATTCATTAAGTAATAAAACCTACAAATAATAATATGCACCTCAAATATATGAATTATAATTATGTTGATTTTCATAATATTGATAGGGGTTAGCTAAAGTTTGTTGATTTTGGTCAAATCTCCAATAAACTTCAAATATTCTTCAAAATGATATTTAAAAAAATATGAAAATATTTATGATTAATTATAATTATGAAAATATGTTTATATTATTTTAAAACAAGTAATATTTTGATGCTAAAAATATTGACGTGACATATTTTGGTGTCAGTATGTATATTGCTCTCTTCTCATAATATTTTAAAAAAGTATTTTCTTTGAAATTATATGAAAATTGGTATTTAATAACTAAAATTCTAATAATTATCAATCATTATAATAAATTTAATTTATTTTTTTTATTGTGTATCAACCTTAATTAATATAATTTATAAAATAATATATATCATTATTTAAATCAATTAGTCAAATATCCATTAAAAATAAAAAAAATCATTAAATTAAAGAATTTAATCAAGATAGGATGAAAATTGAACAATAAAAATTGAGATTTTGAATAATAAGTAGGGTTATTAGAAAACAAATTTGATGATGTTTTCGAATTGATTTCCTCATATTTATCTATTTAAGGGAATATATAATAATATAGATGTTTATCTCATTTAATTTACAATACTGTTATTTTAACCATTTTCTTTATAAATCATTGCATTGTAACATATTAATTATATTTTTATTAATCATATATGAATATGTAATATAGATTTATATATCTTTAGTAATTATTGAAAAATATTGATACAAAAATATAATTTTAGAATAATAAAATATAAATAATGATTAAGAGACCTATTTTATCATTCTAATCATCCTCCTAATACTTAAATGAATAAAAATGTAAATATATATATTTTTAAAAATATTTAAAAAATACAATAAAAATTATTTAAAAATTAAAAAAATAATAAAAAAGATAAATTAAAATTTCTAATAATTTTTATATAAATTAAATAAATTAATAAAAAATAAAATTAAAAAATATAAATTAAATAAATATTTTTTACACATCACACGAATACATAACTAGTTTATTTCTATATGGTTAATTAATTATTTATATATATGTAATATAATTAGTATTTTTCAAACCGTGATGTTGCAATAATCGATTAATGTGGATCTTATTAATCAACATGGTAATTAACACTATGAAGCAACAACGTAACCCTAGATATAGACACTTGTCATCATCATCACTTCATTATAAGAATGGGTCAGTACACATTAGTAAAGAGCCACACACATCTTAATCCTATCCTTTTATATATATGTGCATGTGCATTGTACATTTTGTTTAATTAGAATCATCAAATAATAATGACAGCTTTATTATTAGAAGATTATTATGGGTAAGGGATTGGCTTTGGAGTAGAAGGCACTATATGATTCATGTAGCATCTATCACTTTATTTGAAACTTAATTTAGAATTAACCTTTTATGGCCTAAACTTTCCTTAACTATTATCATAAATGTCATGATGATATGTTAGACCCCAAAGAGTATGTGCAAAATGTGAAGTCTTCATTTTATGATATAGCCATCTCAATAAATTGCACATGTATGGCATCTACGATTTAATTTAATAATTAGTGATAAGGGTAAATGGATCCATGAGAATTAAAATAACAATAATTATCCCACGTATACACAAAGAAATCAGATATTAACCAATTATTGTGTACAAAAATATATATTTAGTATTTTATAAAAAAATTTATTATACTACTACAAACAAATTTAATTATTAGTTTATTACAAATTTAATTATTTTATTATGACAAATTTGATATTATTCTCAATTTCTCATCATAACAGATTATTTAGTTAAAACCTATATAAATTAATATGTATAATATACATATATAAATACATGGTGATTTATATATTTAATAATTAATTTTTACTTTATATATAGAACTTTTAAAATAATTTGTAACTCGATAAAAATGTAGGGAGTAAGCCAACAGTTTAATGATTAAAGCATTTTGAGTATTTTATTTGAGTTGGGAGTTTTTCATGTTCAATTCTCTAATATCTCTTGTGTTAATTAATATATTTAATGAAAAAAAAATCATTTGAAGGGGTTATGGATAATGGGTTATATATCTAACAAGCTTCCAATTTTTTTTATTTATTTTATACTAATTCTTTTTGTCAATAAAAATTAAACTTTAGATTTTAAAATTATAGAATTTTTGATATCATATCATCAACTTATCATGTCACTTTTAAAAAAAAAAAAAAATTAAACCGGTAAAAAGAGACACATTCGTATCTCTAACATAGAGGAAGTAAAAAAATATAAAATATTTTCTCCTAAGCCCATAAAATGTTTGCATCCTCGCACGTGGCAGTAGGACAATATGCATATATTAGAAGTCTACAATACTATGATTGTGGTGCTGGATTGACGCATGAGATGATATCATTAAAACTTAGATTGTTTCAGGACATCAAAGCATGAGAGATGTCGTTAATTAATGTAGAACACAATCCTCATTTATTTGGCAACTTAACCAAGTTAAGAAATTTGAGGTTGAGAAAACTAAGTTTAATTTGAAAAGATATATATGGTATCAATTGATTTATGTACTTGGATCACATCATATCATCTATCTTGCTTTTGTACTATATATATATATGAATTCTAATTAGTTACTTTATGTATGTTTATTTGCAAAATATAAATTTGTTATTTGTGGAACCAAAAACATTGAATATTGTGTGTGACTGAAACAAGTAAGTTGGATCGTCCAAAATTGGATAAACAAACTTTGAACATTTACTTGAATATAATATTTCTATATATATCTAAATTATTCATTAATAAATGTGCATGGCATAACCGATTGTTTTAAGAAAGATTAATTAAGCAAGGGAAGTTTTTATTTATTTATTTATTTATTTTAAGACCACAATGGTACCTTTCTGTGCCTCTCTAGAAAGGGATAGATGGCCTTAGCTTAATTATTCTACAAGCTAAGGTGCGATCGTTCTTTTTATATATGTAATTAAATTCTTGCTATTTTATTTGTTATCAGTGTTGGTTCTCATGGAAAATTTAATTTTGCCGAGGTTTTTTCTTTTTCTTTACTCTTTAATGTTACTGTCTATTAACTTAATCTTGCAGGACAAATAGTTTCATGTAAAATCTAATTTTTATTGACCCAAAAAAGAATAAATTTTAGCATAAGATAAGTATAAAGAAATTAAAAACCTATACAAATTAAAAAAAGAAAAAAACTTTTCTGTGTGTCACACACTTATTAAATACCAATTCTATGACCAAATTGTAGGTCACACGCTTTTTTTTTCTTATTTAATTTCTTCACCTGTACTTCTAATAGATATAAAAATTTTAAGGTGCATAAAATATTTTCAGTAAATTTAGTTGTTGTGGATCTAAGAAAAACTATCAATAAATTGAGTCTTATTTTTTTGGTAATCAAGTGTTAACTGTTAACATATCCGTGCAACGTACTACATAAACACATAATCATGCATCTGTCTTACACTCTTGCTTAAGGGTTTTAGAGTCAGGGTTGGCTTAGCTAACTGCATTTAGTTAGCCCAGCTTATACATTGAACTACAATTTAAGTATCTAACTAACCTTGTCTTATTAAGAATCTGAAGCAAATATATATGGGTTGATTTTTTTTTTTTTTTGTTGCTAGTGTCTTCTCTATTTAGCTCTGCTCTGGCTTCATCTGATAGTTTGTTTGTTTTTTTTTTTCTCTAAAAAAGTTTATGTAGCTTTCAACTCAAAAAAATAAGTTATACAAATTGAAAACTAAATAAGGGTCCATAGCTCAGTGGTAGAGCATTTGACTGCAGATCAAGAGGTCACCGGTTCGAACCCGGTTGGGCCCTTTAAAATTTAAATTTTAATTTATTAAGGCTGATGAAATGTTAGTTGTTTAAGGATGAGTATCATCTATTATCAAATTCATATTTATTTCAAGGCGCCATTAACTACTTTAAATTTAAGTGACATGCATAAAATTAAAATTCAAATAAATCATTTAATTACTAGCAAACTAGATAATAACAAATTAAATAATAATTAATTAACTATTTTTCTTCACATTAACAACTAATCTACACATTTAGTAAATTACATTACCATAACTAACTATATGATAATTGAATTTATGTATATAACTTAACAATTAACCGAAAAATTTATGAAAAATTCCGTTAACGAATTACCTCATTAATATTTATTAACTAAATTAATATTATCATGTAAAATAAATATTATGATAAAAATTAAATTTTCAAAATTTAAATCAAATTGTCAATCTTCAACTCTAAATCACTTATCATTAAATCCTAAAATTCTAAATCCTCTAATCTTAAAATTAAAATCTTAAATCATCCAACTCTAAGCAAAAAACCACAAATCCTAATTTAATTTCTTAATCATAAATCTTAAACCATTCAATTCTAAACTCTAACCAATTTAATAAAAGAGGTCACTCAGATAAAAACGCCTAAAACGTCTTTTTTTAAAGATGTTTTCATATTGTGTTTTAGTTGGTTTCTGTATAATTTATTCGGTGTTCCTCATCACATATTATTAAATTTCTCAAAAGATTTTCTTTCCAAAAATAATAAAAAATATTTAATTTAGACTAAAACAAAAAAGGTAATAGATTAACTATTAGATTTTTTTAAAAAAATTATTTACATAAAAAAATATATCACATTCATCAATATATATATATATATATATATATATAAAAAACAAGCTTTTAAAATTTTTATAAATAAAAAAATAATTAATTTTTATTCGTATAATATATAAAATAATTAATATATTGTTATTATATTATAGACTAAAATTTACTAATTTAAATTTTTGTTTTTTTTTTAATATAAGCATTAGAAATAAATAAATTTTTTATAACAAGATGTAATGTAACAAAAAATATATATATAATATTAATTAGTTTTTAAAAAATTCTGAAAAGATGTTTTTTTTTTTAATAAAGTGTTATTAAAAAATTAACATTATAAAAACTAATTTCAACCAATATGATATAATAGGTTATTAAATATATTTAATATAAAACACATTGAATATAAATTTTTATTGAGTTTAAATTTTAAATAATTTTTAATTAAATTTTGAATATTTTTATTTTAAAGAGTTAGAATATTTTAACATCATTTTTTTCGTATCTTTTTAATTGAGTCTTTGATTTTTTTTAAATTATAAACCTTATTTATAACTAAGAGTAATGTTTTAACACCACCAATTAGTCATACATATAAAAATACAAGAACAATTCTATTGTCATAATTATAATCTAACTTTATAAGCAATACAATATAATGAAACTATATATAAGTAATATAACTAAATTTTATCTATATCTATAGTCACATTTCATAAATAATATAATTAAATTATCTTTATATTTATAATTAAAATATGAATAAAAATACAAAAAATTATCAGAATGGTTAATTTTTTTGTTCATAATTTTTTTATTATTTTTGTTGTGAAAAGTTTAATTATTTTAATAATTAATTATTTTTTAAAAAAGATAATTGAATAACACAAAAAAGTCTTATTAAGAGTAATTTATTTATATATGATTAAAAAATAGTTGAATAGTTATATATAGTAAAAAATTAATATTATTAAAAAATAAAAATAAAATTTATTTTAAAATTAAAAATAAAATTTATTTAAAAATAAAATTAAAAATCATGGTTTTTTTTCCAAAATTTATCTACGAGTAATTCTATAAATATTTTAGGATGAATAAAAATATTAAACTCGTACTAACATTTATTTTTATTCTACTAAACGTTAAATAAACTATTGAAAAGAATTTTGTTTCCTCCATTAGAGAAGAATGATAAACTTTCATACTTCTATTATGTTATGGCAATAATTTGGTCTGTTATTTTTTAATGTACATAATAATAATAATAATAATAATAATAATAAACAAGTATATCACAGTAAAAAAGGAAGCATATCACCAAATAATTTATCATCCGAATTATATATGAATCAAATTGATAATATGAGGGCTAACACTACAAAAATCGATAACAAGGTTAGGGACTTACAAAACCTTTCTTAAGATCATAGAAAAAAAAACGTTTATATTTGTGTGATATATAAAACAATTATCATATTATTATTATGATTACATCATATATATATATATGAGCAAAAAAAGTTCAACTGTTATAAAATAAAATTTTCTTTTAATATTTGATTAAATGTTCTTGTATTTAGTACTTTTTTTTGGCACTTTCTCTTAGTTAAAAATATAATTATTATAATTTTTTAGTTATTATTGCTAGGGGTATTTACAGATGGAATATGGCTGAAATTTCGATCCAATCCGCACTAAACTCATTAGATCAAATTCGATATTCGCACTTCTATGTTTGGATCAGATATCAAATATATCCATAAAATAAAAAATATTAAAAAATTTTATTTTTATAAAAAACGTCAATAATTTTTTTGTTTACTTTTTTAAACATATTTACTTCTATCTGATTAGAGTATGAATTCGATTCGATCCAATCCGATCATCTTACAGATCATATCATATCCTCAAATTACAGATCAGATACGGATAAATACTGTGGATTTATATGGATATGATATAATCTATGAACACCCCTAACTATTACTATAGGTTCATTGTTGCAAAAGAATGCTTCTTTTATTATAAACCATTATTAGATATTAATTACCATTAAAATAACTTAATTGTCAACAAATAGATAATACTTATTGATCTCTGAAATTATGTTCGTATTTCAATCTATAGTTGTAAAAATCAAACTGAATCGGCTGGTTCGACCGAAAAATTAGTGAACCAGACTAGTCCGGTTCGGTTTACTCTTTAGACCGTTTAAGGAATAAAACCGGTGTGAACCGATAAGAACTGGTCTAACCGAACTGGTCTGCTTGAAAAGTTTTTTAAAATGTCTCCACAAGGTCTCGAACCAAGAACCTTGGAGAAAAAGCAGCCTCTACTTGCCACTTAGCCATTGCACTTCTAAATACTATATTTGACAAATACTAATTATATAGTATACATAAATATCTAATTTAATTTAATTTTTATTTTTCTATTTTTAAAATTAATTATATTTTAATTATATACCATTATTAATATAATATAAATTTCACTAAAAATTTATTAATTTACTTGATCTATTTTATTGCTAGTATTGTGATTAAGGTTATTTGTTTTGATGTTAGTGTTAAAATCTACTGATATTATAGTTAGATGATAGGCTTTGTGAATTAATTATTTTTTTATTGTGTCAAAATAAGATACTATTGTAGTATTAAAATTTTATAATTTTTTATATTAGTTATTTTTAGAAGTTGAGACTTGATTCTTCATAAAATATTAAAATGTTAGTGAAGATATGTATTTCAAATTTTAATTTTAATTTTAAGTTTTTAACTATTTTATATTTTATATTTACGTGAGACCGGTTTTATCGGTTCAACAAGTGATTTATCGGTTGAACTAATAAACCAGTGAACCAGTAGCTTGACCGGTTCGATCACTGGTTCGGTTCTAACAACTATGTTTCACTAATTTCAAAAATTTCAATTTACTCAATTTAGTCTCCCAACTTAATAGTTATGACTCACATTGGTTCCTAATCTTATTTTTGTCACTGTCTCACAAAATCGTTAACGACATGCTGAGATGGACTAACGACTGCTACATTATACATTCTAGCGACTATTTGATGTGACAATTAAATTTTTTTTTACCTTTTTTTTCAACTAAACACTTAAAACCCCTAATATGAGTCACGGATACCTAAGTTAAAAAATCAAACTAAGTAAATTGAAACTTTAAAAATCAGATTAAAGCTCGAATATAACTTCAAAATAGAACTTTAACTTATGTAGTGATTAATTTAAATGAGAATCAAATAAATCAAAATTCAACATAATTTTTATCAATGTTTTCAAATTCGAAATTTCTATACCAAAATTAACTAGGATTTTTCTTTAAATTAAAAATTTAATGAAATAGTGACTTTAATTATCTTAACCAATGTCCAAATTAATTACTTTTATGTCTTAAAAAAACTGTATATGACAAGAAAATAATTAATTTGTCTACTTTAATAAATAGTTATTTTACTAAAATGAAAGAAACTATTTTTTTAGAATTTTTTAAGAACTAATTAATATTATATATATTTTGTTACACTACATTTAGTTATAAAATTTTTATTTATTTCTAATGCTTATATTAAAAATAAAAAAAATAAATTAATGAATCTTAAACTATAATATAATAATATAGTAATTAGGGCAATTTACTTAAATAAATAAAAAGAGGAATTTCTTTACGTAAATGTGCAAATCTGTTTGTTGTTACGATTTTGTGCAAAACGGATTTATATGTAAACCGTGGCAACCCACCACGGTTTCTAAACATGCATAAACCGTGGGAGGTCACCACGGATTAGGAGCAAATGGTTTTACATGTAAACCGTGGTAGGTCACCACGGTTTACGAAGGCAAATCGGCGTGCATAAACCGTGGGGAGTCACCACGGTTTATGAGGAAACAATGTTGAACGTAAAACCCGGTAACCCACCGCGGTTTACGTGTATCTATATATATATGTAATCCGCTGCAGGCAGGGACGGATTCATTTGCAACATAAGGAAGAAAGTGGATTGATTGTTGTAGAGAGAATTTGGGAAAAGGTTTGGAGGCAGCGAAGGAGAAGTGGGTGGTGGGGCCAATGGAGGATGAGGATCGATTGTACCGACTAAATGGCATCGCTCACGTGGCCGGATATATCGACGAAGAGGTTAGTTACTGTTATTGTTATTATTATTGTAATTAAATTTAATTCTAATATAGCAATTGATATGTTAGTAGGAATATTTTTATTTTATTACGTTTATTTGTTTTGTGATTCTGATTAATATTATTTACATAAATATTAATGTTATTATCGGTATTGTTAGTAATGCATATTTTATTATGCTTATTTATCTTCTTAGTGTGGTTATTAGTAATTTTGCAGAATATTTTATTACCATTATTTTATTTTATTCAAAGATTTTTTTCATGTATTTAAATTGTTAATTTGTTGTAGTGAGTGCACAGTTTTCTTAGCTTTAGTATTTAATACAGGATAACAGAATCCATGAATTTAATGTGCACAGTTCTCTTAGCACCAGTATTATGTATGTTGTTGTTTGTAATGGTTGTATGTTAAGGGATTTTATTACCAACGTTTTGCAGCCTAGTAGGGTTATTACAGCCGTTAGGCGGCAGCAGAATATGCCCTTACATGACCGGATTATACCGTATCTGGAGACTGCGGGCTTGTATCATCTTGCTAGGCTAAACAGTCAGTGGTTCTGGGTTGATGAGTCTCTGCTTAGCGCATTTATTGAGCGGTGGCGTCCGGAGACCCACACGTTCCATATGCCGTTTGGTGAGTGCACCATTACTTTACAGGATGTTGCGTATCAGCTGGGTTTGCCGATTGATGGTGCACCCGTTAGTGGGTGTTTGACTGAGTTTGAGAATCTGATGGAACACGGTAGACCAGCATGGGTGTGGTTCCGGGAGTTGTTCGGGGAGTTACCTCCACAGAGTAAAGTGAAGCAGATGACAGTGTGCTACACCTGGTTCCACGAGAGGTTTCGTGTTCTCCCTGCAGATGCTACTGATGAGACCGTGCGTGTATACGCACGCGCTTATATCCTGATGCTGTTGTCGTCTCAGCTGTTTGCGGACAAGAATGCAAACAGGGTACACCTTCGCTGGTTGCCTTATTTGGCATCATTGGATGACTTGGGCAGATATAGCTGGGGCTCCGCTGCACTAGCCTGGTTGTATAGGTGTCTTTGTCGTGGTACGAACAGAAACGTCGTTAACTTGGCTGGGCCGCTACACCTACTACAGTCTTGGATTTTCTGGAGGTTTCCCACTCTGAGGCCCACTGGTTTTGACCGGTTTGGTTTTCCGCTTGCTTCTAGGTATGGTTTAAAAATATGCGTTCATAAATTGTAAAAATTGCTAGTGTTATGGTTTGTTTTGACATCATTTCAATTTAAATTGTAGGTGGGCGGAGTTTGTTCCGAGGAACGATGCAGGGGCACAGAGATTAGTTTCCGCACGCCTTGCACTTGATCGTTTGCGTGTCCACGATGTGAGTGATTTATTTATTACTGATGGTCGAACTAGTTTTTCTTACATGGCACTGCCTCAGGAACGTCTTACTGTTTCTATGCAGTTTGTGTGGGAGCCTTATTCTTCTGCTGATGCTGCTGCTGTTATTCATCCGGAGATACTAGTTGATGAGCACCGACGGCTATGGACGGCCGTCACTAGCCTGATATATTTTGCTGCGATCGAGTGGCATCAGGTGGATAGGGTTCTACCCCAGTTCGGCGGTGTTCAGCCTCTCCCAGATGTAGCTCTGAACATAGATTGGCTACATGCGAAGGATGGTAGGGGTGGGGACCGGTGGTTTCCTACATATTATCGGGAGTGGCACCAGTTTTGGGAGAATCGGCATCAGTCGGTCATATGGGTCGATCGTGTCCTCGACCCTGGTCCATCATCAGATTACCTAGAGTGGTGGTGCCGTGTGGCGCACAGGTTCCTATCCCCAGATGTAGCATTTCAGGATCCGAGACCGATTGTGTTGACTGAGGAGGCGCGTCACAGAGGGTCGTCCCAGGCACCTCCTAGAGTTCATGTTTATGACAGACCAGATAACAGACGAGTTGATAGGCGTCGCCGTATTGGGACCCGGACCACCGATCGCGAGTGGAGGGAGTTTGCCGACTGATTGGAGCATGACGTTCCTGGAGCTGAGGCTGGGGATCCAGTGGACTACCATGTTCCTCGACGTAGAGGCAGACGGCCACCTGCGCGGCCTGACCGTCTCAGCTTCGGTCGCTTGTTGAAGTACCTTTACCGTAACCGCAGCATCCGCCCTAACCATAGGAAGAATCCTCGCACATATAACGTTATAATCCAGCTGACGGTGATCACTTGAAATAGAAGTTGCGAGGCACGTGTGTGGCCCGTTGTACCTCCTAACCTCCCAAGTTCCCTTTCGTGCACGAAGCGCTACACGAATCAACCAAGTGCAACCCTTGCCGAATTCCTTGCATTTTCCATGATACTTCAAATGATCCGATTCGATGACTCTGTACTCAACACCTCGCCGGATGCTATAGTCCTTCACACTGAGCACAGCTTCATCTTTACTCTGGAACGATTGCCCAATCTCAAATTCTGTAGAAGATCTACCCACTCTGTTACCACTGTCTTCCTGTTGACCAAGAGCTTCCAAGTTTAGTGTGGAGAAGTGTGGAGGGTATTGATGAGAAGCAGAACTTGAAGGCCGATGCTGCGCATGTGGATCGCCGCCTGTGTTTTCGTCGCTGTCACCATCGATATCAACAGGCTCCTGGTCAGACTCATCGTCACGCATTGCATTCTCTACTTGATCAGGTCCACCAAAGTCTTCAAGATAAGGCACGAGGCCACCACCGGTGCCCACAACGTTGGGAGGCTCCATGACTGCTGCATGGTCCAAAGGGACAGAACCAACAACCTCCGTTTGTTCTAAGTCAGCCGCAAAAGAAGGTGATTGAACCGGCGGAAGATGCGGTCTGACCGCAGGCATCGAACTAGATGCACCACCCGCGGAACCTACGCAAGGAACTGGAGCGGATGCCCCAGAACTATCGACACCAACCTCCAACTTCGCGAACAACTCATGGATTCTGATCTCTGGAAAGCTCCTTACACAGTAGAACAGAACCCTAATATCTTCATCAGACTTAACCGCAAAGGTTTCATACTGAACACCGGTTGAGACAACCGCCATGGGAATCTTGTAGAATAGTTTCTTCACCCACTTGCAACCCAACACGCCAAGCTTCTCCAAGATGCTATTCTTCAAGTCCGACAAACTCATAGACGAACTGATAAAAATACTTAGTGGTTCTCTGTCGGTGAACTTCACACCTTGCCTTTTGCTTTTTTTAATTTTTCCAGAGCAATGCACCAGAGCAAGAAAGCTCTCTTCCTCACTAGCCATTGTGAGAATGATCTCTTCTGGGGATTGAATCACCCACATATATATACATTTTCCGTCATAGTAAACCGTGGCAACCCACCACGTTTTTTGCCCATTACTCTACATAAACCGTGGTAACCCACCGGGTTTTATGTGCTTATATCTTTTCCTCATAAACCGTGGTGACTCCCCACGGTTTATGCATGTCAAATTTCCTTCATAAACCGTGGTGACCTACCACGGTTTTCTTCTACAAAAATTTGCTCCTAATCCGTGGTGACCTCCCACGGTTTATGCATGTTTAGAAACCGTGGTGGGTTGCCACGGTTTACATATAAATCCGTTTTGTACAAAATCGTAACAACAAACAGATTTGCACATTTACGTAAAGAAATTCCTCTTTTTATTTATTTAAGTAAATTGCCCTAGTAATTATTTTATATATTGTACGAATATAAATTAATTATTTTTTTATTTATAAAAATTTTAAGAGGCTTGAGTTTGTTATATATATATATGAATGTGATATATTTCTTTATGTAAATAATCTTTTAAAAAAATCTAATAGTTAATCTATTATTTTTTTATTTTAGTCTAAATTAAATATTTTTTATTGTTTTTGGAAAGAAATTTTTTTGAGGAATTTAATAACATGTGATAATGTGATGAGGAACACCGAATAAATTATACAAAAATCAATTAAAACACAACATAAAAACATCTTTAAAAAAAGACATTTTAGACGTCTTTATCTAAGTGACCTCATTCATTTTAAACACTAAATCCTAAAGCATCCTACACTAAATTCTAAATCAAGCAATACAAAAAACTTTAAATATTAAATTATTTTATTTATGAGTTTAAAATAAATAAAATAAAAAAAATTTAAAAAGTTTATAATTCAATTTTAATATGTTAATTTTTATTTAAATATTAGAAATAGAAAATAAAAAATAATTTATTAGAATTTTTTATAAAATTTTTATTTGAAAACATCAATTTTTATTAAAATACTTATTATTTCATAATTTTATGAATAAATTAAAATAAAAATACAAAAATACAAAAATAAAAAAAATTACAATCCAAGTGACAAAAAAAAGGAGCTAAATAATTGTATAAATAAATGATATCATTCTGTATCTAATAATAAATATCGTTAATAGTCTAGTTGATTTTTATTAATGGATTAATATATAAAAGTGCCAATATTTCTTTTAATAAATATCTGATCATCTTTTTTTATGCATATTATTATTATTATTATTATTATTATTATTATTATTATTATTATTATTATTATTATTATTATTATTATTATTATTATAATTGAAAGATGATTTAAAATATAAAATGTGAAAAGATTATTTTGATAATGATATATGGTACGTAGAGTTTAATTTGTAGATAAACTATTAGACCATTACAAAAAAATTTTAACCAGATTAGTTATAATGAACAAAATTAATTAATAAAAATATCTAGCTATCACGTGTCGTAAGTCTCAATATAACCTGCAAAGGAGCTTTAAGTTACAGAAAATATCTAGAATCGCAATCTCTCTCTGGACACTTATCTCACAGTGGTGTTGACAACAAAAACAAAACATACAGATGTAGACCATGCAAAAGAACATTGGAAACAGATGAGAACGTTTTTATTCTAGAAAGAAACAAACAAACATGTTACATTCTTGAGGGAATCTATATATTATTCCCCGAGACCATAGCACATCTTCATCAACTGATGTTATTCTTAGCTACATCCATCACAACAAGTACACAAACTTATTTGTGTGAATGATTAGCTATTATTACAACATATAATATAACATAAATTCATCACCTCATGCAATTAGTACAAATTCTAATCATCTAACCCATTAATGTTAATGATAACTTTAACACCAAACTCTTTATTTTTTGGCGTATTAAAAAATACAGATCTAGTTCTCTTAATGCTAATGATAACTTCAACACCAAGAGTTGAAGAGTTTTTAAAATTCTAAAATTTTAAATTCTCTAATCTTAAAATCAAAATCTTAAACCATTCAACTCTAAACTCTAAACAAAAAATCACAAACCGTAATTTAGTTTTTAATTATAAATCTTAAACCATTTAATTCTAACCAATTTAATTTTAAATCATAAATCCTAAAGCATCCTACACTAAATTCGAAATCAAACAATACTAAACTTTAAATACTAAATTATTTTATTTATGAGTTTAAAATTAATAAAATAAAAAAAATTTAAAAAACTTACAATCCAGTTTTAGTATGTTAGTCTTTATTTAAATATTAAAAATAGAAAGTAAATAATAATTTATTAAAACTTTTTATAAAATTTTTATTTGAAAACATCATTTTTTATTAAAATACTTATTATTTCATAATTTTATGAATAAATTAAAATTAAAAGGTACAAAATACAAAAAATAACAAAATTACAACCCAAGTGACAAAAAAAAAAACGAGCTAAATAATTATATAAATAAATGATATCATTCTGTATCTAATAATAAATATCGATAATAGTCTAGTTGATCTTTATTAATGGATTAATATATAAAAGTGACAATATTTATTTTAATAAAGATCTGATCATCTTTTTTTATGCACATTATTAACATTATTATTATTATTATTATTGAAAGATGATTTAAAATATAAAATGTGAAAAGATTATTTTGATAATGATATATGGTACGTAAAGTTTAATTTATAGTTGAACTATTGGACCATTACAAAAAATTTTTTAACCAGCCCAATCTCATCTCTATCTACTAGTTATAATGAACAAAATTAATTAATCAAAATATCTCGCCATCTCAATATAACCTGCAAGGTGAATTATAGCGTACAGATGATTATTTACAGATATTTTTGACGCGTTCGTAGATGATGACACGTGGTAGTATAAGAAATAAGGCTTCAGCTGGCTGTGTGTCTCTGGAATATGTAGCTAAAGCCATGTTTTTAAAACGGAATTATGATAGGTGGGGTCGTTTTATCTAATATAATAGTTTCGGGCAATACACTTTTGTAAAAAAAGTTCAACTTCAGACTTATCAAATTTGTGTTGAAATAAATTGCTTTAATAATGAATAAAATTTTGCAAATGAATAGAGAATAATAAATAATTAAAACTTATTTAAAAATACATAGAGAATTAAAATATTTAGTTATGCTGAAAATAAAAAAGAAAATAATTATAAATTATTTTTTTTGTTATTTAAGATTAATATACCTATTTTCTAGATAATTAATTATTAAAAATTTAAATTTAATTTATAGAAAGAGATATTTGTGTAGATTTAAATTAATAAATTATTTCAAAATTTAAAAATATACCTATTATAAAAAGAATTGTGTGGGTTGTAAATATATCTAGCCATTCTAACATATTTGGTGTTTTTTTAATTGGTTTTCTTGTTTTTAAAAAAAATTAAAAAATTAAAGTATTTTTATTGAATTTTAAGGAGTAATAGTCAAATTCGTTCTTAAAAGATCACTTATTTTTTAAATTGGTTTTCAAATAATTTTTTTAGTCATATTACTCTCTGAAAAATAAAATGTAAGTCAACATAGTATTTCCATCAGTTAGATGATAATGTGTCACATTAAGTTCTGTATGTCACAAGATGATTGGTTGATGTGTCAGATTAGTGACATGTGGCATGTCACTTGTTATTTGTTTATGATGGTTATTAGTGGCTAAGAAAAGGGAGGTTGAATCCTAGTTATCTTTTTCCAAATATACATTTTTTTGCTTTTTCAAAGAACTCAAGAGATATTTTTGTTTTTGTCTCGTGACAAGTTGAGAGACACTTTATTTTTGTCTCCTGAGTAACAAAACCAAATCGAAGTAGAGAAGAAGAAGTAACACACAGATGTATCCTGGTTCAGCTATCTAGTGCAATGTAGCCTACATCCAGTTTCCATCACAATTATGATAAAATTTCACTATATCTTTTACAAGATTACAAACATCAATGCTTCCCTAAGATCTACCCAATTCTATTTGGGACAAATCCAGATTCTAACCCAATTTGAATTTGACTAGGATTCAATCTAGCTTTCAACAGCCAAGTGCTAACCCAACTTGTAAGGAAATTTCCACAGGATCATGAAACAAAACAGAAAGATGTACAAAGGACCTCTGAGACATCTTATGCCTTTTTCTCACCGTTTAACTTACTGTCTTCTACCTTTCATTAGTTTTTTCTTACAAATCTTACTATGTTTGCCTTTTTCAATGAGACTCGAACACACTAAAGTGAGAAAAAAATACTAAATGAATAACATGAAGAAGAAGAACTCAATCAGCTTAGGTAGCTATGAGAATAAAGGTTCTAAAAACCAAATCGATTAATAAACCAGTAAAATAATTGATTTAACGATTTAATAGTTTAACCAATTTAATTAAATATAAAATAAAATTATTAAAAATTCTATTTTCAAAAATAAACATTTATAATTACTTAATTAGTAATTATCACCAACACAAACTTGCACAAATCAAATACAATTAACAACACTACCAACACATCAACGAAAATAGTTTCTGAATTTATACCATTTCTAGTTACTTCAACAAACTAACAACACATGTAACATCATAACACAATCAACAATTACATCCAGAAGAAGTTGAGAAAACAAATTCAAAAATTAAAATCCATTACAATTTAACAATAAAATAAAAAATCAACACACAATTAATAAAATACATCAAAAAGTTCATAACACAATCAATAATTACATTCAGAAGTTTAGAAGACAAACTTAGAAATTAAAATTTATTACAATTGACAATAAAATTAGAAATCAACACAAAATTTACAAAATACCATCAAACAAACAATTAAAAATTACATAATAATGTTTGGTCATTACTTGGGTTAATTTTCTAAACTGAACTGTTTATAATCAAAATAGTCTCTAAAAGTATACACCTAAGTTATTTTTATTCCTAAAATTTTAAAAATTAATCAAATTAGTTCTTATATAATTTTTTTTCATAATATTAAATTTTAAATAATTTTTTTATACTACTAATTTTAATATATTTTTTAGACCATAATAAACAAAATTTTCTTTACATAAAATAATAAAAGTAATTAAATTATTTACTACCAACTCAATAGGTATTTTATTATTTTTAAGAGATTAATTTTTATTTATTTTTAAAAAATTTTAAATTTAATAAAATAATTTAAAAATTAAGAATAAAAAATTTTAAAAATAAATATACAAATTTTATAAGCTATTTTTTATAACTATAAATTGATATTTTATGTTAGTAATATTACATGATAAAATCGTTCGACAATTAAATTTAATTAAATTAGTTTAATAATTGATAAGCACATACAAAAAAAAGGAGACACATAAAAAAATAGAAAAATAATAATGTTTAGGTATATACTAAAATTAGCTATTAAAATTAGTTATAAAGGTAGAATATATATTAAAATATAAAATACACTTTTAAAATGAATTAACTATACATATATTTATATACAAATTTTATGATGAATAATTTTAATGATCGATTTAGAAAAAAATTAATCCCTTACTTATTGTATTTTTGATAAAATACAGGATCTGTTTTATGACTTTCTAGTGATGAATGGTCGAATATAATTATATACACAAACTAAAATATTTCAATTGTAGTTTTTTTTCAATTGCAACACATCCAAGTTATACCAAAAATATTTTTGAAACACATCCATAATCATAAATCTAAAACTTAAATTTAAACATTAAAAAATAATTGTAACATATCTAAAATTATGAAGTTATGCAAAAAATGTTTTTGAAACACTTCTAAAATACAGAAATTACACATGTAAAATAATTTAATATTGTAATATATATGTTGATGCGGATGAACGGTGACGAGGAGGAGGAAGGCGACGACAAAGATGAGTGTTGACCAAGGGGGAGTGCGGCGTTGTGAATGAGCGCCGAGAAGGAAGAATGCAGTGTCGAAGATGAGCGCGGAAGAGGAAGGTGGCGCGGAAGAACGGCGGTGGAGAATAACTTCTCTATATTTTCGATGTGCGCCTATGAGTTTTCGATGTACGCCCCTCAGTTTTCGATGTGGGGCAAATGTAACTTCTTTGCTTCTTTAAATGTTTTGTATTGGTTTAGTTAATAATTAGATGGTTTAAGGTTTATTTTAAAATTTTAAAATCCAAATTTTGAATTTTGAATAATTTGATTTTTAGATATGTATTTAAATTATAATATATTAATAATTAAATATATTAAATCTGAAATAGAAATTTAAAAATTTTCAGTTTTATTTAATTTGTATTTTAAATGTGTATTTAATTTTAAAAAGACACTAAATCTATCCATAATTTTTAGATGTGTTTATTTTAATTTTTTTTAATTATTATAATAAAAAACTGAATATTATACTATTTTTAAAGGATACCTAATTGAATTGTTTAAAATATTAATTAGTGTGTTTTTTTTCAAAAGTAAACATTTTAAGGTCTCAAGATCTCCTGTTACAATGATTCCAACGTCTATATATTCAAGAGATGATTTGATACCCCTAAAAAACATAATATCTTTTAACATTAATTTTCAACTTTTAAAATAAATAGAAAAGTTTTTTTTAACCAATATGTTATTTTTTTAAATTTAATGCCAAATTGCTATTTTTTTTTGAAATTATTTAGCTAAATATTACTTTTTTATATTACTATAGTTGATTATAATTAAAAATAAAAACTTTTTAGTTATTTATTAAAATTATGTATGAAAATAAAAAGAATTGTCAATATAAATCTTTAAATAAACTACAAGTTAAATAGTGTTGGAAAATATAGATAAATCAAGTTAAATCTCTTGTTTTTTATAGGGCTGCAATATATATTTTTTCGTTTTGTGGTCATGGGGCTACAGTAATACAAACCATTTTACGGCAGTAAAGGTACTGAGTACCCATACCCAACAATGGACTTGTATGTTCAAGTTTTTTCTAACAATAAATAAAAATTACATGTGAGTTCAAAATGCAAACAAATCCATACACATTTAAGGCAATCTAACCCAACGTAGAAAGAGTACTGTTTCATAATTCAGCCAACCCAAACCGCTCATTTGCTTGAAAATAATTATCTACAAAGCTGCTTGTTTCAAGGGAGATCCAGTGCACACGTGTCAAAATAATATGAATCTCTGTAAATTTAAATCTGTATGCTAGTGCGACCCAAGCTGCAAAGGAGCTTTAAATTACAGAAAATATCTTCAATCACATTCTCTCTCTGGACACTAATCTCACAGTGGTGTTGACAACAAAAAGAAAACATACAGATGTAGACCATGCAAAAGAACATTGGAAACAGATGAGAACGTTTTTATTCTAGAAAGAAACAAACAAACATGTTACATTCTTGAGGGGATCTATATATTCCCCTTCACCATAGCACATATTCATCAACTTATCTTATTCTCAGCTGCATCCATCACAATAAGTACACAAACATTTGTGTAAATAGTTAGTTATTGTTACAACATACAACATAACCTAAATTCACCATCTTATATTCACCATCCTATGTAATTAGCATACATTCTAATCACCCAATCCATTAATATTAATGGTAACTTTAACATCAAATTCTTCATTTTTTGGTGCATTGAAAAATTTAACATCAAATTCTTCATTTTTTGGTGCATTGAAAAATATAGATTTAATTCTTTTAATGCTAATGGTAACTTTAACATCAAATTTGCGAAGAGAATTAGATCTAATTCTCTTGAAATTATTATTAGCATTAAAAGAATTAGATCTGTATTTTTTAATGCGTCAAAAAGTAAAAAATTTGGTATTGAAGTTACCATTAGCATTGGTAGGTTAAGTGATTAAAATTTGTGCTAGTTGTATGAAGTGGTGAATTTAGATTATGTTATATATTGTAACAATAACTAACCATCCACACAAACAAATTTGTGTACTTGTTGTGATGGAATTTGTACTTGTGATGGATGTAATTTAGAATAATATCAGTTGATGAAGATGTGTTATGGTCAAGGGAAATATATAGATCCCCTGTTGTAAGTATATTTCAGTGCACCAATAAATTTAGTGACTCAAACTTGGATCTGTATTGGCCATCTATACATTTCCTCATCAGGAACTGGGATAGAAAATGTTGTCAATCCAGTATCCAAGTCATACTTGAACTCGGTTTTGGCTTCGCTGACGGTGCACTTTAATGGCCGTTGAGAGGAGTATACACCAAATCTCCCACTTCCCCTCACTTTCAGAGAAATAGTTGCTGCTGCTGATCGGTTAGAACTCGGATCATTGGTCACTTCAGATGAAGCCTCATCATCATATAGTTCCATGTTGTTCTCAGAAACTTTATGGATTTCAACTTGCTCCACAGCTCCTCCAGTGTTGAACATGTCCAGAAGTCCTATTGCTGCAAACGAGATACTTGAGGTAATTTCCTGTCCAATGATAATACAATGATTAGCAAAGTTTTAGACCAAAGAAATCAATTTGGTACATCATTGGATTAATGTATCTGGATACAATAACAGAGGCTTTACCTCCACAGGACAGAAATGGAACAGCTCATACTCCAGAACATTTAATATCACCGGAACTGAAGCACCATTTGATAGCCGAATTATGTCACCTGAAAACACAGCAAGGTGTTTGTGCCCTGGCCCTTGAGGTATTTAGAATGATGGTATCTGATTTTATTAATGAAGTGAAACTAGAACCTGATCTGTAAGCATAGGCAATAACATCGCCACGCCAACCAGGACCGGCGACTTGAGCTATGAGATCGACATCAGAGGCACCAACGGAGCTGGAGAGAGTGCCAGGAGATGCATCATGGATGCGGATTCTCTTCTCTACCTTACACCATCCAGCACCTTGGCAGTTAAATGCACCCACTACTCCAGAGTATTTGTTCAAGTTCCATATTTTGAGTAAGCTGGAATTAGCAATTCATTTAAATATTCAGCAAATTATGTCCAAATAACATTGAAATTAAAGAACATATGAATGCAACTCTAGTGAAGTCAAAAAACCTCGTCCCATCTCTTGCAGGATCGGCGAAGAGGCAATCGAGGGTGGGCCTTCCGGGTAACTGAGCACGGAGAACTGAACCATCAGGGAGAACCAGCTTCTTAAGAAGATCAAAGTTGTGGTTGCCTGGCTTGTCACTGCAAAGAACCATCATAAATGAAATCTGTTCATTTCATTTCTAGGTATGTTATCCATCAGTTCTCAACTAACAACTTCACGTGAAAATAACCGAGTTTTCTCCTATTGTTTACCTAACATAGATTGGACATCCACCGATTGCGCGAGCTGCGGCGTGATACTCGGCTGCTGGATGTAAACTCTGGAATTGCAAAGAAACAAGGAGACAATCATAAAATTTGAAACTTTCCAATACTACATTGAACTATTCACTTTAACTTACCTGAAACATGTCCCAGTCTGGCTGCATGAATTCTCCGAGGAAAAGTGTGTTGTATGCTACAGATGAAACGTGGATGGTATGAGAGGCCGGATCATGCGGGTAAAAATCATCCGATGCTCTCACAACAGCAGTCTGCTTAGAACTATAGAGGCTATCAGTGTTGTGACACATACAAGCGATGCATCCATTATCAGGAAAGTTATGAGCAATTGAAGCCTCGAGTGCATGATGATAGCTGCGTGTGAGCATGACTCTGCCGCCGTGTCCAGCACCAAGGGTCTCAATGATGTTCTGAACATCAACCTTTACTCCATCTACTCCACATGAAGCCAAGTAAGCATGGAGCTCATTGTAGAAATCGAAGACCTTCTTTGGGTGCACTAGACCAAGGCCATGGACAGCTAGGCTGTCCATGACGATGTCGGGTTGGTTCCCGAGTATGCCGGGAGACTGTACTGGATAGGCCAATGCAGATTCATAGTGCTCCATCCCTTCTGCCGCTGGCTTCACTCCACCCCAATAACCAGCTAGAGCATGCCATACATAAACATTTCTGTCCCAAAATGAAAAATTCAAGTAACTTGATTAGGTTAATTGAGAGATGCCAAAGTACTAATTCACAAGAGAGTTTGTTGCCTCAAAATTTCTTCATAGAATTTAATGATGCTAAGACATACTTCACGTTGTAATTTTTCTTTGCTTCATCTACAACATGCTTCAGGCCTAAGTCTTGTTCATTGTTCTGTTCATTCTTCTTTTGGAATTTAGCATTTTCTTTTATACCAGTCAACCTAGTAGCAAACCTGCAATGATTCGATAATTTCCAAGATCTCAATTGCATGTGATGTAAGCTGTAACAAAAACAATATAACTAATTACATCAAACAGAAATATTACTGTGCTCCTTCTTGTACGACGCAATCATCAGCTTCGTTTGGTTTACTTTCAATCTGTTGCCAACCGTCATCTATGATGATGAACCGTGGCGGTGTACCTCCTTCTGATAGACTGCAATTACATTGAATAGATTTCAATGTTCAATTAATATTCAAACATCAGAAACAAACCAATATATGATACAAAATGCTCTCACTAACTACCTTTTCAGGCCTTCTTCAACACCCTCGGCAGTAACATCAGTATAGAAAGCATCCCATGTACACCAGCCAAACCAGTCAACAAAAGATGGCAACTGCATAAAACCAACAAAAACAAAATTACAATATCCCTTAGATATTATTAACTTGTGATAATCATATCTCAACATAATAGTACATGGAAAATGATCTTACCCTTTTCTTCTCGCGATGAGAGAAAGTTTGCATGCGGTTTTCCACGGCCCTTGAATGAGAAAGTAGAACAAAAAGGGGATTAGTAAAACCATTGTTATCAAAATTCAAAGGTTTGAGAAAGGGTGGCACTTACTTCACAGCCTGATTGATAACTTCGAAGGGGTTGGTTCCAGCATGGATGTAGACAAGGTTAAGGCCTTGCCTGGTAACAACATCCTTGTCTCCTGCAAAACCAAAATCACATACCAAAAGGAAAAGGGTCGTTTCGGTTTCTTTCGGATGCCATCCAATACATATATTCTCCAAAGCTATAAACTCCATTGGATAGTGTGATTGAGTGGTTTATCCGGCGCAAATCATAGAAGTAATAAACACAGGTTGTCCTCCCCATGACCTTCAACACTTGGTTGAGGGGGGATTGAACTGAATTCAACCATGACCTCCATAGCTATAAGCTAAGCTATGGAATTGTGGTAGCAGGGTTTCATGTAATATAAACCAAATAGTACTCACCACTTTCCAAACAAATCTCCAGCTCGTTCTTGTCGTTGCCTTGCAGGACGGCACGGAATTGGCCTTCAAGGAGAGGAAGCATAACAATGTAGATTGTTGCAGAATTGTCTTCGTCAATCTCACTGTCATTGCTCTCAATGAGCATAAATTGTGTCTCAAGGGGGACATCCCTTCCACATTTTCCCATCCTCTGGGTCATCCACCATAACTTGAACCGGAAACAACACATGAACCGTAATCCGCTGCACATAAAACCAATTTTTCCATAAAAATTACTAACATCAGATTCATGCTAGTCATCACAAAACCTCTACCTAAATAGCACAAGGAAATATTACTTAGCTTGTTCATGCCCCTAATTACAAGTTAATACTCATTACTCATCACGTGATGTATTAGTTCAAACTGTAGTAATGAAAAGGAATGATTCAATTGAAATGAAAAATTAAGAGTAAAAGAAGAGTGCATGCTTATATACTAATGGCTCTAACTAACTAATTTAATTATTAACTATTAATTTAATGCACGTAAGTCTAATATGATGTGAACATTTTACACGCATTCTATTATACATTTTGTTGCCTTCTCGGTCAGTAAAATGGTCTAATTCTTGGTCTTTTTAAATCATAATTACCCACAATAAAATAATTCTATTTTCTTCTAAAAATATATAAAGAATAGAGCTAAGCTCCAAATAGTCTCAGAATTACCCCACGCACTAAAACAGTCTTAGAGATAAGTACACAATATTAGTTCGTAACATTATGATAAATCACTCCATTAACATCATGTACTATTGCAAATCATATTGATATGATTGGTGTAGTTAGTAATAAATCACATAAAACAAAATTAATTAGGACTATAAGTTAGATATAAATGATCTCAAGATAGTAAGAAAACGGAGTTGGAAGAACATACTCTAGAACACCCATGGGAAAGACATGGAGACTTTTACTGTTGGAAGCAGTGGCACCAACAAATGCACCAGTGACAAGGCTATTGTCGGAACTCGGGACAAGTTGAATGTTGTCTGGCACCCCTCTCAGTATGGTCTTTCCATGAACAACCAAGTTGCCATCGTTAACACTAATCTTAACTAGCACCGTCATCTTTAAACACTTCACCACTGATTCATTACCACCATCATAATAACACACAAATTAATATATATTACAAAATAATTAAATTCAATATTTATAAACTATACATTACTACGATATTATTATTATTAGTATTAACTAGTATTCAATAAATATAGGACCTAATGATGGTTGTTTATGGTGGTGACAAGGGATGGTAAAGGTTGAAAAGTTAAGAGTTATTGCGACGTGGGAAGAATCCAAGTTAGTGATTTTACTGATATAGCCCTTACCATCTTCGTCATATTTAGAATATAAATGATGCGAAAATGAAATTTATGCAAAGGTCAATCACTCAGAGACAGTTTAGTTTTTCTCGCAGATACGAAGATAATTTTCTAATTATATATAATATTTTACGAATTTTATGAAAGTATAACCAACTTATCAGTAAAAAAAATTCCAAGTCTAGAACTCACCAAAAAAACTTAAAAGAGTTCGAATCAGCTAATGAAAATTTACGTAAAAGATGAAAATTTATGGAGAGATTACTGTGAATTTTGTCTTGTGAGTGAGACAGGTAGGGAGGAGTTTGAAGATCTTGGAGTTTTATACCCACTTTGGTGTTAAAGATCGAACAAGATCTGGCTTACAGTGTCATCCAGATTGTGACGCGTGGTATTTTAAAAGAAAGTTAACAAAGCCTGCAGAGTACACGTGGAGAAGCATGGAGAGTACATCTGGGTACGTGTGATTGTGACGTCTGGAGTGTTTTCTTTGAGCTGAATTATGAAAAACTTCATCGTTGTGTTTTCATTAAGATATAAATTTTGTATTCGTATCCAATGTTAATATATAAATAATTGAGATTTTTAAGTAGTATGGAAACTTGATAATTAAACTTATGAATATTTTTTTCTTTAAAAAAATACTTAAAATTAATATGATAATATGTATTTATTTTTTTGTTAATAATTTTTTTGTATTTTTAATATAATAATATTTATCTATGTAAAAATAAATTATTTTAGATGTCATATCCAAAATATTTTAGATGCTACAATCCAACATAAATTAATTTTTATGATCATTAAAAAATTTATTAGAATATTACAGTAATTTTCATAAACTATTAAAAAATTGTGTGTTAGTTATTATTCATCTTTTTCTCTAGCTTGAAATAAAAAAATTGAATAAAACAAATTAATTTTTTATTAAGATGGCATCTTCAAATAAGAATTCTGTTGATTAATATTTTTTTAATATTTAATACACTTGCTGAAAATTTTGGAAAAATAGTGTACTTTTACGTTTGCTTCAACAGAAATTCATCTTAATTCTAACTATATTTATTTGTCACAAATTTTTTAAAATGTTATTGATTACAAATAAAAAAAAAAAAGCAAAAAAATTATATTTCTGTAGAAGTATTCATTTGCTTACGTATGTAACGTAAAAATGGACAAAATACAATTCAATAAGTCCCATCTCAAAACTAATACTAATCAACTTGAAAAAAAAATTGAAATTATGATTAGTAACAGGTAAAATTAATTTAAGGCGACAGACTATTTAAAATAAATAAAAAATTGAGAAATTTATATTTTGTAAAAGTATTAAATTACTTACATGTTCAATAAAAATGACATAGAAAATAGATAGATAAGTCCTATCTAAAAATTAAAATTGCTATTATTATTTGTCAACTTAAAGTAAAATTTTAAAAATTATAGTTAGCATCGGATCTGTATGTGGGTTATGTGCAGATAAAACTAGTCTAGAAATATATACTGTTTAAATGAAAAATAAAAAAAATAGAGAGAATTTTATATTTCTATAAAAGTATCAGTTATTAGGTTGTTTACATATATAATGTAAAAACAACGCATAAAAGTTCAAAAAAAAAACAACGCATAAAACAATTGAGTAAGTCTAACTTCAGAATTAATACTATTACTATTATTCATCAACTTCTTGAAGAAAAAATGTTCAAAATTAATAATTAACAGCAACTGCAAATAAAATTGGTCTATAAAAGCATACTACTTAAGATTAAAAACTAAAAGAAATAAAAATAAATTTATATTCTTGTAAAAATATCTTCCTACATGTACAATCAAAATTACACAGAAAATAATTAGACAAGTCTTGTTATGGAACTGATACTATTTTTATTATTATTAATCAATTTGAAAAAGAATGTTGGAGATTATAGTTAGCAATAAATGCAGATAAAATTAATACAAGAAAGTATATTATTTAGAATTAAATGCAAACAAAAAAAATTGAGAATTTATATTTTTACGAGACTATCAATTTGCAGTTAATTTGCTTATATGTGCATGGTAAAAATAGTATAGTACTATTATTCCTCAACTTAAAAAAATGTTTAAAATTATAGTTAACCATAAAAAATATACTATTAAGGATCGAAAATATAGAAAAGGAAAAGTATATAGAATTAAGAGGTAATCAGCCAAAAAACAAATAACTTAATTAATTTATAATTATATTTAATTAATTTTATTTGTTTTTAATTTATAATATTTGATATTAATTGCTTCTCATATCAAATTAAAATTCTGAATGATATGTTAGAGAATTAGGAGCGGGGATCAGGGAACTCTACTTTCAACAATTTCGATCCTTAGTATATAAAAAAATTTAGTACGAAAAAAAAACGATATTTAGTAGAAGCAACGTCCTAATGTTTAGCATAAGCACCATCCACGTAAAAATTTTAGATTCACCAAAAGCATTTGGCTGATTTTTGGCTGATACTCTCTTGTTTCTCTAGCATTGTTGATAGAATAAAAAAAAGTATATTCTTTCATTTTAGGAAATATTTCACTGCACTAATACTCCGTATATGAATAATTTTCAAATTACAACTTATAAAAAAATACATATCCAACGCCTTTAAAAATCTTAATAAAAAATAAAATATCAGGAGAGGAGAAGATAATTTAAAATTAGTTAATGATTATAGTATAATATCGTCCAAATATTTTTTCACTTCCAAGAGACAAATTAGATATCATACCATCTTTACATTTAAGAGTCAGAACTACTTGAATAGTCATGTGATCCCACTAGTTTTCTTACATTTTCAACCACGCTCATATATTCTAAATTATAAGACCAAAATTTCAGTGTAGTACATTGACTTACCAAAAATACTTCGTATTCTTTAATCTATTATATTGTATTATATTATATATATTAGATTTTTCTCTTATAAATAAATAAATATATTATATAATCATTTTCTTATGGTTATCGCTTTATTTGTTGTTAATAACATGCTATATTTATGTGTGACGAATACTTCTTTTTCACAACATAAGAAATAATGTAAATAATGAATTAGCTTTTTTTATATGTGTTAAAAAAGTATCAACATTATTTTATCACCAATAGTTAATATACGTTAAATTTTTGTTCAGTCGCTACGTTTAAGTATGAATTTGTTAATTGGTGTTTTTTTTAATATGTAAAAGATTTGCTAAAAATTTTAGAAAAATAATACTTTATGTATGTTTTAATTCATTTTAATTTTGACTACATTTATATTGTCACAAAATTTTTAAAATATTATTAATTGTAAATTAAAAAAGTGAAAGAAATTTATATTTCTATAAAAGTATTAATTTACTTACATATGTAATGTGAAAATAATACAAAATACAATTAGCTAAGTTCTATCTCAAAACTAACACTAGTTAAATTGAAGAAAAATATTCGAAATTATAATTAATAGATCTAAAAAAGTGTACTATTTAAAAAAAATAAATTTATATTTTTATAAAAGTATGAGGTTGCTTATATGTGTAATGAAAATGGCGCGAAAAAATAATTAAATAAATTCTACATTAAAACTAATACTACTATTATTATTTGTCAACTTAATTATAGTTAGCAAATAAATTCAGTCTAAGAATATATTTTATTTAGAACTAGAAACAAAAAAAAAAGAAAAATTTATGTTTCTATAAAAATATCAGGTATCAGGTACCAGGATGTTTACATATATAATGTAAAAATGATAAAATAAAATAATTGGATAAGCCCTATTTTAAAACTAATACTACTATTATTATTATTCATCAATTTAAAAGAAAATATTTAAACTATAATTAATAACAGATGCAGATAAAATTGGCTCAATAAGATACATTACTTAAAAAAATGAAAATTTTTTTTATTTTTGTGAAAATATTTTTTTGTTTACATTGCGATAAAAATGACGCAAAAATAATTGGGTTTGTCTTCTCTTAAAACTAATATTATTACTATTATTAGTTAATTTGAAAAAAATGTTGAATATTATAATTAGCAATGCAATTAAAACTGATACAAGAAAATACATTATATAAAACCAAAAACAAAAAAATATTGAGAGAAATTCATATTTTTGTAAAATGTATAAGTTTGCTTACATGTATATTTGTACAAATAGCACACAAAATAATTGAGTAAAAACTAATATTACAATTATTATTAGTCAACTTAAAGTAAAATAAAATTATAGTTTGTAATAAATATAAATAAAATTGGTATAAGAAGACACACTATTTAAAACTAAGGACATAGAATACCTACTAATTCGTTACTCAAAACCTGGCCCACCACAACAATTTCAGAACCGGTTTTCACTAAAGGGAATAAGCTCTCCGAGAATCTCTTCAACCTAACCACCACAACTCCAACAATCGGAATAATAGCACCTAGACTTCGTCAAACCAAAGGAAAAGATACAAGTAATTGCCTAAAGGTAACTCTATATATACAAGTGACTCATTCAGTTATAGGTAGACAATTTACTTTATCTTAATTTTGAATACTCTCATACTCTTAGGTAGCGTTTGGTGGAGAGACAGAGACAGAAAGACTGAGACTGAGAGACAGAGACTAAGAGACAGGGATTGAAACAAATCTAGTATTCTGTTTGGTGCAAAATGAGAGACAGGAATTGAAACAAGAATGAAACTCTAATTTAATTTGCATAAAGGATAAAATTGGAATTAATTAATTGAAATGAAAGTATTTTAGGTATCAAATGTTATTAAAGTTTCAGTCTCCATCTCTAAAAATTTCAGTCTCCTGTGTCCCTACTTTTTGGAGGTACTGAAATACTGAAATTTTAGAGACAGAGACAGAAATTTTAGTATCAGTCTCTGAACTAACAAACACGATACTGAGTCTTAGTCTCTCAGTCTCTGTCTCAGTACCTGAAAACAAACGCTACCTTACTGACTTGAGCGTTGGAGTCCCTTTGCAGGTGTCTAACGCTGCCGTCCTAAGAAGAAGACGACATTCCTCCAAGGAAACGCAAGTTCAAGCGTTAATAGAACGAGCTATACCTCGGCGGGATCTTTCACACAGAAACATTTGGCGCCCACCGTGGGGCTCGAAATTTTCTAACCCCACAATTCTTTATCCTCTGTACCTCTTCATCTTTTTTGCAGGTCACGACGCATGGCAGACGAACACAGCCACGCTCCCTCAAACCCTAGTCCTGCCGAGCTGCTGGCCATCAATGAGACCCTCTGAGCCGAAAATCAGAAAATGGCCGAACTTTTACGCTAGAGGCAGCACAGTCATAACAAAGGAGGAGAGCACAAGAATGCTGAAGACAAAGATAACAATGATGAACACACATCGGAGGTAAAACAACTATACCTAATCCCCCAAAAATAACTACCAAAAGAATCAATGATGAACACACATCGGAGGCAAACACACTATACCTACCGTCGCTTCCTTCCTCCTCTTTCTGTTCTTCTTTTTTTCTTTTTGAAGAATATGAATGTCTTTTTTTATTTTTTAATTTTTATTGTTGCTGATTTTGGATCTGAAGTTACGTGATAATTGTTAAATTGTTGCTAAATCTAAAATTTCTGTTAATTTATTTTGCGAATATTGTTATTGCTGTTGATTCATTTTGATTTTGGTGATGCTGAAAGTGTGTTGCTGTTGCTGAATTTGTTGAATTTGTTATTGAATTTGTTGTTGCTGTGCTGAATTTGTTTGTTAAGTTGAACGAAAGCTTGTTGTTAATGGAGTTTGAAGAGAAAAAAAATGGGGGTTGGTATAGAAAGAGAAAGGTAGATGAGGGAAGGTGTTTAGGTTGAGAGTTTGAGTTTATTGGATTGTTGGAGAGAGAACAAAGTTTGAGTCTTTAGTTGGAACAAGAAATGGGTTGGGAGAATGATGGAGAAAGAGAGGGATAATGAAACTGCTACAAATGGTGAAATTTAATTTTTTTATTTTATAATTTATTCTTTACAAGAGTAAATTTTTCTTTTTAGGGTGAAAATTATTATTTTAAAGTGTTTTTAAATGTTGGGGATAATTTTAATAAGAAAAAAAAGTGAAAAAAGATTTTGGTTTTAATCCTATGCCTTAAAGATAAAAAAAAGTACTTAATCCTAAAAAATAATTAAGTAAGTCCTACTTTAAAACTGATACTATTACTATTATTTGATAATTTAAAAAAAATTAAAAATTATATTAGCAGCATATGTAGATATAACTAGTTTAAAAAAGTATACTATTTAAACATAAAATATTTATTATATTCTTTAATCTATTATATTGTCTGCTTATATATGTGTGAAAAAATAATTAGATAAGTTTCACTTTAGAACTGATACTACTACTATTATTCCTAATACTACTATTATTATTCATAAATTTAAAGGAAAATATTAAAAATTATAGTTAGCGACTGGTCTAAGAAATACTATTTAAAATCAGATACATAGAATATCTACTCTATCTAATAATAATATACTCTTTAATCTATTATATTTGTTACACAATATATTCTTTAATTGAATATATTGTTTGCTTATATGTGCAGCCGTGCAGGATAAAAATTACACAAAAACATTATTAAATAAATTTCATCTCAAAATTGTTACTATTATAATTATTTGTCAACTTAAAAAAATATTAAAAATTATAATCACCAACAAATTTAAATAAGGGTTAATCACCAAAAACTCACTCAAATTATTCAAATGTTGACAAAAATTAATCTGAATTTTACTATTGACAAAAATGGTTTTAAATAATTTAAAAACACAAGAAAAATATCCAATAGTAAATATATATTTTCAAAAAATATCTTAGAGATTGAATTTTGATGCAATTTTTTGCAAACTTAATTATAAAATTGAGATATTATTATCCTTAAAATTTGGTGATTTTTTGTTAAGTATATATTTGTTTTATAATTTTTTTGTTAACAACCGATAACATTTTTAAAAAATCACAAAAAAATATATACTTTACAAAAAATTACTAAATTTTAAGAATAATAATATATCAATATTTTAATTATTCTTGCAAAAAATCTCATCAAAATTCAATCTCTAATGTATTTTTTAAGAAATACATATTTAATGTTAGTTTTTTTGCAAGATTATGTAACATTAAATATATATTTCTCAAAAAATATATTAGAGATTGAATTTTGATGCAATTTCATGATTATCCTTAAAATTTGGTATTTTTTGTTAAATCTATAATTTTTTTGTAATTTTTTTGTTAACAATCAATAATACTTTTAAAAAATTACAAAAAAATATATACTTAGCAAAAAATTACCAAATTTTAAGAATAATAATATCGCATTTTTTTAATCGTTCTTACAAAAAATTACATGAAAATTCAATCTCTAAGGTATTTTTTAAAAATACATATTAACTATTGGATATTTTTGTTGTATTTTTAAATTATTTAAAGATATTTTTGTCGATAATAAAATTCGGGTATATTTTTGTCAGCATTTAAATAATTCGAGATCATTTTTTGTAGTTAATCCTTCAAATAAAATTGGCCTATTTAAAGAAAAAATAAAAAAAATTGATATTTTTTTAAAAATAGCACAAAAAATATTTGGATAAGTCGTGCCTTAAAATTTACTATTTAGGACAAAAAATATATAATATCTGTGTACGAACAATTTGTAAGTTGTCAATTTATTTTAGAGTGTATATCAAATGACCTTTGAAAATTTTAATAAAAACTGAAAATATTACTAAAAAATAACTTAAGAAGGAGAGAAGTTCGTGTTTAGAGGTTGGTAAACGAGAAAATCCGTAGAAAAATAACTAAAGTTGCTGGAATTTAAATTATTGTAAAATTGTTAGATCCTATTTTTGCCAAATGACCTTTGAAAATTCTAATAATCACAGTATAATATTATCAAACGCCTTTTTTCTACACCTCCAAAGACATATTAGACATCTCCAGCGTCTTCACTTAGCAGAACTACTTGACCGGTCACGTGTCCGTACTTCTTTTCCCTCTCACAGCAATTTTGTAATCCTTTGTGGAAGACTGAATTTTTAATGCGTATACTGCCTTACGAAAAATATTTTCTATTATTTGATCTATTATATTATATTTTATTGTATATTAGGTTTTTTTGGTGACACATAAAAAAATTATTTTTAGTGGTTATTTATTTTATTTTTAGTTGCAATAAAAATAATCATTAATACATTTATTAAAAATTAGACATTAGCGATCTTATACTTTGTTGCTAAAATAATTTTAGCGACAATTATAATATTTGTCGATAAAGACTGTTTTAATGGTTGAAAAAGTATATAACTTTTAGCGGTTATTTTTTTGACAATTTATATGATTACCAAAAATAATTTTAAAATTGCAATGTTATTCACTTTTGATGACTATTACTATTGTCGCTAAAACTCATTTTACCAACAATTGATATGGTCACTAAAACTAATTTTAAAATTAAAATATTATTCATTTTTAATTGTCATTACTATTATTGTTAAAATTTTAAGACTTTTTTAATTATATTCACTCTTTTTAAAATAAAAATCTATCTTTTTTCTAAAATTTTAAATTATTTTTACTAATTATTATTATTGTAGATAATATAAATATATTAAGATTAATTATTATAAAATAAAATATTTTATTAAATTTAAAATATTTATACACAAATTTTTTTTAAAAAATAATAAAATATCATTTTAAAAATATTATTGGGTTGAACATTAAAATTATTTTTAAATTACCAACACTTATCATTTTTAAGTTATTATTGGCTTGAACATTAAAATCACTTACAAATATCAAATTTATTCGACGCAAGGATACTGATTAATTGGAAATCAATCTTCATCCCTTAGACTTTGTTTGGATATAAAACAAGGGAAAAGCTCTGCATACAAGTCATTAGGGCTTGTATGCTTTACAAGTTCATTAAACAATAAAATCAAATTACGCGCTGCTCCACGTACTACACGCTACATCCATTCTTCTTCTCTTTCTTTTTCGATCGTTTTTTTCTCCTCCTTTCTCACTGGTTTGTTCTTCGTCGTTGACGTTAGTTCCTCCACATACTGTTACGGCACATTTTCATTGCACCTTCTTTTTCTTGCTGCACGTTCTTCTTCCTCTTCCTCTTCTTATTCTTCTTTTCTTTTGTTTCTTACCTTCTCTTTCTCCTTCTTCATTTACGTGTTTTTCTCTCTGTTTTCTTTCTTCGTTATTCTCGATTTCTATTGTTTTTTGACATCAAGCTCTGAAATCGTTTTTGAAGAAAAAGAAGTAGCAGAAGATGAGGAGGAGAAAGAGAAAGAGTTCTGAATTATGCATGATTTTGGGTGTATTTCTTTAAATCCTTTGGGTGTATTTTCTGTAATCTTTTGGGTGTATTTTTATAATCGTTTGGGTGAATTCCTGTAACCGTTTGGGTGTATTTCTGTAATCTCTTGGGTGTATTTTATATAATCATTTGGGTGTATTTCTGTAATCTCTTGGGTGTATTTTATGTAATCGTTTGGGTGTATTTTTGTAATGCTTGCCATTTTTTCTGAAATGAAAAATACACCCATAGATATCAGTAAAATACACCCATAGATATGAGTCAGATACACCCATAGATATCAGTCAAATATCACTCAAATACACCCAAAGGGTTACAGAAAATACACCCAAAGGATTTAAAAAAATACACCCAAAGGATTTAAGAAAATACACCCAAAATTCGTTGAAGTACATCTTATGCATAATTCAGAACTCTTTCTCTTTCTTCTCCTCATCTTCTGTTGCTTCTTCTTCTTCAAAAACGATTTTACCATGAAAAATCGAAAAAAAAAAAACGAGAAAACAGAGAGAAAAGACGTAAATGAAGAATAAGAAGAAGAAGAGAAAAACGAGGAAGAAGAACGTGCAGAAACGAAAGAAAATGAGAAGAAGAAGAGTAAGAGGAAGAAGAACGTGCAGCAAGAAGAAGAAGAAGAATTTCAGAAACCATGAAAATCGAAAAAAAAAACGAAGAAGAAGAAGAGGAAGAGGAAGAGGAAGAGGAAGAGGAAGAGGAAGAAGAAGAAGACGAAGACGAAGAAAAAGAAGAAGAAGACGAAGAGGAACCGTTTGAGTGGGGTGCGTGTAGTTACGCTCCATTCAAAATGAGTTAATGCGCGTGTTAATGAAGTTTGGACTGATAACTTGTAAAACTTGTACGGCCTTTTTACTTGTATGTGTAGCAGGTCCCATAAAAAAAATAGAAAAAAATAAAAAAATGAGAAAAAAATATAAAAAAAAATAGAATTATGTATATATTGTTTGGATAAAGAGAAAATAAATAGAAAAAAAATAAAAAAAATATTTGAATAAAAAAATAAAAAAATTATAATAATATAAAATTACATTAATACTCTTATCTATATTTATAATTTATTAATAATAAAGAATAAATATATAATTTTATTCATTTTATCATATTTTTTTTTCATCTTTATCTCATTTGTGAAGAAAAAATAATTTAAATAATCTCATATTACTTCTTTTTTTTTCTATTTTTTCTTTTTATTTAAACAATAAAAATTTATTTTTTATTTATTTATTTTCTTATTTTTTTTAAATTCCCTCTATCCAAACAATGCGTTAAAGAATTATGTAGATAATTACTGTTGAATAGTTATATTTTCGCACTTTCTAATTTTCTGTATAAATGATCAATCAAATAATCTAGTTACGTTTAAAGCATACTTTTGACTATATGAGAATTATAAAATTAAATTAGTGTATCATAATACCACAGCATGAATAAATTCATTTGAAAATTCAGCCACGTCTCCGGCGTCCTAGTCAGCAGTATTTGTCGGAGTGCCATGGCATTTTGTTTTCTGCCACTTGCTAATATTTTAGTGCATCAAATCAAAATGATTTACCAATTAGTATTCAAATTCAAATATGTGTGGTAGAGCCGCAAAATGCTAATGTCATTTTCTCACGTTGCCAATTAATTAATGTCACTAACAGCTATAGCAATTATTAATGATTGATTATTGATTAGTACTATCGTTATTAATTCGTACTTATTGATGCATGTATTGACAAAGAGAGGAGACCTATTAATCAAAACAATAGTAATAGAAGAATTATTAATAGAATTAGAAAACTAAATTTTTCAATTTAATATTAGCTAAAATTTATTTTTATTCAAAATTTAGATTCTAAATATTAAATTATAAATCTTAATCATAAATTTTCTAAAAATAAGGTAAAAAAATTAATTAATATTAACTAATTGAAATTTAGGTATATATTTATTTTTATTAATATTAATTAGGTTTAATTACTCCATTAGTTCCTATAATTTTGTAATATTTTTAATTAAATTTTTATATTTTTTAAATTAGATTTTTATACTATTTTTTTTTAATTAGATCTCTCTTGAAAGTAATTGACTTAAATTTATAGAGATCCAATTAAAAAAAATTGGTACAGTGACTCAAATATAATGAAAAAAAGTGTAAAGACCCAATTAAAAAAATTTTTAGTGTAAAGACTCAATTAAAAAGAAAATACAAAAATTTAATTAAAAATTTTACAAAACTATAAAAATCAATAGAGTAATTAAACCTGTTAATTAATAATCAATGCCCTTCCTCAATCGATCTATATGCATGCATCATGCATGATTGTTGGTACATGGCATCAAAATTTTTACCTACTTGAAATTGACGTATAATAAAGGTCCCTTTCATTGCTTTTGGCTACTCAAATTATTTAAACTTGTGAATCAGAAAGTGATGATTAGATTAAAAGTCCACAATTTTCATATATCATTTTCGCTACTAATTAATACGTGTTTCTTCTTGCCTCCTCTCATTATTATGCCGAGTGAGATAAGTTTACTTTAATTTGGATTGATTCAGCCCTAGATGACAGTTGTAGTATCGACAATTTGGACCAATATATATATAGTAACAAATTTATAAGAATCGAGCATAGTCAAACTTGTTTGAGAGTTTTGGAATTAGAAAATTTTGACACTCAAGTGTTTAATTAGTTAGCTATAACATACTGGTAAAAGAAAGCTAGAGCGTAATGTGTATTAAGAAATGATGGATTATGTGAATTTCAATGGTTGCGGTACAACCGTCCAAGGAAACCCTGTCACACATTCACTTTTGGGCGTCTTAGTCTATTTTTTGAGCTACTAGAATACAATTTGGAATTCCAAGATGATAAGATAAGTTGAAATTTGAATGAGAACAAAAATGGAAATGACGAATGATAACATGGCAAACAGAAATTCAGGAGCTTCAGCAGCAATTATCAGGGACAGACCTTAGTCACAGGATATTCAACAGTTTTATTTTTTATTTTTTTTGGTCTTGGGATGTGCAACAGTTTCGAAAGCAGAGTCAAGTTTGGTTGTTTTTGGGCTGGGCCTTCTTCGGCTTCTTATTGGGTATCACCAAAAATAGAAAGAATAGGGTCCTGTAGTCCAAAAATTATTAATATTATTTTTTTTGGTGACTAAAAATTATTAATAATATGGACCTACAAATATGTAACCTTGCCGCTGACCAAAATAAGAAAATAATAAAGATATTAAGTATTAACCTTACCAAAATTTTTTTGGTTTAATTATTCTGTCAGTCCCTATCGTTTTATCGATTTTTTAATTTAGTCTCTATTTTTTTTTAATTAGGTCTCTATACTATATCAGATTTTATAATTAAGTCTTTACTGTGACAAAAAATTAAAATTAACAGAATATTTTATTTAACTATATAGAATATTCAGTCAATTGTTAGACATATTCGTTTTGTTTAACGGAATATTTCGTTAATTCCAACATTTTTGTCATAGCAAGGACTTAATTACAAAATCTAATACGGTATAGGAACTCAATCGAAAAGAAAAAAAGTATGGGAACCTAATTGAAAATTCAATGAAACTATAGAGATTGATAGAACAATTAAACTTTTTTTCAAGTTAAAAATGAGACTTGAATAAGAAAACTATACCATTTGAGTTATAACTCGTTGGCGTATTAATCTTGATTAAATTAGTATTAGTTCTTTTTAAACAAATGCAAAAAAAATTGAAAAGGGAAATCATCCATAGATCATTGGATGTGGCTCGAGTCAAACTGCTGGATGAAGCTTTTCCAAAAGAAAAAGTTTAGGGCCAGCAGTTTTATTGAATTTTGGCCAGCATGTAACCAGCAGAGGAAGGTGAGCCATTGGATGAAATTTCACACCAATCTCACGCCATCAAATTATCATTGATGGCTAGTTGATGACTAACAATCACAAAAATTGCTGACCCCTAGCATTGTTCTTTCCAAAATTTAACATTAACGAACAAAATATAAGAGTGATATTTTTTTTTGGTAAAGGAGTGATATTTTATTTGTTATAAAGTTGGGGGGGGGGGGGGGGGGGGCTTTTTTATCTTGGTGAAGTTATAAAAAACTTTCTTTATCAACAGCATCCTGTGCTGAATAAACTTTCATATCAACCAACCCATAACATGCATTTATTGGAACAGATATTCAAAGAAATTTGGTTGAACCATTCCCTCGACCCCGGAAAAAAAAAGAAAAAAAAAAGAGTTCATAAATTTAGTGCAACAAATGAATTTATTTTTGGTATACAACCGGGGCTGGGCCCAACAAACTCAACAAATTCCTTTTATTGCCTAAGCAAACTGAGAAGATGCATTTGTTTTTATTTGTCCTTAGTTTATAAATGGACTTCGAAAACTAACGAGAGTTGTGTACCAAGCGAATATCGTAATTTTTTGTTTGAAACGCAAAACTTAACACAACAAGGTAGAGGTGCTCAACAGCAAAGAAACCTCAATAACCATCTAAATGGTTTAATCACAGACATCAGCTCAACAGCAAAAGAAACTTCAATAACCATTCAAATAGCTTAATTAGAGATATCAACAAATGAAAAGACAAGAATTTAAATATTCATTTTGTGAATATTTTTAGAGAAGGTAATCGATGTGTGCTGATTACTTAACACGAAAAAGTGTAAATTTAGAATTAGGTCTCCACTTTTGGGATATTCCTCCTAAAGAACTAAAGAAGTAATCTAGTTATTAATAGATGATGAACAAGAGACATCTCTATCTCGTATAATTAGTGTGTAATCTTTTTCCTAGGTGTGTAATCTTTTTTCTATACTTAGGCCTGTTTACTACACACAAAAAAAAATAAATGAAAATAACAAGAATAAAAGACTATTTATAACTCTTATTCCTTTTCTGACATTGTCATCAACACAACTCTACTCCATGTAGACTCTTTTTTTTTGTAAACACTCCAGGTAGCTTTTAAATGAAAATTGAACAAGATGGACAATTCCTAACGCTTTATTCTAAAAAGATCTTTTGATTTCTTTCTAACCAAATATCCAAACAATAGCAGAAAAACCTATCAACTACTTCTTCCAATGATCCTTTTTTATTATTAACCCTGTCCAACTTTTAAAATATTCGTTTATCATATCTAGGATAATCTATAAATGGCCACCATCACAAGCTCATACACTACACCTGCTAAAAAAATTCACAACAGTGCAACACCACACAAATTATCACTAGTTTCAAGTACACCAAACCTACTTACACAAATTGTCACTAACTTCAAATACACCAAACCTACTCGGTCTGTCTTTAATATTAATGCTATCAATTAATACAAATCAAGTAAAAACTTCAACTCAAGGTGAAACCAACCCCTTCCAAATAGTTTTAGTGAATGTGTAATTAAGAGTTAAGTGGCACGCATTACTCAATTACATCAGATAAGAAAATTGCTTCTAAATATATGTGATATTAACCGTTGAAAGCAATTTGTGGTCAAAGAAATATATAGAAACAATTCATAAGCTCATAGCTCTCTCATTTCCTTTTAAGCAATAATTAAAAAAGAAACATGGAGTTGGCTAAGAATGCATGTGACACATAAAATGTGAACAACTTAAGATATTTACATTCCACAATTGAAGACTTTGGTATAATCTTCCAATATTCAATGTTCTCGTTTGTTTTCCTTGTTTGTTTCCCCTAACCATAACACCACACCCTCAACTCAACAAGCCAGAAAAAAAACAGACAATACTCCAAACCACATACACGACACTTCTTGGGGCAATAAGTATCCTATTCCACCCAAACTAGGGCTCTCTTCAAAGGATATGTAACAAAAATACATAAAAGAATTACAATTAAGAGAAGGTAAATTTAAATAAAAGAAGGGGGTAGAGTTGAAGAAGAAAAGAAAAGAAAAAAAAAAACTTTAATCATACTTTCTTTCTTCCTTTCCAAAGGTTAATTAAAATTTGGCATTATGTCTACAGATCATCTATGACCCTCATTGTTTAACGACAATGAGCCATCCTTCATCAATTTGAGACTGAGACTGGTGAATCTCTCTCGCGAATACTGTCTCGATGCTTTTCTCCAATCTGTGCCGGCCTTCATCATCGTGGCGAATTCCTCATAACTTATTCTTCCATCCTGCAATTTCATGCAGACAACTAATATCAGAAAGAGTACAAGACAACTAATATGTCCATTTTGAATGGTGAAGGACTATCATTTTCATGTTTCAACAGAACGAGTAGCAATCTTTAAGCACAAGAAACAGAACGAAGACAGAATGTGAAGATGTATTGCTGACCTTATCTGTGTCCACATCATGCATAATTGCACTTATGACATCTTCGCTGTTTGCGTCGACCTCATCATGCAAGGCGCTGCGCAGCTCCTCCATTTCAATATATCCGTTTTGGTTCTGATCGAAAAACTGGAAGGCTTTGCGAAGGTGCTCATCATTTCCCATCTTTCTCAGATGAACAGAAATGGCTACAAACTCTCCATAATCTAGGTACCCATCCTTATCTACATCACCCTGTAAAATCAATCCCCCAAAGGTTAGAAGTTGTAAGAGATAGTACTTATTTGTTTTTAGCATGCCAACCATGGAGCAAATACCCCAGTTAAAGGGTAAAATAGTGAGCTTACAGCTTCCATAAGAATTTGGAGATCTGACTCTGGAACCTGATGGCCTAGTTTTTGCAACCCTACTCGTAGTTCATCGATGTTAATTTTGCCTCTATTGCTTGTATCCATGAGCTGGAATCCCTCTTTTATTCCAGCCGCTTCTTCTACAGACAAATGCTCTGCAATCACCTGTACACACAATATCGACCATCAAATAACGAACGACTTGTAAATTATCGTTATAACACTTCAGGGATGATTCCTAGAGGGTATTTGATATTGTGATATTGTTGAGAACTGAGAACATTACCCTCAAAGCTCTCTTCTTAAGCTTGTTCATTACAGAAAATTGCATGAGCCTTGCTTTGACAGTTTCTCCTAATGAAACATTAGGGGCCTTCTTTGCATTTTGCAACCATGGATGATCTGCATTAAGATTAACAATTACGTTACCATCCATACACAACGCATCTCAATCTTGAGAATTTTAGAAGGGAAAAGACGCCTTTGTTGGTGAGCAGAAAACAGAATCTGTATGCTGTCGCCTATCAAAAGCATTGTATATGATCAACAATATATTACCTAACACTTCTTGTGCAGTAAGGCGACGCTTAGGGTCAGGATCAAGCATCCTCTTCACAAGGTCTTTCGCATTATCAGAAACTTTTGGCCATGGTTCCCTTTTAAAATCAACCACAGATCGTATAATTGCCTGTGCAACTCCTTGTTCAGTTTCTGCATTTTACAGAAGAGGAAAAGAGAAGAAAAGATTTAGAAAGCCAAATTAATCAGAAATAAAAATAAGCAAGAAATAATAATTACTTGAATGAAACATCTTCCCCCATACTGGATTAATTGTTGTAGAAGAATTTATTGGACTAGGTCCTCCCCCCCCCCCCCCCCCCCCCCCCAAAAAAAAAAAAAAAAGAAGAGTTGGCCGAATCAAGTTGATATCGAATGGACACTTTCAACATATTAGCTGGAACTTCCAGTGTATTATATTTAGAGTTAGACAATGCAAATGACTCCAAGATCAACAATGAATAAAAAAGTGTAACCAAGATACAGCTTTGACATTTTTGTCCTTATTTTCACAGTCCAGGTGGATGCTGTAGGGTAGAGGGAAATATTTTAATAACTACAAAAACTACTGTTTCTTGACTGAAATGAAATATAAAAAGGTACATTTATTTTTCTCACAACATTTTTCTGTTGACATTGTATAATGTTTGCATGAACTCCACAGTGACTTAAAGTGCACCATTAAGATCTGTCGCTGAAAAACCAAGAAACAGAGATCACAAGACAAAACTAACCTGCCCAAAATGGCGGGACACCACAAAGTAAGATGTATAGAATTACTCCAGCACTCCAAATATCTACTTCTGGGCCATAATTTCTCTTTAGTACTTCAGGAGCCATGTAATATGGACTTCCAACAATCTCATTAAATTTTTCCCCTGCACAAAATGGTAACTTTAGCCCAAATTGTAACTAAAAAAATCGAACAACATTGATGAGCGATTCATTCACTTGCTAGCCAGAAACATTACCTGGTTTAAAGAAGACCGACAATCCAAAATCAATAGCCTTCAGAGCTGCTGTTTCCTTCTTATTTGCAAACAGAAAGTTCTCGGGTTTGAGATCCCGGTGCATCACACCATGTTTGTGGCACATCTGAAACATAACAGGTTCACAATTAAATCCCTGGTTTACCACCATAGAAAGAGAATGTCCCCGGGCCAAAAAACAGAGTAGACAAATCACCCAGCCAAAACATTTAACACGAAAAGTTTAAGCTCCAAATGCATGCAACCTAAAGTCCTAAACATAGTACTTCTACTGTTCATTATAGTCTAACAAGTGAGCTTAAAAAGCTAGCTCTTTGCCAAATGTTAATAGTAAATGCAACCCCACTAATCAATCACCAAGCTCAACCACCAACACAGAATCAGAAAAATGTAATTTTGTTGTACAAAAGGAATAAACAGTGTCCATGTCTATGTACTTCTCCATCACTGTATTGTGTCCGTGCCAAGTCTAAGTAACCATCATTAAAAACCTATCCCCCTTCACCCCCGGCCGCTGCCAAAAGTACTCCGAAGTCCATTATAACATCAGAAGCACCCAAGCCAAATCAATTTATTCCATCCACTTTTACCGTCAACAATTTCTTCTCCTTCCAAACTACTCATATCTAGAATCTACCTGATACCAAAATAATTTGGATCAAGTAGACCCATTATGAGGTAAATAAAACTCTCCTAGCACCAGCACTAGCACTAAACAAATTAATGAACCACATGAATCAACTAAACTCATTCTAAAACCACACAGATAGACGCTTTTTTTTTTTCCGTGCATCTCTGAAGCATAAAACCACCAGATCTCAATTAACCTCCATCACTATCCAAATTCCAAGGACCTAACTTGAACAAAACAAGCTAAATCATTTAAACAAATCACAATCCTCACTTCCCCCAAACAATTTTAAAATAATAAAATAAAATAATTAACACCATCCACAACACCAAAATCCCCAGATCCAAAACCCCAATAAAGCAAACAATTTAAAAATAAAAACTTTACAACAAATCCATACCTGAACAACTTCAACGATGGTTTTGGTAACAGCCGCAGCGGCTCTCTCCGTGTAATGCCCCCTGGCAACGATACGGTCAAACAACTCACCACCCTCACAGAGCTCCATAACAAGATGCACTGCACTATCATCTTCGAAAGTATCCTTCAAAGAAACGATGTTAGGGTGCTTGGGAAGGTGCCTCATGATTTCAACCTCTCTCCTCACATCCTCGATGTCTATGGCGGTTCTCAGCTTCTTCTTCGAGATCGATTTGCACGCGTAGTCCACGCGAGTCTCCTTGTCCGTACAAAGGTACGTGACTCCGAACTCACCACGACCCAGCTCGCCACCTAGCTCGTAACGCTGCGAGATCTCGCGACCCGTTGGGTCCTTCAAAACGACGAGCTTCGAGCCACGAACGACGTCGTTTCCGTTCCCGTAGTCAACTGCGAAGGGGTTCTGCTTCTCCTTCTTCTTCTTCCCTTTGTTGGCCTTTTCTCCATCGTGGAGAGTCGACGGCGTCCCGCAACAGTTACCCATGGAAAATTCAAACAAAAAAAAAAGTCTCGGTGTTTAGGTCAAGGTTGATAGGGTGGTGTCAATTTACGAGATCCAGCTCCTAATTCAAGCTTAAATTTTCTACTTTGAATGGAATTGAAGAAATGGAGCTAATGGATTGAGCTAAAAAATATGACTTTTCGAATTGGGTATTTAGGTTTAAGAGGGGAAAAACGAATGGAAAATTGAGGAACAGGAACAGAGAGAAATGGGAGAAGAAGGGGCTATGAATGTTTAAAAGGAAGGGTTTTGGAATTAACGATGATGAGGAATTGAGGAATTAAGCGTGTTTTTGGCACTATGGACGAAATGAGGGTTTGGAATTTTTTTTGGGGTTGAAGGGTCAAATTTGTTTCGCAGAGACTTCGTCCATTGTCATGTTCTTCTTCTTCTTCCTCCTCTTCTTCTTCTCCCTCTTTTTTTCCCTCTCTTTCTCTCTCTTATTAATTAAGATTTTTTCTTTTTTGTTTTTTTTTTTTCTGTTTTTCTTATTATTGGAAGCTTAATGACGCTGTTATGCCTAAACAATTACAGTTCAAACTAGGATTAACAAGTTTCCTTTTTTTATTCTTTTTGAAATAATCTTTTGCTTTAAGTGATGTACTAATTTTGTTTTTTTTAACTAACTAATTTTATATTTTTTATAAGGTAATTTAATTTAGTGTGGGTGAGTGCAAGCTCTTTAGTTCCATTGACTACCCTCTCCTTGTGTGTGTAATTTCATTTGTGCCATTACAGTTTTGCACAGTTTTCTTTTCTTTTTTTTTCTTTTTCTCCCTTCACTTGTAAAGTTCATATTTATAGCAAAAGATGTTATTGGTTAAAAATTAAAATACATTTAGGGTATGTTTGGAATTTTGGATGGAATATTTTTCTTTTATGGAATTTTAAATGTTTTATTTATCTTTTAATTATAAAATTTGTCAATAAAAAGAATTTAGTTAGACTCTAAAATTACTTTTCTTCTCTTAATTATCCACCAAACACAGTCTTAGGGATTTTTATCAGTATTTTATAAGGTGATTGATGTATAAACAAGTGTTAGACTGATATATTATTTAATATTAATTTCCTTTATATATTGTGTTGTAAACTTCTACCAAATAGATTTTTTAACATAAAAATAAATAAAATTAGGCGCATTTCTTTTTTCTTTTGTCTCTTTCACTACTTAAAAAATATTTCTTTTTGAATGACAAAAGTTGTTAGAGAATAGGTAGAAATTTAAATGCAGTCGACTTTACATAAAGTTGATTACTGACAGCGGTTAGATGATTTAACTGATTTGACTAAATTTTTATCTAACAACTTTCAATTATCAATTTCACATAGAATCGACTGCACCTGAGTTTTCACCTAAAAATTATTATTCAATAATATACTTAAAATTAAAATAAATTTCTTAATACATAAAAAAAATTTTGGGGGCTCAAAAATGCACGTGATATTAATATATTATGATAAAGATCTAGATTCAATAAACGAGAAGATATTGTGTTTAATTTATTTGTTGTAAAAATATAGTATAAAAAACATTTCGGCCATTTTTATAGATCATTTTCCATTTTCTTTTGATATTTTCCTTGTTTGTATCCAAATATTAAGACTAAAATCCGTGACTATCAATGACATATCTTCAAAAATATATTAAATATAATGTACTACTAATTTCACTTCAACTAGTAATAATGGGGAAAAAATGTTGTGAGAAAAATAATATTGTTTTAAAAAATTATTCTAAGCATGAATTTTTAAATAATGCATCATTACCTAATTTTATAGCTAATCATAATCCTTGCCTTGCCGGAACCTAAGTTTATGTCTTCATTGAAAAGTTAATATTGAAATAACAGAAATACTCAATATTGGAAAAAGACTACCCTTAAGACCTTCTAGAAGTTCACACGGAATAACTTTGTTTTTTAGTTTAATTTCTTGATTATTTCATTAATGATATAAACAATAAGTCACTTCAAATTCCAACTAAGTTCCCACAATGAGTGGATGAAGGATACAAATACAATGAAATTAAAGAGGTGTTGACTAAAAATGTATGGAATAAGAACATTCTCATCCATGGCTTGATCAAATGTGTTGACATTTTCAATAATTTAAACTTTTTATGATAATTAAGTTGATACTTTTTGTCATAGATTGAGCAATAGCTAGCCCCATTCATTTGATAATAACAATAATATTAATAAAAAAATTTTAGTTAATTTATGTCCTAAAAACATATATTAAGAGTGTTAATAAAAAAAATCTTAAAATTTTAATGTATTTAAAATATAAAAAAATAATCTTTTAATAATTTGTAATCAAATATTTTTTTTATAGTACTTTAAAATATATTCTTAAAATATAACTTAGTAAAACTCAAACAAAAAAAGGGGTCAAAGTCTCTTTACTTCAATAAGAAGCTTCTTTAAGTTGTTCTATCCAGAATTACATACAAAATTACAGTGTGCTTCTTTACTAATTATTACAAATAATGTTTTAATTGAATCACTAATTGGAGCCATAACAGGTTGTTAGGTTGAAAATTACTAGTATTAATATTGATGAAAATGTTTTGTATTTAAAAAAATTAGTCAAAACAGTCAAAATTTATTTTATTTAATATTTATTTGTTATTATTAAAATTAATAAATATTAAATAACATAAATTTAAATTTTTTTATTTTTCTAATATTACTGTGATATTAAAGATGGAAGAATAATGCTCTCTGTAATAATTTTGAAATACAATTATTTTCAATAAATGGGTAGAGTCAAATTTGAAAGACTAATTACAGCATGTTTGGACAATCACACTATGCAATCATTAGTTAGAGATTAGTTTTAAAAGAGGTTAATATAATTTTGAAAAAATAAAAATAGAAGAGTAGATGTCCCATCTAAGTTCATCCAAAAAAAAAAAAAACATCAATAAGGGTATTTTGGAGATTCAATAAGATGATGATTTAAAAGAAAAAGGATAAAGAGGTTTACAACACATAAAAAAGAGAAAAAAGAGAAAAAGGTATAATTAAAATGACTTAACGGCAGAAAGCAATGAGAAGCCTCTAAAATGCAAATCCAATTTCTTTGGCGACAGGTCAGTCAAACTCGACGATTTTGACTCCCAATAATAATATTATTATATTCTCATATTAGAATGGGATACCGGGATACCTTTAATTAGGTCAAACAAAACAAACGATATTATTACTTATTAACTTATTATAAGCCAACCCACTTACCCACCTGATTTTTTATTTTAGGATAATGTATAATTTTTTTAATTTTTTAAAAATATTTTTAATATTTTATTTTATTTTTAATATTTTTATTATTTTATTTTATTTTTAATATCGTTTATTGATATCAAAACTATTTTTAAAATTTTTTTATTTTATTTCAATATTTTACATAAAATTTATATTCAAAAATAATTTTGAAATAAATAAAAAATATTTGAGATAAAATTAAATATAATTAAATAATAAAATATTTTTAAAATCGTAAATATTAATGATAAAAGATACTTTTATCTTTTTGTTTTATCTCTTTCCAAACAAAACAACAATACATCAATTCCTATTATATATTCGGATAAATTATCAAAATAAATTAATTACAAATTAATATTACTAAAATACAATTTTTATACATTAAAGATGCAAATGTAACTTTCATATAATTATAGAAATTGTAGATTTGCGATAGGAGTATAGTGGATTAAGGTTCGAACATAAATTGTAGTTGGGTGCAGCAATATATATTACGTTAAGTTGCGTAAAAGCAAAATTATTATACTTCTCGAATGATTTCTTCATAAATGTGTAATATGTATAAACCGCGATATATCTATAGTGATTTATGTTTGCAAAAAATGTCTATAAATACCTAGTAGGAGAGAGTAAGATGATAGTAAATTGTCGTTTTCACAAATTTACAAATTGATAATGAAAAAAGTTTTTTAGTTCTAGTTCATTGTTCTGAAAAAAATAAAAACAAAAGACACGGTGTTAAGTTCACCGATAGAGAACAGATAAATATTTTTATCCGGTCAACAAATACGTTGTCAAAGCTAAAATCAAATATATTATAAAAGACAAAATTGTGTAAAATCAAGTGGATAAAAAAATTATTCTACAAAATTCTGATTATAATTGTGTCAACAAATGTGAAGTATGAAATATTTATAACAGAATCAGATAAAATCATGCAAATTTTATTTTATTATCGGCAATATTTTTTTCAAAAATAAAATTGAAAACTGATGGTTTTCAGTGGCTAAGAGAAAGGAGTTGAATCTTAGCCCCTTTTTTACTCAGTAATACTTGATGGTCTTTGAAATAACTTCTGGAGACTTTTTTATTTTTGTCTCGTCCCTAGCCACGAGACTTTTATTTTTTTCTCGTCACTTGGCACGAGATATTTTTCGGTTTTATCTCCTGTGCAGTAGAAACAGAAATAGAGTATAAAAGAGAGAAAATTACACCCAGATATATCCTGGTTTAGCTGCTAAGTGCAGTGCAACCTACATCCAGTTTCCATCACAACAATTATGGAATTTCACTATAATCTCCTTGATTACATACTATAAAGTGCTAACCCAACTTACAAGGGGATTCCCACATAATCATGAAACACCAACATAGATGAACAAAGAAACTCTAAGGACATCTATGGATTTTTCTTTTAATTTTGCACTCTCTGCCATTTTCCGCTCTATGACTTTTTCATACAAACCTCACTGTTTGCCTTTTTCCATGAGACTCAAGACATGACAAAATTAAACAGAAAAATACTAAATAGAATACATTGAAGGAGAAGAAAAACTGTTAGCTCAGGTAGCTCTGAGAACCCTGTGCCTTGCACTCTCATACTTTCTCCTTGCTTCAAGATGTGGTTGTTCTCCCTTTTTATAGAAGGGGGAAGCCTCTACAGTTGAAATCAAAAACCAAGCCAACTTCTTCTTCTCCATGCAAACCGGTTCGGCCAGAGAGAGAGAGAAGAGATAACCCATGCAAAACCCAACATGCAATTACCTCTAGTCCTTCCTTGGTCATCAATCTTCATCAATCCGAGCGCTCCATCATTGGCTTGCTCTCCAAGATGAATTTCTGGCCCTTGATGCTTCATGATGATGATAGCTTCATCTGCTCCACTTTTGCTTCCTCCCTCACGTAGCCACCCTAGCTACCTTCTATGATGAGTGAACTCAAAAGCAGAGACAAGCCATCCCAAAGATCTTCTCCTTGCTGGCCGAAATCTTCCTCATCCATTTTTGGTATGGAGTAGCTGAGATCTCATGACCATATCTTTCCTTTCATGGTTGCAGATCTTAGCCACTACATTTTTTATGTTTTCTTGCCATCAGCTCGATGGTCTTGATGCATGTAGCTCCTTCTTTCTTTTGGTAGCTCAACTTAGCTTCCATAGTTTTCTGTGATATGACCGAAGGGAAGAAAGAAGTGATAGAGAGAGAAGTTGTGAACAATAATTAATGAAGTAATGAAAGAGAATAAAGGTGAATTGATTTTTCACTCCCTTTGCCGAGCAATGTGTAGTTTAATGATGTCCATCAAATCAAAGACCAAACCTGTCTCATGTTTCCAATGCATGTATTAACTTTACTTTAATGAAATTTGAATTCCACTAGAAGTGAATTCCGTTGGAAGCTAGAAGCAATACATTTGCTTTCTTTTAAACTTGGTTTCGGACCAAGTCTTGGATTATGTATCAACAATATTTAATTTGGGCTTGTAGCAATAATAGTTCAATTTGGCCCAAGTAATATAACAATCAATTCAGCCATATAATATAGGAAACATTCAACAAGGCTAAGTGTAAATTTTGATTTGGGCTTGCAACATTTCTTTTATTTTTCGGCCCAATAGTATACCTGCATCACAAAATTATTAATTAACATATGTTTCATGAAAATCAGAATTAATAAATTTGCAATCAATTATTTCAATAATGTTTGTTCATCATCAAATTTAAATTAGAGTTTTCCAAACTCATCAATCTCCCCCTTGATGACAAACATTATTAAAATTGAAATGGAAAGAAATTTAAGATTTTGAGTAAAGAATACTCCCTTTGAAGATTTATATTTCTCCCCTTTTCTAATTGTCACATGACTCCCCCTTAATATATACTTTCTTTACCAAGGGAAGTTCCAACCTGTAACAATTTTATCAAGCCTAAAGCAACAATGTTATTCAACATATCCAATGTAAGATGTTGAATGGCTTAATTTATGAGCAGAATTGAATGATAATCAAAACTCATTTGTTATCAATAATTTGATTTTCTACTCAAACACACAACATAATTAACCAAAAATATCTTTGAAAAAAGATTGTTGTTTTAAAAATAGTTTCCAATCAAATCAGAGCAACATACTTATGGTGAGAAAATATTTTTAATCACGGAATGATCACAGCAATTTTTAACATTTATTTTCATACCCAATGCTTTAAAGGAACTACCAAAAATAAAGTATTCAGCAAGCATGTTTACCAAGATGAATCAGAATATTCCTATTCCAATAGTAGCAAGCATATTCATCAAGATAAATCCATTGTTTCAATCACAAGAATACATGTTAACAACCAGGCAGCCACATTATTAAAATAAATACATCACAAGCATTATAAAACATAATCTTCAAAAAACACAATATTTATAACAAGGACAATCATAAATCCACACGGATTTCATTCCTTGTTTTCATGATTTCAATTTTCAGCCCATTCCTCCTCCTTTTGGCATCAAGGGGCACCTGCAAAAGAGTACATTGGCAACACAAAAAATATCCAGAATAAAATACCAAGAGTGTGTCATAATGTCATAGATCAGCAAGTATCAAGCAATACTTCTACAAAATAAGATTGAGCCTAAAGAAGCCAATATCAAATAAAGAAAGAAAGAACAATCATCAATCATCTGAGAGGTTGTAGTCCGAGCCAGAATCTTCATCCTTGTCCTCTGTCCCCATCTCATCTTCAAAGCTTTGAATCATCAAGCTCACCCGTTCTTGACATTTCTGCCAAACTTTTTCATTTTCATATGCTAACTTTCGGGCGACCTTATGTGATTGAACTATTAACTTGGACATATTAAGGAATTCATTAAGGACTTTCCTGATGGATTCAGTCACTTTAGATGGTTCGGCAGGGTGACTCTCAAGGTTGCTGAGTGACGGCTCAGAAGGCATTGAGCGCTTGCTTTTCTTACCAGAAGCTCCTCCTCCTTTGATCTGTGAAACCTTATTCTCAACAGCCTCATTAGTTAAATCAACTTTAAAATACTCAAAGATACTAGTGAGGAACATTCCATAAGGAAGATTAGCCTTTTTAGTACTTTTAACCGATTTCCACATGTGACAAATCATAAGATAAGCAAAGGAAATTGGAGAAGAGGTAACAAGAGCAAAGAGAATAATAGAGTCAGAAACCGTTACTCTGTGGTGAGAACCACTTTGTGGTGTTAGGATGTGAGTGATGATCCGGTGTAGCAGTGAATTCTCAGGACCGAGAGCTTTATGAGTGGGAATTGATCCATCTAAGCCAGACAAGTTTGCACAAATGTGTTGCAGAACAGTTTGATGAGTGACTCCAATCTGGTCATCCCATTTGTCAGTCATGTATACTTTTGATCCTTCATCCGTGTACCCTAGAGCAGCGCTTATGGTCTGAGGGTTGAGAGTCATGTAAATACGTTTTACATAGGAATTGATTGAGCCATCTATCAGGCGTATATTCGCATAGAATTTCCAGACCAGCCCCAAGTAAACCAGTTTCTTAATGTGGAGCAGGGGAATCCACTTCAGGGCATCAAACAAAAGAGTGAAATTGATCCCTTTAGCAGGCAGAGAGTCAAGATTCACCAAATAGGATGAGCAATGATGACGTTTTTCTAATACCTCATTGTGGAATTCGTAAAAGGCACAAGAATAGAACCGAGAGGGATCATAGTGTGAGTGATGTTTATGAAATTTGTTCTTGAAATCCAGTGATTCCAAGTTTGCAGGTTCTCTGGTGTCGTGTAACATGAAGCTTTTTGTCTTCTGAGAGCTTTTTCCAGATGCATGTGGAGTGGACCTCTTTGGTGGTGATGGAGGGGGGTGATGTGTGAGATTCCTCTTCCTCTTCTTCAACACTTGATTATTTGTTCTTTCCAGTTTTTCTTCTCCCTGAAGTTTTCTGGGTGATTACTTTCTGGCGCATTGTCTCGATTTGTTTAGAGGGAGGTGTATGAGTAGAAGAAGACGTGGAGTGGAGGTGTATATGGGTGTGAGTTTGGGGTGACGAGAATGGTGAACTTTTTGGGAGAGTGGTTCGGCTACTTTTTCTTAGAGCCGTTTTCTTTTTCATGATGTGAAGAAGATGAATGGAGATGGAAGTTGAAGAGAAGGCCGAAGGGTGAGGTGAGTGGAGGGAGGTTAGAGGGGCATTAAATGCTGATTGGAAAGAGATAGTGGAGGGAGTTAATGACCATCAAAGGGCACGGTTATTAACCAAGGAGGTTTCCATTTATTTGAAATAAACTAAAAAAGGTGGTTTCCTAGAATCAAGGGATTAGGTAGAAGGAAAGATTTGATTTGACACCATCCTCTTCTAATAAGATTTGATGACACAACAAAGGGATTGTGATTTTCAAAAAATGAGGAACTAACAAAACGGTCATGGTGGGGTCAAAGAGATTTGGTAGGGCCTATGAGAATTAATTTTTGCGCAGTCTCCCCCTTGATCAAAGCCCATTCCACACGTTCTGATTTTTATTTCCTGCTTTCCCACAAGATAAATTTGAACAGAATTAAAATTTCACAAGTTATCAATAGAACTCAAATTTATCATTCCCAAGCTTTTTCTTAGTGAACAGAATCTGTCTTCACAGAGGAATTTTGTAAAAATGTCAGCAAGTTGGTCTTCAAATTTTACAAATTGAATATCAATAATACCCTTTTGCACATGTTCTCTAATAAAATGATATTTTATTTCAATGTGTTTTGTTCTTGAGTGCAAAACAGGATTTTTTGAGATATTTATAGCACTTATGTTATCACAAAACAAGGGTATACTATTGATCTTTAATTTGTAATCTTTCGATTGCGTTTTCAGCCAAATTAATTGTGAACAACATGCAGATGCAGAAATATATTCAGCTTCAGCTGTGGATAGAGCCAATGTAGCTTGTTTTTTGCTTGACCACATGTTAAGTGAGCTTCCAAGGAAGCAACACATGCCGGAGGTGCTCCTTCTATCCACCCTATCTCCCGCATAATCTACATCACAAAACCCTACTGCACAAAAATCATCAGATTTTGGATACCACAAGCCATAATCACTAGTTCCCTTAATGTATCTAATGATGCGTTTAACGGCTAAAAAATGGGATTCCTTTAGGTGAGATTGAAACCTTGAGCATACACCCAAACTTTGAACAATGTCCGGTCTAGAGGATGTAAGATACATGAGTGATCCTATCATACCTCTATACCTTGTTTCATCCACATCTTTTCCATCATCATCCTTTTCAAGTTTAGTGTTTGGATGCATTGGAGTTCCCATAGGTTTGGAATTTTCTAAGCCAAATTTTTTTATTAACTCTTTAGCATACTTTCCTTGGTGAATAAAAGTACCACTAAGAGTTTGTTTAATTTGGAGACTAAGAAAGAAAGTTAGCTCTCCCATTAAACTCATCTCAAACTCACTAGTCATGAGTTTTTCAAACTCTTCACACAAGGACTCCTTGGCCGATCCAAACACAATGTCATCCACATAAATTTGAACTAGAAGAATATTATCATTAGATGCTTTAATGAATAAAGTTGTGTCCGTGGTACCCCTTTGGAATTGATTTTCTAATAGGAAGGCACTAAGCCTTTCATACCAAGCCCTTGGAGCTTGCCTAAGGCCATAAAGAGCCTTTGAAAGTTTGAAAACATGATTTGGAAAATCCTTATGTTTAAAACCGGGGGGTTGTGCCACATACATTTCTCTATCAATAAAGCCATTAAGAAAAGCACATTTAACATCCATTTGAGACATTTTGAAACCCTTATGGGCAGCATAGGCAAGAAGCAACCTAATTACTTCCATTCTAGCTACTGGAGCAAAAGATTCATCAAAATGTATACCATCTTCTTGATCGTAACCTTGGGCCACTAATCTAGCCTTGTTACGAACAACTTGTCCATCCTCACCAAGTTTATTTTTAAACACCCACTTAGTACCCGTAACTTTCTTACCATCCGGATGAGGTACTAGTGTTCAAACCTCATTCTTGTCGAATTGAGCAAGCTCTTCTTGCATGGCTTTCACCCATGATGGATCTTCAAGAGCTTGTTTGACATTGTTGGGCTCCATTTGTGACAAGAGTGCAAAATTGCTTGGTTCAGATTGCCTTTTGGTTGAGGATCTTGTTGTTACACCTTGAGAGGGGTCTCCAATGATAAAGTCATGAGGATAACCCCTCATGGACTTCCATTTTCTAGGCTTCCGGATTGGTGTTGAGCTTTGATGAGCTTCTGTGGGTCTCACTGTTTCAGTTTCTCTTGATGGCTCAGGAGACAAAATAAAAATGTCTCCTCTATTCTGACGAGACAAAACTGGACTGGCAGATTCTTCATTTTGGATAGACTTGAGATTTTCTTTGCTTGTTCTAGCTTCTTCACAATCTGATTCATTATCTATCACAGTACTGAGAATTAAATTAGAATCATAAAAAGTAACATGTATGGATTCCTCTATAGTTCTATGATCTTTGAGGTAAATTCTATAGGCTTTGCTAGTAGTGGAGTATCCAACAAACATGCCCTCATGTGATTTTGGATCAAACTTGCCAAGATTTTCTTTGTTATTAAGCACAAAACACTTGCATCAAAAAATATGGAAATACTTAAGATTTGGAGGGGTTCCTTTCCATAGCTCATAAGGAGTTTTCTTTAACCATTTTCTAATAATGGTCCTATTCAAAATATAACATTCTGTATTTACAGCTTCAGCCCATAAAAACTTTGGAACCTCATTCTCACATAACATAGCCCTAGTAATCTCTTGAAGGCTTCTATTCCTTCTTTCAACAACCCCATTTTGTTGAGGTGTTCTAGGGCATGAAAAATTATGAGTAATTACAAAGTCATCACAGAATTTTTCAAAGTCTTGGTTTTCAAATTCTTTTCCGTGATCACTTCTCAAATGGGCCACTTTTAAATCTTTTTCATTTTGAATTTTCTTGTAAAGGGTTGAGAAAGCATGAAAAGTATCATTTTTATGAGCAAGAAAAAGTACCCAACCAAATCTAGAGTAATCATCTACCACTACCAAACTATAGTATTTACCTCCTAGACTTTGAGTTCTTATTAGACCAAAAAGATCAATATGTAACATCTATAATGACCTTTTGGTTGAAATTCTATTTTTTGGTTTAAAAGATGATTTTACTTGTTTGCCTAATTGACAAGCATCACAAGTAAGATCCTTATCAAATTTGATATTGGGAATTCCTCTAACCAAATTTTTCTTTACTAGCTTAGAAATTTGGTACATGCTAGCATGACCAAACTTTCTATACCATAGCCATTTTTCAGATTCAATAGAGGTAAAACATGTTACATTTTGTTCTTTCAAGTCTTCAAGAGTTAATCCATACACATTGTTGCATTTTTTAGCTTCAAATAAAATATCCCCAGTTTTTTCACAAACAACCAAACACACAAATTTTCTAAAAACAACTTCAAAACCTAAATCACACAATTGGCTTACACTAAGTAAGTTATGTTTCAAACCATTTACAAGAAGAACATCATTTATACAAGATGAAAAGCTTTTACTAACTTTACCAACGGCCACTATCTTTCCTTTACCATCATCACCGAAAGTGACAAGTCCTCCATCATATTCATCAAGCTTTATGAAGAAAGTTGTCTTTCCGGTCATGTGCCTAGAACATCCACTGTCCATGTACTACATATTTTTCTTCCGTTTGGATGCTAGGCACACCTACACAACAAGCTCAAGTGACCTTAGGTATCCAAATTTTCTTGGATCCTTTCATGTTAAAACATCTCTTATGACCCAAGCCATTGTAATAAAAAACAACTTTGTAAACTTTGTCACCAATCATTCTTTCACCAAAAAAGCATTGAATGGGAAAGTGTCCATTTCGGTTGCATAGTCTACAAAACCTTGGAGTTGCTGATTTGTTAAAGTAGGTGGGATCTTGAAACCTTGTGTCATTAGAAGATGAAACTCTATTTTCAAAAGAAGGTTTCTCATTAGATTTGTAAAACCCCAAACCAGCTTTATCAAAGAGTGGTTTTTGACTAGCCAATATTTGATTTAAATTTTCAGAACTTTGAGTAAATTTGGCTAAGTCATTTTCAAGATTTTTAAACTTTTTCAGCAACTCTTCATTCTCCTTAAAACAATTTACATATGCAACAATAGAATGGTCACTTTCACAACTTCTAAGTTGGGCTTTTAACTGCTTATTTTCTTCAACAATATTACAAGCAGTTTCGGCCTCCCTTAGTTTTTTCTTGAAAAAAACATTTTTAGTTTTAAGAATGATAATTTGTTGTTCAAGATCTTGGTTATCAAATAGAAAACATCTTATTTTTCCAAAAAGGTGGTCTATCATAAGATGAAGATCTTCAGTGTTAGGGTTGTGAAAGACTACCTGATCTATAAGATCTGCCATGAGACAAGGTTGTGACTTAGTTTCTGATTCTTCATCATCGTCTGAGTCATTTTCCAAGTCCTCCCATGAAGCCATCAGTCCCTTCTTCTTTCCTCCTTTTGGCTTCCCCTCCTTCTTCAACTTGGGATAATCAGATTTGAAATACCCAATTTCCTTGCAGTTGTAACAACTTACTTTACTTAGGTCTTTCTTCGTTTTCCTTGAGCTGCTGCCTTTGCCTTTCCCTTTGAACTTCACCATTTTCTTGAATTTTTTGGCAAACAACACAAACTCATTTTCAGAGGAATTATCACTGGATTTATCATCCAGGGGGTTAGTTACAGAAGAAAAAGCAATTCCTTTTTTTTGAATCTTTTTTCAAATAAGTGTTTTCAAAAGCAAGTAAATTTTCTCTCAAATCATCACATGTCATGGAATCTAGGCTACTGCTCTCAAAAATAATTAAAGCTTTTGTTTCTCACTCTTTTGTGAGACATCTCAACACTCTCCTCACAAGCACAGAATCAGGATACGTAATTTTCAGAGCATCTAAGCCAACAATGATGATGTTGAATCTTTCAAACAATTCATCAATGGATTCTCCTTCCTTCATTGCAAATATTTCATACTCTCTGTTTAACATATCTGTCTGAGTCTTCTTTACAATGGTGGTTCCTTCATGAGTGATTTGCAGTTTGTCCTAGATTTTCTTTGCCGTTGTGCATCGTGATACCCGTCGATATTCCTCGAAGCTGATAGTACAGTTAAGTAGATTTACAGCCTTGGCATTTAGTTCCACCTTCTTTCTATCTTCCTTGGTCCAGCTTGCTTCTGGTTTAAAAGTGACTACTCCTTCAGCACTTGTGTTAGTTGGAAATTAAGGACCCTCTAGGATGATCTTCCAGAGTCTATAGTCTACTGCTTGCACAAAGATTTTCATTCTCTCCTTTCAATAGGTATAGTTTTTCCCATTGAAAAGAGGCGGTCTGTTGCTTGACTGTCATTCTGTAAGGTTGTAGGACACCAGATTTGAGCCACTGCTTTCTGCCATCTGGATCTTTTCTCCAAGCTGCAAAGCTTGATCTCTTTGAGACCAAGCTCTGATATCAATTGATGGTTTTCAGCGGCTAAGAGAAGGGGGGTTGAATCTTAACCCCTTTTTTGCTCAGTAACACTTGATGGTCTTTGAAACAACTTCTGGAGACTTTTTATTTTTGTCTCGTCCCTAGCCACGAGACTTTTATTTTTATCTCGTCACTTGGCACGAGATATTTTTCGGTTTTATCTCCTGTGCAGTAGAAACAGAAATAGAGTAGAAAAGAGAGAAAATTACACCCAGATATATCTTGGTTCAGCTGCTAAGTGCAGTGCAGCCTACATCCAGTCTCCATCACAATAATGATGAAATTTCACTATAATCTCCTTGATTACAGACTGTAAAGTGCTAACCGAACTTACAAGAAAATTCCCACAAAATCATGAAACACAACATAGATGAACAAATGAACTCTAAGGACATCTATGGCTTTTTCTTTTAATTTTGTACTCTCTGTCTTTTTTCGCTTTATGGCTTTTTTATACAAACCTCACTGTTTACCTTTTTACATGAGACTCAAGACATGACAAAATTAAACAGAAAATATTAAACAGAATACATTGAAGGAGAAGAAAAACTGTTAGCTCAGGTAGCTCTGAGAACCATGTGCCTTGCACTCTCACACTTTCTCCTTGCTTCAAGCCGTGGCTGTTCTCCCTTTTTATAGAAGGGGAAAGCCTCCACAGTTGAAACAAAAAACCAAGTCAACTTCTTCTTCTCCATGCAAACTGGTTCGGCCAGAGAGAGAGAGAAGAGATAACCCATGCAAAATCCAACATGCAATTACCTCTAGTCCTTCCTTGGTCATCAATCTTCATCAATCTGAGCGCTCCATCCTTGGCTTGCTCTCCAAGATGAATTTCTGGCCCTTGATGCTTCATGATGATGATAGCTTCATCTGCTCTACTTTTCCTTCCTTCCTCACATAGCCACCCTAGCTACCTTCTGTGATGAGTGAACCCAAAAACAGAGACAAGTCATCCCAAAGATCTTCTCCTTGCTGGCCAAAATCTTCCTCATCCGTTTTTGGTATGGAGTAGCTGAGATCTCTTGACCATATCTTTCCTTTCATGGTTGTAGATCTTAGCCACTATATTTTTATGTTTTCTTGCTATCAGCTCGATGGTCTTGATGCATGTAGCTCCTTCTTTCTTTTGGTAGCTCAACTTAGCTTCCATAGTTTCCTGTGATATGACCGAAGGGAAGAAAGAAGTGATAGAGAGAGAAGTTGTGAACAATAATTAATGAAGTAATGAAAGAGAATAAAGGTGAATTGATTTTCCACTCCCTTTGCTGAGCAATGTGTAGCTTAATGATGTCCATCAAATCAAAGACCAAACCTCTCTCATGTTTCCAATGCATGTATTAACTTTACTTTAATGAAATTTGAATTCCACTAGAAGTGGATTCCATTGGAAGCTAGAAGCAATATATTTGCTTTCTTTTAAACTTGGTTTCAGACCAAGTCTTGGATTATGTATCAACAATATTTAATTTGGGCTTGTAGTAATAATAGTTCAATTTGGCCCAAGTAATATAACAATCAATTCAGCCATATAATATAGGAAACATTCAACAAGGCTGAGTGTAAATTTTGATTTGGACTTGCAACATTTCTTTTATTTTTCGGCCCAATAGTAAACCTGCATCACAAAATTATTAATTAACATATGTTTGATGAAAATCAGAATTAATAATTTTGCAATCAATTATTTCAATAATGTTTGTTCATCGTCAAATTTAAATTAGAGTTTTCCAAACTCATCAAAAACCAAACCAAACTACTATTTGTTTCAATTATTAACTAAAAATCGAACATAATATACTAATAAAAAATGAATAAAATAAGCAAAAATTGATAAACCGATTGAATTTGTTCAATTATAACTAAAACTGAAAATTTATATTTTTTAAAAAATCATTTTACATAATATAATTTTTTTAAATGATATTTTTTACTTCAATAAATTAAAAAATTATTATAAATTTATAAATTACTATATATATAAAATGTAATTCAGATTTTTAATATTTATTTAAACAGACAAATAAATTAATTAGGGGTGTTCATGGATCGGATCGTATCTGCAGATCTGCGGTAAATATTCGCATCCGATTAAAAAATTACGGATATGATCCGATCCGCAAATTGATCAGATCGGATCATGGATATCTGTTCTACATCCGCGTATCCAATCTGCGGATCTGTAGATCCGCACAATAATAATTAAAAATAAATAAATATATATGTTTGATATTATATTTACTTATTTGTATGTTTTAGTTAGTAATTATTATTCATATATTGTATTATTTTATTTTTGTTATTTAGAAAGAGTTTAATTAAAAATATTTTAGGAATAAATAAGTTTAAAAGTATAAAAGAAATATTTTTATTGAATTTTTTTACATAAAAATATGATTAAAAAGAGAAGGGTTAATTATGCGGATATATCCGATATTCGATCCGATTCGATCTGCAAATGTGCGAATCGAATCGGATCTGGCACTAAAAAGCGCGAATATCATATCCTATCCGATCTAATAAAAATTGTGCAGATCGAATCGAATTTTTGACCATATCCAATCCACAAACACCCCTAAAATTAACTATCTCATGTCACTGCCGAAAGTAATGTAGTATAAGTTACTTACTAAAACTCTAAACTCTTGACTTTATACACACGAATATTCAAGTTTCTCGGCACCACCCTAGTCTCGTTGATTGAACAATACAGGTGATGTTTGGTCTATCACAGATCTTACTTAAAAAGGATGTTGGTCACCTTCCCTCTATACAATCATACATGTGCCTTCATTTAAATCATTCAACGTATGCACCATTTATTTAAGTTGTTGGCTTCATGAATTGGAAAAAAAAAAAGGAATATATAGGGTTCAATTTTTCATTCAGGTGTTATAATATTTGCCTCATTTTAATTTGTTTAGTCTAAAAAATATGGTGCAATGTTATATATAATAATAGAATAAATTATTAAAATAATACTAAAAAGATTCTCACAAACAAATTTTCAAAAGATGTTAAGAGTAAATAAATTTTTAAAAGATTTAAGAACATAAAAAATCTAGATATTAAATATATATTTAAAAAAATTTTAAAAATTAGATTTTGATATAAATTTTTGTTACTATTATTAAAAGTTAAGATTTTTTTATCTTTAAAATTTAATAATTTTATGTCAAGTAAATTTTTTAAAATGTTTTTTATTCTAAATTACGATATTTTTTAAAAAATAAAAGGAAAAAATTTAGAAATTAACTTTTGTTTTAATTTTTTTAGATATTTTATATATTTATTTAAATATGGTCGTAAAAAATAAAAACAAATAAATAAATTCTTATTAAATATAAAAAACTTTTGTTATTTATAAAAAATATAATAATTATTAATTATTTTTCTCTTATTTTTAAATCATTTAAAAATTATCAACTGAATCTTTCGAATACTAAATTAATGGTTAACCTTATATAATATTTTAGTAACTAATCATTTGATGAGATAGTGGTAAGTCATTCATTGTTCTAGAAAATTACCAGGATACAATTCCTTCAACGAGACCAAAGATTTTTCTAGACATCGTTGTTCTTAATTATAAGATTATTAATTGCACAATATTTAAAATGTAATAGTACTTTTCATGCGATGGATTCTTATCCATTTCTTTATATAACTTTTTTTTTTTTTTTTAAAGATAGCGATAAAAGTTGAAATTAGAATCTAGCGGATAAATTATTTGTATTAAGGCTTATTTATTAGTATCACTCTCACATGCAAATAGCGTGAGCCAAGTCAAGAATGGCAAGTAAATAGAAATTAATGTTAACCACAAACGTGGAAGAATAATCCCAATTGATGATGACGATAATGATTAATATTAATTAATTTATATATCTAGAAGCTGGCTAAACCATTATTTAAAAGTCAATTGTGTAATTAGTCAAACCAATGGAAGTGATGAGGTTGACATAGTCCATGATGCATAAATCCACACACCATGCCACATTATATATGTTGCCTTCTCTATTTTCTATTGTTTATTGTGGGTTTAGGGTTGCTTTTTTCCTAATATATGTTGACAAAATTGTACCTCATGGAACCTTCTTTATCCACTATTTGAGATTAAATAAAAGAGCCTTGATGTATGTTACCATGGATTTAGATAACTAGGGGTTAATGTTGTGTTATTTATCGTTTATCAGTTATTAATCTTTTTAAAATATTATTCATATACTAAAATTAACTACTAAAATTAATCATTACATATTTATATACAAATATATATATATATATATTAATTTATTTTAATATTTATTTTGTATTTTATTTTATTTTAATAATAAATTTTAACAATTATTTTTAATATATACCTAATATGATTATTAATTTTTATTCTTGTTTGAGTTTACTTTTTAGTAAGTAAAACGTTAACTATAAATTTCGTTGATAGACGTCTTCTAGAAAAGAATTAAACATAAAATATTATATTTAAATATCCTAAACAATTATTACTTGAACTGTATATTATAATTATTTTAATGTTATTGATGTGCTTAAAGAATTAAGAATATTATAGAAGTTTTTAAAGTTTCATATTTGTTCTGTCCTATTGAAAACTTTAATATATTTTTAATTTGATATTTTATTTATCTATTTTTTAATTAAGAGTTTTTTTTCTTTCTAAAATTAGAAATGAGATTCGAATTCGATACTTTTAAATAAAAATAAAAATTATAACTCATTGGTAACTAAGAATTCTAGTTAAACAAACCTTAAATGAAAACAATAATGTTAATATAAATCATAAAAAGTAAGAAAATATTAAATAAAAAAAAAGGAAAAGAAAAAAGGACAAAGAAAAGAGAGGAGAGAAGAAAAACAAGTGGTTAACTCACTATTATGCAGCTTAAATGGATCCATGTTGAAAAATCATGTTTAGTACCTTTTTTTCTGTCTCTAGTGGGCTAAGAAAGTTGCCTCATCATATCATCCAAAAAACCTTTATCCTAATAATACATGATTTTACTTTCAGAAAACCAAATAAATTAAGGTGAATTTTATAGTACTTTTTATTTTGATATCTAAATTATTTAACTTTTTTTTAAATTAAATATTCAAAATTTATTAAATATTATTTATTGTCTTTTTTTAATAAATTAGGTACAATATTAAAGACATTATAACATTCACCACAAATTAATCTTTGTAGATAATGAGCAAATGAATTAAGAATTTCTTTCTTTCAGTTTGACCTGAACCTACTCATATTTTTTCATCCGGAACTATATATGAAACCTGATAAATTAATAAGTCATGTATTTAATAGCCAAAAGTTTGTTTAAAATAATGTATTAGTATTGCATCTTTCTATGGTTTTCATCGTATTAATCTTTTACTATTAATTTACTTCAATATTCGCTTTATTGAATAATGTTGGACTTACACACGCAAATTCCAGATTATATAGAATGTTACGTATATAGCCTTGGACTCAATAATCAATGAATATTATACTATCAACATCCTAGTAATAATAGATTTCATCTGAGGATGTTCCCTAGTTATTAAGCTGGTGTCATGGATCTCTATGCAGAAAAATTGGGAATGTGAAAAAAACAAACTTATAGAGTAAATTCTTTATGTGAGTTTTCCAGCAATTACAGTGTGTATTCTTCGGAATCAACAAAAAGGAAGTACTAGTTATTACTAGTATCCATAAACCTCACATGTACATAGAAGACATTGAAAATAAATTTAATAATAATAATAATAATATAAATAATTTAGAGAGTTTTAACTCAAACCAGCAAAAAGAATTTTAAGATTCCAATGCCAAGTATCAGATAGAGGATTAGAAATCAATTACAGAGTAACATACTAATTAAAAACTATAATACTTATGATCTATAATACATTGAAGCAAAGTTGTATCAAATTTTTAAAGTAATAAAAACATAATCCAATTTTGGATGTCCTCATAATTCAATGATGAAATTAATTAATTCAATATAAATACACATTAAAAATAAATTAAATTATTAATTTTAATATACAAATAGTATTTTTAAATTGGTGAAAACTCAAGTGAAGTCGACTTCACGTGAAGTTGATATCCGAGAGTCATTAGATGAAAATTTAGTCAAATCAGTCAAATCATCTAATGGCTCTCAGACATCAACTTCACGTGAAGTCAACTGCACCTGAGTTTTCACCTTTTAAATTTCATTCTTGTAACTCAATATTGTAGCAAATCTTTCATCAAATCCATGTATGAATTAGACAAACAGAACATAATTTTGTGAGTGAAGGCAAAATCTTTTGAGATCCATTAACATAAGTAGAAATAGCTAGGGACAATAACATCCTACAAGAATGGCTAAGACCTCGGATTCTATCTTCATTCACGGGGAAGAAGACAGAACAAAAACATGGGAAAGTATATTAGATACTACAACTTTTTTTTTCTTTGAGAAAGACATGTTGACCATTATGTCATGTCATGGTCAAGAATTGTTGGTGGTGATTATAAATTGTACGGTGGTGGTGGAATTTAACCACCTTGTTCATAATTTTTGACATTGTGTCCATTGTTGGTCACCAATCTTTTTCTAGATTAGCAACCATGAAAATCCCTTCAATCTGCTCGTGATTCACCACCACATACAAATACAAATTCTCAGTTACATTCTGTGTTTACTGTTTTGGCATCTTATCCAATTATATAAAGATGATAATGATAATAAACAATTAAAGACAGAAGAATGTGCAACTTTCACTGAATAAGTTCAACATTATTGCTGTTTAATATTTTGTTAAAATTATAATTATTCATGCACGTTCTTTTATCAATTTAAGTTTCATTTTAGAAAAAATAATTTCATGATGTCAGAACATCTTTAATAAAAAAAAAATCTAGAGTTTGTTTTTTGTTAATTCTCAAAAAGCAAACAACTTTTAATAAAAACAGACACATGATAATTATATCTAATACATCCTTCATACAAAAATCTAAAACTTTGCGTGAATTTTACATAAAGTTTCTATCTCTTTTTATTTGTTTTGTGTTGAAATTTTCTTTTAAAATTAACAAATAATCCAATTCTATGTCTTTCGGTTATAAAAATTATAATACCAAATTATGAAATTATTTTTTTTAAAAATGTAAGACGATAAAAAAATACATAAATGATTATATCTAACAAAACATTGTTGTTCCATTCTATGTAAGATGTCAGAGGTCTAATCTTATTCTCACTAACTGCAACATAATTTGGATTTAATGTTGGAATGAAACCAAAATATGCGACATTCTCCTCCAAGTTCCAAGGCTTCTAGTTAGAAATTAATCAAATTATATAAATATAAATATAAGGTGAGATATGCGTGTAAGAAGCATTATTCTTGCCAAGAAACTTATGACAACATGACAAGGCCCAATCTAAATATTTTAGAGTAGGTGGGCACTGGCTACTGGCTGAGTTAGGTATGGTGCGAGCTATTGCAAATTGTGAGGGATGGAAACCAACTAATTACAATAAAAAGAAGCAACTTATTATTATTAATTTATACACAAAAAAGGAAAAAAGCAGAGAGTGTTTAACCAAGCACAATTCAAATGTGCATGTCACCACCACTCACCATAATTCATACACACATGTAATCAATCACTCAAAAACACTCCAATTGGTTTAACTTTTCATACAATAATAATATGATACATATCTCCTTATTCTCTCTTTTTTTTTTCTTTTTTCCCTTAAATATTGCTGATCATTGCAAGCCCTCTAGCACCCTTTAATTGAAAAAGGAAAAGGGGCTCTCACAGACTATTTGCATCTATTACACTCATAATCATCTCTCTTTTTATTATTATTGTTTTTGTTTTGTGTAAAAATTTGTTTCAAAAAATAAAATAAAATAAACAAAAACATTATAAGGCTTAACTTTTGAAGAAGGATTTTTTGGATGGGGGTCTTCCAACAGCTCTCATGAGGGAAGCAATCTCAAGAACCCTTGCAACTTTGGTTCCTCTTTTAGCCTCTGCTGATGCCCTTCTCTCCTCTGCTTTCCTATGAGCCTTTGCTACCTCATTTTGCATTTTCTCCATTGCTCTTGCTCTTTTCTCTTCCAGCTTCCTCTGCATAATCCATCACATTTGTTCATCATGAGAGAAAAAAGAAGAAACTGTAACCTCTTTGTGTATAGCAGATATACTAGCATCAAGTAGGTCAATCACATTGTTAACTAGTAGATAACTACCTATCATAGTAGTTTGAAAGTTTAACATCACACTCTTCCATAATTGATTATGTGATTATTGTTTACTCAAGTGCACCAAACTAAGGTGCATTGGATTGTCATGCAAGTATCTTAATGTGTTCAGAAATCAGAATCCAAGCTGTTAAACAAGGTTCTGGTTTATGGCTATGACAATGTAGTGAAAACTAAAATTAACATGAAAATCAAGTTAGTCATTAGACAACTTGCTAGAAGATGATACTTGCTGATATGTGTTTATGCGGAGTTTTGGTTTAGAACCATTCGATGAACTCAGAATTGGGATCTAGAATCAAAGGGTTCATTTCTCGAATTTTGTTCCTTGGACGGTTCTAGACCAAAATGTAACACATTCCCAACTCCTTTTTGGCTGAGGGTGGCAAAGGTACCTTTAGTAACAGGGCAATAAATTAAATGCAGACCATAGGAGTCCTTTTCTAACAACAACATTCAATATGTTATATTCACCAAATGAATATATAGTGTTTAAAAGAAATACAGAAGAAAGATGCTTGTAGGTGGATGATATTTTAGCTTCAAATAAAAAGGGGGAAAAGGAAGAAGTGTTGGTTTAAGAAGGAGCATAGTCCTAATCCTATTATAACTTTCCAAACAACATAATTTCCCGTGATGCCTTCACATCATTTTCAACCTAACCTGTGATGATTGGACATTAAACCTTTCACAGTATTATTATATAATCAATCCAAGGAATGCATGCAAAAAATCCCATACATACCACCAAGATTTAAAAGGGTACCTGCGGCATAAATTGTCACTGTTCTCTGGGAATCACATACAAATAATTAGGGAATTTTAAATTTCATTACCATTCACTCTGCATGTGGTGAAATGCAAGTAAACACTATATTAATAATTGGGAATTTTCAGTTACTATTGAAATGGTATATTGGTATCCCATTCATTATTAGTTATTGTACTATTTGCATCATAATATTCACTAAACTTCTAATAAATACACATGAATCTCAAGTGGCCAAAATGGTGTTCAAATTAAGGATTACAAAAAAATTATATTTGTCAGTAAAGAATAGGAAACATAATGGAGACGAAGACTGGCAATGACTCTATTCTAGGTATTCACATCTTGCTAATTCTTTTTTGTTCCTGAACAAGTAAGGGAAAATACTTTCCTACCTTTTGTTATTATGCACATAAATCCATCCTTAAGAATGATTTTCATGAACCAAACATCAGATCAGTTACTCAGTTACTCACTACCTAACCTTAATTCAATCTTTCCTTTAACACCAAAATTGACCTTTTTCATGAATTTGATTGGATCAATAATCACTCAATCTAAGACGGTTGTAAAGCACAAAAAAACATGAGATCTATTTTAAGTCTTCGGAGTAATCATAAACTCCAAGAAAACTCACCAATACAGTAAATACAAAAAACAAAAAATAAGAAAGGAACAAGAAGAGTAGCAACATGCAAATAAGACCTTGAGGAAAAAGTTAATTACCTCAACTTTCTTCATCCAAGAAGTAGCCTTCTGAACCTGCTCACTCTCCCAGCCTTTGATGACAGCATCTTCTCTCTTGAATCTGTTGTTAATCTTTGCAATCTTGTTGTTCTGCCATGCTGATATCTTTGCATCAACCTCCTCCTTCTTCACCCTTTGCACTGAAACCTCTTCAACTACTTGATGATGATGATGTTGATGTTGATGATGACCACTACTAGAACCTGCACCACCACTAGTCATTCCTCTTGGTGATGGAAGAGGATCCAATGGATGGTTATCTGGAACAATAGCCAAAGGGTTAGTCTCTTCCATCATGTCCTCTTCTCTAATCCTCCCCAACAAGTTATTGTTGTTGTTGCTGCTGGTATTGTTGTTTCCTCCTCCAATAATTTCAGTGTTGTCATGGCCAGTGTTCATGATCATGGAGCTGCTAGTAGTGTTGATGTTGTTATGATCAATAGTTGAACCTGCAAGAACAAGAGCACTGAACTCCCTACTCATGCTTGTGAAGTTCTCACTTGAACCACCATCTGTGCTTGCCATAGACAAAGAAGATGAACGGTGGCTGTGATGAGTTTCCCAAGCTTCTCTTCTCCTATTCCCATGGTTTGTTGTTGCTGGGGGTCTAGGTGGTGTTAAGGCATGAATTTCTCTTATGGTGTGTTCTTCTTCTTCTTGATCATCATCACCACCACCATGTCCATGTTGTGTTGTTGTTCTTGCTGCATGGCTTGTGGAAGCAAATTGCTCATTCAACATGACAAGTTATTATGATTTGATGTTGCTCAATAATAGTGGAATAGGAACAACGACTTAAATGATGAAGGAAAAGTGTGGATCAAAGGCAACAAAGTGAAGAGATTTATTTTCATTCAGGCATTTAGTCGAATAGTGTGTGTGCTTTTTTTTTCTTTTTCCTTTTTCTTTCTTTTGTTGGGGTGGTTAATGTATGGAAATTATATAATTATGGAGAGAAATAATAGTGCATTAAATACCACACATAATACATAGGGTAGAAAAAGAAAATTCAAGAACAAGGCTCTATTAAGAAAAAGAATTAAAAAGAAATAGAAATGATAATCCTACACACTAAAGCTGAAAAGTAATAAGGACAACCAAATTAGGCCACAATAATATAGCTTTGACAAAATCTCTTTAGAAAGCAATATTTTATTAATTTTTCTCCACCATGATTTTGCTTAAGTGTCTCTATTTTGCATGCTTGGTCCTTCACCTTTTATGCATTTCCGTACTCACCCTAACAAATTGGCTCTAGAAATGAATGGGGTTTAAAACTCCGGTGGAAACTTAGGTACAGTCTAAACTTGATACCTGAAAATCGTTAGATAATTTAACTGATTTGACTAAATTTTCATCTAACGGTTCTCAGATATCAACTTCACATATAAAGCCTGAATTTTTACCTAAAACTATACATACTTGTGGCATTTTAAATATATAAAAATTAGGCATAATAATCATCTTGAGTTCTTCTCTTTTTTACATGTACAAATTAATTTAAATTTATCTCAATTCATATAAACAATTTTAATTTTTTAATGTGTATCTTTTTGGTTAAATCTGACTTAACTAGAATTATATTATTGAAATAATATTTATTATATTGACTAATTTTGAGTAAATTGTTATTTCGAACTATAAAACTTTAAAATGTTGACAATATTAATTATAAAGAAAGGAAACTAATTTTGTATTTACGAAAGATGATTTTTATACGATAAAAATATTTAAATATTAATTTTATTTATGTGTATATTTATCAACATTTTAAATTTTTATTATAAAAATGGCAATTTTTCTACCTCAGAGATACAAAATTAATTTTGTTTATTTATAGATAAATGTATCAATATTCTAAACCTTTATAAATTAAAAAGTAATTTACTCTTTTACGCTAGTTTTTATTTCTCTATCTCATAACAAGAATCAAATGATAAGAGAACAACTCAACAATCCAAATTAGAATTTAGTTCATTTATTGAAAATTTAAAATGAGTATTATTAGAAACTTCTCAAGTAATTGTTTATTGCTAGGACTCAATTGTAGCTTTTTTTTGTTTGTATCAGGTATCTATCAAGTTCAATGATTAATCCTTCGAGTACTTTAAAAGTATACAAAGTGAACGATCTTTCCAAGCAAGCAAGCTTTATTTTCATTCTCTAATAAATATCAAATTTAAAAAAGATGGTTAAGGAACACAAACCCTCATCCATATGTGTCAATTTGGTTGGTAAACTCAATTGTAGCTACTTGTGTATGTGTTGCTACATACCCATTAATATATATACATACAATGAATTTATATTTATATAGGTAACTCCCTTATCAATTTATGACAATTCCGTTGTCAACCTAGTATCCTGATTCTCTAATATATGATATGGGAATGTCGATTTCAAACTTTTAGCCAACCAAAGAAATTTAATTGTTGTTGTTAAGGAAGTTAAAAAAAAGTGTTAGTTTTTCATTGTTTCTATTCAATATATTAAAAGTGATATCATTATTCAATAAGTATATTATATTATTGCTATTTTATTTTATTTTATTTTTTTCGATCTTCTTCCGCGTAAGCTCATCCTTTCATCTTGTTTTTTGATAGTGATATATCATGCATAATTTCATCATATATCTTGCTTGCACACGAAGCATATACACAACTTTTAATTATTGAAATATATTTTCAATTATAGCGTTTTTTGGCTAAAAATTAAACTTATAATTAATGATATGATGAATAATAATAAGCATAAGAACTAATTTTTAACTAACTAATATTAATCGATTTTTTACTACAAAATTATACTTTAACCTATTTTTTAAAATATTTATGATTTAGTATTAAAATGTAAATTTAAAAATTAATTAATATTAATTGAAAAAAGGTAACTTGCTAATTAAATTCAGTATATGTAGACCTAAAAAATCTATTCTAAAATAAGAAAATAAAGAAATTAGTAGAGTAATTAATCAAGTGATAATATATATAATAAAATATTAACTGTGTAGTCACTTACCTTTTCTCTGTTAATTTGAATTTTCTGTTGGGTTATTTTGTTGTCGGCGACAAATAGTGAGGGTCCCAAGTATTAAGTGTAGGAATTAAAATGCACCACAAAGATTATACACGTGTCAAACTCAAGGGTTTGAATGTAAGAAAATCTTTGAGACATCGTAATGATAATTTTATAGATAGGACCAGTTGAATGTGGCTACGTATATTTTAGTTATTTACTCCATGCAGCTGATGACGTCATCGTCATACATTTCTCCATTCTCATCTTGCCACGTGTACGGTTCCACTTTCACTCTTCTCGTCGGCTATCATATCAACGTGCCCATTATTCACGTCACCTTTGTTATTTATCCTTCTTATTAGTATTTAATTTAGGGTAAAAATTTAGGGGCAGTCGACTTCATGTGAAGTTGATATCTAAGAGATGTTAGATGAAAATTTAATCAAATTAGTCAAATTATTTAATGGCTCTCATGAAGTCTACTGCATCTAAATTTTTATCTTAATTTATAATAATAATAATAATAATAATAATAATAATAATAATAATTGTTAGCTATTACTATCATTGAATGAAATTGGAGTGTGAAAAAGATAGGAGGACATAATAGTGAGATGGGTAACCCCACCCTAATAACAAACAAATTTAGGTACATGATTTGGAAGGGAACTTGTTATTGTGTATTGAGAGAGACATTAGGGTTTGATTGGTTGGATCGGAGTTGGTGATGAGCATAATTAACCATTTTTTTTTCATAATATAATTTTAAATTGTCAAAAGATATATTAGAATAAAGCTTTCAGATCAGATTAGGTTCTATCTTTACACTTTTTTTCCCCTAATAACAAGAAAAAGAAGAAGTATAATAACTTGATGAGTGACATGTGTAAGAAGACTAGAACATAATTTAATTTATGCTAGGTTTACATTAAACATGTCACTGATACGTGTAGGTTTTCTATTATGAAAGAGAGGATTAAAAATAAATTGATTATATATAGACACGTTTTTCTTTCTTTATTTCTTTCATTACTTTGGTGAACAGAAATATAGCTTAGTATCTCAAATATTCTCAGTATATTTTCGTCCCGCACTGAATTTGAAAGTAACGCCATTTGTGTCAAATTTTAGTAGATAGCTAACAACATTAATGAAGTCTTGCACACTAATTAAATTTTGTGCCGTTACATCCTTCATGCATGTAATACCACTAGTTAAGAACTTATAAGATAAGATGGACCCTATTTCAACCTATGTGGTTGTAACATATTACATATCTTAGCGGGCTTTGATGTTGCCATTTTTTTTCTTTTTTTGAAAAAAAAAACGAGAAGTCCTATAATCAAGGTGGAAAGAAGAAAGGTGACGGATCATATTACTCACAACACTTAAAATATTATTTTTAAAGATATTTTTTAATAATTAAAATTCAATATATATATATATAATTAATTAAATTGTATTATTTTTGTCAAAATTAAATCAGACAAATTAATTTGGTCGATAAATTGGTAAACTAATCTTTGAATTGGTCTAAATTAATATTTTTTTATAAAAAATAACTACAATAATTTTATTATAAACTAATACTCTTATTATATATATTTTAATTTTGAGAACCCTAAATCTTAATTTTACGACGGCACCAAAAAAAAAGAAGGGTTAGAATTTAGGGTTCTCAAAATGTTTAATAATAATAATAGTAGTAGTAGTAGTAGTAGTAGTAGTATTTTAGTTATTTTTTATAATAGGGATATTACAGTTTTTTTTTATAAAAAAAATTATAATTTAGATTGGTTCAAGGTATAATTTATCGATTTTTTGGCCAAATCAATTTGTCTGATCTATTTTTAACAAAAATAACACTGTTTAAGCAATTATATGTATTAAATTTTAATTACTAAATAACATATTAAAAAAAAACATTTTAATTGTCTTTGTCTGAATTGTTTCCAATCATATTAGGTTGATCAAGTGATGAGCTCACTCGTCTGTTTAAATACGTGTCGGGAGTTCGAATCTAGTCTTGTGTATATAACAATTTATTGGCTAGTGACAAACTCTTAAATAACAGAGGTTAGATTCACGATAGATTAGTTTTCAGCATATTAGACTAGTGGATATCGTGGACCCAAATAAAAAAGAGAGAAGAAATAAAGGTGGCAATTATATTTTCAATACTCATCTTATAGTCAAGTAGAAAAACCAAATTTCAACTATAGTGGCAGTTATATTTTCAATATATATGTGTGTGTAATTTCAACTATAGTGGCAATTATATTTTCAATATGTGTGTGTGTGTAGTTTCAACTATAGTGGCAAATATATTTTCAATGTGTGCGCGTGTGTTTTTTTGTTTGAAAATTCATTTATATATATATAATAGAAAAAATCACAAAAATATATCATGTGCAATGCATGTGTATTTTACCAATTTACTAAACATCGATGTTTACTCGATTTTGCTATTTACCAAAAATAATTCTCCTTTGATTCGGTTTCCTTGCCCAAAACAGCACTGCTAGAAAGCAAATTGCAATTTTTGACAATAGATATAGTTCATTTAAAAAACTCTCTTAAAAGAAGCCTGGTACGTTTTGACGAAAATATAGGGCCATTAGTTTTTGGTATAGAGGCCCATTAGTTTTAACCAAAAAATAAAAACGTTAGCTGTTGTTAACCAATGTCCAAGGCCCAAAAACAAAAACCAACGTCCACGACCAGACGACCTTACCAGGTTAAACTGTTGTTAAAATCACACCCAAAAAAAAAAAAGAAGAAAAGAATTGATGTTCTATAAAAAAAGAAAGGCTCGTTGACCAAAAAAAAATTAAAGGGATTGACCGTGTTTTCTTTTTCTTTTTAGATGTGGAGAATTCCATGTTATTTTCTTTTTCTTCTTAGATGTAAAGAATTCCATGCTGTAGTTTTTTTTTATTTATGACTGTAAAAATTAAAAAGAGTCTAAACAAAGTATTTAGAATTTCTTTCTGGAAGACTGACTTCTAGTAGTTTTACCTATTCACATATTACAAAACATGATATATAAATATAAACTATTTATATCTAAATTTTTTTAATGCAATAATATAGTAATTATTATGGTTTAATACTAGTTAGTTTTATAAAGAAGGCTTATATTTGTCTAATTAAAAATTATATCTTAAAAGTCAATGAATTATAGTTTAAATAGCATAATTTTCTCATATCATCTAAAAAGTTACAGGTTCGAATCTTTCCATTTTTAGTAAAAAAAAAAAAAGGTTATATCTTAAAAATTATATGAGAGAGAATAACTACCATGATTAGTTTATCATCCATACACAATTTAGATTATTATATCATTCATATGAGAGTAAGAAACAAGTGGGTTTTTTTAATTAAACATGTACAAAATTTTGTGATGAGTGTGATGTATGATTTGAGACAGAAACATGTGTGAGAGTGGCCTGAATACTTGTTATGGTAGCAAAGAGCAGAGAGAGAAGCATGAATTCAGCAACCTCATGGCTTGACTTTATTAGGCATCCACATGGTTTCATTTGACTCCATGCCAACCCAGCTATGGCATTCTCCTTTTTTTTTGGACTAAAGCTATGGCATTCTTCAAAGCTTACCCCTATTTATTATTGTTTCGTAGCATGGTCCTTTGGAAAAAATAGGTTAAAATAGTCTAAATTTATTTATTACAGAATATATTAAATAAAATCAAAAGTAATAAGTTTTGAAAATTTTTGGTTAATATTTTTTTATTATTAAATATTTTCCTATGAAAAAATTATTATATACTCGTCAAACACATAATAATAATAATAAAATAATAATAATAATAATAATAATAATAATAATAATAATAATAATATGCCATATTTTATTGACATTTGACCTTTTAAAATTTGACGAAATTAGTGATATTTGAACGATTTTAATTTATAGAAGCTTCTGAGGAAAAGAGAAAAGTTTACCAGCAACACTTTTGTTCTTAATCTTCAAAATTTGAATCTAGACTTTTGGTTAAAAGATAAATGTTATTAACTAATTTTATATTAATTTTTACTCTATATATTATTATCTTTTATGTTTAGTTAGAATGTCAATTTATTAATAAAATGAATATAACCATATCATATAATCATAATCATGTAATATATAACCAATATGAGTTTATTGAGTAATTATTATTTTATTGTCTGCTTAAATAAATATTAAGAATTTTAATTTCACTTTTGGTATTCAAAAATACATTATATTGTTGAATGAACAAATTTTAAATAAAACAAAAGAATACGGTAAAAATTAAAAAAAATATATATGTAATATATAGTATTAGCAAAAATTCATTGACGATCAATCTCATTAGAAAACTAACTAAGAAATAATTAATTTAGAGCTAATTAGTTAAAAAATAAGTTCATTATAAAAAAAAAATAAAAAACAATTTTTTACTATTTTAATTTTTTGAATTTTAAAATTAAAAATAAAACTATTTTTTAATTAATTAACTCCAAATTAACTACACTCTAATTGGTCTTCTAGATTTTTTCACATACATATTCCAAAATCACAGAGAAACAACACGTATATATCTTTTGCTTGGCTGTTTCCTCTTAATTATGTCCCTTTTTGTTTTGATCACAAGGAAACTTTTTTTTTCTTTAAAAAAGATAAAGAAATTGTCATCATCTAACGTTTAACATTTTTGTTGCCTTTTGAGTGATGAATGATGATAGATGGCTGCTTTTGAAAATGAGATTAGCATTAGACATATTCAAATCTTCTTTTTTTATTGTCAGGTGGATATGTTTTCCGTTATCCACCTATATATGCTTTGCCCTTTTCCTCAATAGAAAATAGGAATCATAAAACGGAAAAAAGAAAAACTTAATTACTAGATATAGCTAGACTCTCTCAACTTTGACTACTAGAAACCTTGCTAGGTTGAAGAAACGACATAAACAGGTGGAAGAAAGAACGAAAAAAAAGTGTAGAGATTCTTCCAGAAAGCAACAAATAATCAAAGACTAATTTTAATTAATAAATAAATAATTAATTATTGTGCCACATCACTATAATAAAAATTATTTTTAGTAATAATAATATAATAGTCACTATGTGTCTTTTTTAACTTAGGAATAATAATTTTGGTCCCTAATGTTGAGAGTCAAAATCAAAATCATCATCAACGTAATTTTTAATTTAAAATCGTTCTTAATGTTTTATTTCGTATTAAAATCGTTCTTTTAACTTTTTTCGGATAAAAATACCCTCCACCATCACCAGCACCTTTACCTCCACCACCAAGAATAACAATATCAATGAAATCAACATAAATTCAACAAATCAAGGAATCAGAAATTCAATAAATCAACACAAATTTAACAACCAAATCAACACACAACAATAATAAAATCAGAAAATAACAAATCAAAATCAAAATTAAAAGTAAAAGCAGAATCAGTCACAGAAGCAAAAATTCAAGCAGAAGCTCAAGCAGAAATAAAAAGCAGAGGCCAAAGCAAGGAGCAGAAGACGAAGCAAGCAACAAAAGCAGAAGTAGAAACAGAGGCCGAAGCAGAAACAAGGAGGAGCTGCAGCGAGGCGATGAGGAGCAGCGGCGAGAACGCAGCGGAGAGGAGCGGCGATACAGAAGCAGAAGTTCTCTCCCTGGCTCGCAACGATAACGGCGACGGTAGCTCCAAACTTCGCCAGTGCCGTCCCCCCTCTTCCCCCTTCCCCCTCTCCTTTTCCCCCTTTCCTCCCCTTCCCTCCCTCGCGTCCTTTCCCCTTTTCCCTTTTCCCCTGCCCCGCCCTCCCCCTCTCCCTTCCTCTTTTCCTTTTCCCTTCTCTCGTGTCCTTTCTCCTTTTTCCTTCTCCCTTGTCTCCTTGCGTCATTAGGAACCAAAACAATACTTATCCCTTTAACTTATATCTCTCTCAGGTTCAATACTTACTAAAAGATGAAAATGAAATTTACTTGTTTGAGAGGATCGCTCACTTTGTACCTCTGCAGTACTCGAAAAATTAGTCATCAAATTTTCAACCTGATAAATATTTTAGTACAAACCAAAAAAACTTATATTATTACAATAATTATATATTTGTCATTATTACTATATATTATAATATAAATTTGTTCGTTGGTCGGCTCCTGAACAGGTCGGGTGGACAGAAGATGCAAAGGTGGATAGATGAGGGTGTCTTAGTCCTGGGTGCGCTGATCGAGGGTCTGCCGAGCTGGCGAGCACTTGAGTTGGTGAACGGACGAGGGGGGGTGCCACCTGCAAAGACACTCCGACGCTCAAGTCAGAAATCGTACAAGCAGGGGGAGTGATGTAGAAAGTGACGTACCTCGGGGGAAGAGCCAATCTTCCCCTTATATACATGTCAGTAGTGGGCCCCGAGACGAGGACAGGCCCATATTTCCGAGGACGTTGTCCTGCAGCCGCGTGTGAGCCGTACAGGACGCGTGTCCGGGTCGGTTGGAGGGCACGTGACCGGGTCGGGTAGAGATCGGGTCGGACCGACCCGTGCGGTTTTTGGGCCAGGCCGTAACAGTGCCCCCACGCGCCAATGGTAGTCATAGGAGCTACCAATGGCGTGTCATCTCGCATTTCGTCTGGTCGGCTGCTCGCGGGAGGGATGTGCCTCCAACGCGCGTCTCTTGGTTGCTCAAAGCAACCGTTTTCATCGCTTCGTTTCCTGCGTCGAGCATTAAGTGCTCATAATGGGGTAAAAAACCTCGTTTGAAAAGACCATTTTGCCCCCAGGCGTTTCGCGCTCTGGAGGCAGTTTTTAAACGAGCGGTTTTGGTATTTCTGCACTTTTTTCGTACTCTCTATTCTCCCTTCTTCCTCCTTGCTACAAGGCTTTGCTGTGGTGCCTCCGTTCGTGTTTCTTGCACTTTCCCAGATTCAACTTCATCTTCCTTTCATCAATCCAGGTAACTTTCGAATCATCCCCTTTTTATGCATTATTTCTGTATGCTTGTTGTTTGGTTCCTCGATGTCACTGTGTAGCTTCTTAGTTGCGAGTAGACGTGTTAGGGGGAAAAGTACCATTCCAGGGTAGGTTTTTCTCGCTCTTTTAGCCGTTTAGTCATGTTTGGCCTTAGTCGGGGAGTCGTGAGGGTGGTGTGTGTGTTCGGTTTGAGCAACCGGTCTCTTAGACTAACTGGATGGTACCCCCATGTAGGTATGGCTCGCACGGTCTCCCGGGCATCCGTCAACCCCGCGGCGTACGACCAATACGCTTGGGTCGTGTCTGACGTAAGGGATTCCCCCAACCAAATGGGTGAGGAGGAGCTCACCGAGTTCCGACAAGCCGGATATCTGTGCGGCGGGACTGACGAGGAGGCCAACTATGACGTCTTCGTCCCGGCTCCTCACGAGCGTTTGTATGAAATCAACTTCCAACCCCGCCAGGTCGCCGACTGGATTTGGTTCTATAAAGCCATGTTCACCCAAGTCGGGGTCCGCATTCCGTTCTCCGCCTTTCAGATGGCGCTCTTAAACCGGATCTCCGTGTCGCCGTCGCAGTTGCATCCGAACAGTTGGGCTTCTATCCGCTGTTTCGAGATGGTCTGTGAATATCTCGAACTGCCGGTGTCCGTGGATGTTTTTCTCTTTTTCTTCAACCTCACAAACCCTTCCAAGGAGGGAAAACATAGAAAGGGGTTCATGTCCTTCCGGGCTGCTCAGGGTCGGAAGATTTTCGGCTTGTTCGAAGATTCTTACCATGGGTTTAAGGACAAGTATTTTAAGGTCCGCCCGGCCAAAGGTCGTCACCCCTTTTGGTTGTCTCTGGAGGGGGTACGGCTCATCCCGACTTATTGGAGCTTCGGGGCGGGAGCCAATAGTTTTATTAAGGTGGTTTATAAAAACATGTCGGCAGTAGATCAGCAGATTGCCGAGGTGCTAAACGCAGTTTTTGGGAAGAACCCTGTAAATCCCCATCTCCTTATGGGTGATCGGGAGTCCGGCCGTAACTATATTTGTGAGATGCTTTTCACTTTTCCCTTTATCTTTTTTCCCTTTTGTTGGTATTATGTGACGATTAACCGACCTCCTTTGTTTTCCTGCAGTGGATATGTCTGCGTCAGTGACTGGTCTTCCCGACCTGTTTCAGACTTTCCTTGGTGGTGGTGATGATGAAGAGGATAATGATCAATCTGTTGCTGAGACGTCCGCAGCTCCCCCAGAGGACAAAACTTCTTCAGGGCAGGAGGCCGTTGTTGGGGGGACCGGGACCTCAACGCAAGCCGCCCAGGTCGAGGTCGGGAAAACGGTTCATGACTCTCCCCCTCGCGAAGTGGTAGGTCAAGGGGGTTCGACGTCCGCTCCTGATGATGACGTGGAGGTGGTCGTCCCTACCCCTAAAAGGAAGAGGCCGGCGTCTTCTAGTCCCGAGGGGGTCCTCACCGTCATGGAGAGGAATTTTGATGCAAGTAACTTTATAGATACCCAACTCATTCCTGGCACTGAGGAGTACTTCCATGAGTCTTCCCTTGCCGGGCAGGCGAGGTGGATGTACCGAACTCTTCTGCGGGGCGCCGTGATAGCCCGGAAGGCCGAGTTTGAGCTGTCCGGGATGGAGTCTCTCCGTCGGAAATTGGACTCCGCTGGGAAGGCCAACAATGAATTGAAAAGTGAAGTGGAAACTCTCCGGCAGCAGTTGACTCAATCTTCGGAGAAGTTGGACGCCGCCGAGAAGAAGGCTACCACCGCTGAGCAGAAAGCTACCTCCGCCGAACAAAAGTTAACAGCTGCTGAGAAAAAACAGAAAGAGTCGGACGCGACGATTGAACGTCTGGTCGAGCGTGAGATGGCTCTGGAGAAACAGGTCGGCGAGGCGCAGAAGCGTACGGCCGAAGTCGAGAAGGAGAAGCAGGCCGTGGAGGCCGATCTGGCAACGTGGAAGGCCAAGTATAAAGACGTCGTCAAACAGGGTAAAGGCGCGATTTTGGGCACCGAGGAGGCCCTGAAGGCTCAAATTAAAATTGTTGCCCCTGAGTTCGACACGTCGGCAATTGGCGTTTTTAAGATTATTAAGGATGGCCAGGTTGTTGATGTTCCGAAGAAATGAACTCTTTGCTTCATCGTTTTTGTTTAGCCGTTTTGTTTTGGCTTGTAGACAGTTGTTTTTAGCCGTTTTGGCTTACGAACAGTTTAATCTTAGCCGTTTTAATTTTGGCTTTGTGAACAATGACTCTTTGGCCGCTTGCTCGTGTTGTCGCGATGACGTTTTTCTTACTCGTCCGATCGTGTTATCGTTTTTAGTAACCGTTTTTGGTTTATAGTTGTTTATATCGGCGGCCCGTGGGCTCTCGTGTAGTTGCTCGTTACAACGGTAGTTGATGACCTCCCGGGGTGATCAGTCCCGGGTTAGGTGTCGTTGCTAGTCACGACAAGATGATTTATCTGAAAAACGAAGGTAAAATAGAATGGAGAATTTGCACGAGTGTATCTTATTCGGTATTCACGTAAAAGACTTGAAAGTTACTATGAAATTCAAATGGCAAGTTAACTACTTAGCTAGATTAGCCGGCAGGTTGCTGCGTCCTCTAGGAGTAGAATCTTCTAAGGTTGTCCGCGTTCCATGTTCTCGGGACCTCCTTGCCATCGAGCCTTTCTAACTTAAAGGCCCCTTTTCCCATCACTTTCTTGATTCTATATGGGCCTTCCCAGTTGGCCGCTAGCTTGCCTTCTCCTGGGGTCGGCAGGCCGATATCATTTCGCCTCAGGACGAGGTCGTTTGCCCCGAATTCCCTCTTGAGCACTTTAGTGTTGTAGCGGAGCGCCACTCTTTGTTTTAGCGCCGTTTCTGTCAAGTGGGCCATTTCTCGGGCTTCCTCTATCAGGTCCTTTTCTACAGTTTCCTCTACTCCTTTCAAAAGCAATCGTGGGCTTGGTTCACCGATCTCCACGGGTATTACTGCATCCACCCCGTACGTTAATCGAAAAGGGGTTTCCTTGGTGGAGGATTGCTCGGTTGTTCGATAAGACCAGAGGACCGATGCTAGTTCGTCGGCCCAAGCACCCTTTTTGTTGTCCAACCTCTTCTTTAGCCCTGAGAGGATAACCTTGTTGGCGGACTCCACTTGTCCGTTCGTCCGAGGGTGTTCTACCGAAGAGAACCTTTGCCTTATACCTAAGCCGTTGAGAAATTCTGTGAACTTTTTGTCAGCAAATTGTGTGCCGTTGTCCGAGATAATGACTTCTGGTATCCCGAACCGTGTTATCACCTGCCTCCACATGAATTTTCTGCAATTGGCTGAGGATATGCTAGCCAATGGTTCGGCTTCTATCCATTTGGTATAGTAATCAATTGCCACTATGAGATATTTGACCTGCCCAGGGCCGACAGGGAAGGGCCCTAAGAGGTCGATTCCCCATTGAGCGAATGGCCGGGAGGTCGTCAGCAAGCTCAACTCGTTTGCCGGTGCCTTGGCAAAGTTGGCGTTCTGTTGGCACTTTATGCACTTTTTGACAAACTCTTTGGAATCTGCCATCATCGACGGCCAGTAGTACCCAGCTCGGATCAACTTCCTTGCTAGGGCTTTTCCTCCGATGTGGTGCCCACAGCAGCCCTCGTGGACTTCCCTGAGGACGTAGTCCGTTTGGTCGGGGTGTAGGCACTTCAGTAGGGGCTGGCTGAGCCCTTTTCTGAACAGCTGTCCTTGGATGACGGCGTATTTGGCCGCTTCTCTCCTTAATTTCACCGCATCCTTTCATCACCAGGGACTTGGCCGTGTTCTAGGTAGTTGGTGATGGGGTCTAGCCATGAAGGACTTAGGGTTGTTATGTGTAGTGCAATTGCAGGTTCCCTTGTCATGCCTTGGATGAGAGACCGGTTTCCCTCCCCTGGCTTCGTGCTGGCTAATTTTGATAGGAGGTCTGCTCGTGTGTTTCTTTCTCTGGGTACATGCTGGACCGTGACCTCGTCGAACTTTGGCTCAAGCTTTTGACCTTTTCCAAGTACTTCTGCAACAAGGGTCCTTGGCTTGATAGCTGCCGTTTACTTGGGAAGTGACGACTTGGGAATCGCTGCATACTTCCAGCCTTTTTGCGCCGACCTCTGTTGCTAGGGTCAAGCCTCCTATGAGGGCTTCGTATTCTGCTTGGTTGTTCGAGATGGGGAACTCGAATCTGACCGATTGTTCGTATACGACCCCGTTTGGACTTTCTAGGATGATCCCGGCTCCTCCGAAGGTCTGGTTGGAGGCTCCGTCCACATGGAGCTTCCATCGTGTACCCATGTCTTCGCCTGGGTCTCCTGTTACTTCAACCAAAAAATCCGCCATCGCCTGCGCCTTGATGGCTTGCCGGGGCTCATACCGTATGTCATATTGAGAGAGTTCGATGGACCAAGTCATCATTCTTCCCGCCAGGTCGGGTTTTTGGAGAACTTGTCGGATCCCTTGGTCCGTTCTGACGACCACTTGGTGACTCTGGAAGTAATGTTTTAACCTTCTCGAGGAAGTTAGGAGTGCTAAGGCTAGCTTTTCCAACTTGCTATATCTTAACTCTGCTCCTTGTAGGGCCCTGCTTATGAAGTAGACTGGTTGTTGGGTCCTCCCGTCCTCCCGCACTAGTACTGCGGCCAGGGCTTCGCTTGTTATAGCGAGGTATAGGTACAGTGGTTCCCCGTCCCTTGGCTTCCCGAGAACGGGAGGTGCCGCTAGGATTTCCTTGAAGTGTTGAAAAGCTTCTTCGCACGCGGGTGTCCACTCAAACGCCATCCCTTTCTTCATGAGGTTGAAGAATGGCAGGGCCTTTGTCGCCGAGGCCCCGAGAAATCGGGAAAGTGATGTCAATCGCCCTGCCAACCTCTGGACGTCCTTGACACAGCCCGGGCTCTTCATCTGAAGTATTGCCTGGCATTTCTCCGGGTTGGCTTCTACCCCTCTCCGAGTTATCATAAATCCTAGGAACTTGCCGGCTTCCATGGCGAAGGCGCACTTGAGGGGGTTCAGCCTCATACCATGTTGACGGAGGGACGCAAACACACTTGCCAGGTCGTTTAGGAGGTCGTTAGGTCGTGTCGTTTTTGCCAGGATGTCGTCCACGTAAACTTCGACCGTTTTCCCTATGAGGTCGTGGAATATCCTGTTCATCAGTCTTTGATATGTCGCCCCTGCATTTTTCAAGCCAAACGGCATTACCTTGTAGCAGAAAGTTCCTCCTGGCGTTATGAACGCCGTTTTGTCTTCGTCTGGTCGGTGCATCGGTATCTGATTGTAACCGGAGTAGGCGTCCATGAAACTCAGATACCGGTACCCCGCCGCAGCGTCAACGAGTGCATCTATGTTGGGGAGAGGGAAGCAATCTTTGGGGCATGCTTTGTTAAGGTCAGAGTAGTCCACGCACATTCTCCATCTGCCATTGTGTTTTTTCACCAATACCACATTTGAGAGCCACGTCGAGTAGTCCACTTCTCGTATGAAGCCTGCTTCTAGGAGGCCGGCCGTTTGCTTGGCTACCTCCTCTGCTCTTTCCGCCGACATCTTTCTTCTTCGTTGAGCCACTGGGCATGCTTCCGGCTTGACGGCTAGGTGGTGTGAAATGATTTGTGGATCAATGCCCGGCATGTCGGCTGGCGTCCATGCGAACAGGTCCTTGTTGGCCCTTATCATTTCAATCAAAGGCTCCTTCAACTCATGCGGGAGGTTCTTGTTAACGAATGTGAATCTTTCCCCTTCGTCACCGATGCTAAATTTCTCCAGGTCCCCTTCTGGTTCCGGCCTCAGGTTGTCCTCTACTCTGGCATCGAGGTCGGCTAGGAATACGCCGGATGCTTCCTTGGACTTCTTTCTGAGGGAAAGGCTGGCGTTGTCACAGGCGACCGCCGTCTCGAGGTCTCCTCTTATGGTCCCTATGGATCCATCATCGGTGACGAACTTCATAACTAGTAGCTTGGTGTTGATTATGGCCTCAAAATCATTGATTGTCTTCCTTCCCAAGATGATATTGTAGGCTGTGGAGTCTCGGAGGATCACGAATTCGGCCATCGCCGACCTTCGGCCTTGCATCTATCCTACCGAGATCGGTAGGGAAATGACTCCGTCTGGTTTGATGAAGTGGTCGCCTAACCCGATAACCCCGTGCTGGTGGGTCGTCAGGTCGGCATCCTTCAGCCCCAGTGCGTCGAACACGTTTCGGAACATGATGTTTGAGTCGGCCCCAGTGTCGACAAGGATCCGTTTGACGAGGCCGGTTCCTACTCTGGCCGTGATGACCATGGGAGGGTTTTCCGGGGCGTCGCTGAACCATTGATCTTCTGGGCCGAAAGAAATGGACGGGGGTTTTTTGGTACTTTGCACTGGTGAAGATGAGATCGCCAGAACCTTGGCGTCTTTCTTGTGTGCCGACCGGGATTTTGGTGCAGTGTTCTTTGCCGTTACCACGTTTATCACCGTGAGGCCGTGGTCTCTGTCTTCAGGCTCTTGTCGCCGCTTGACCGGGCGTGTCTTGCCTTCCTCGTCCTGGTCGCGATAACGCCTTCTCGGCTCCCTGATGAGATGGGAGAACGCTGCCAGCTTTCCTTCCCTTATCGCTTGCTCTAATGCATCCTTCAAGTCGAAACAGTCCTGCGTTTGGTGGCCATATCCCTTATGGTAATCACAATAAAGGTTCTTGTTTCCGCCTGTGCGGTCCTTGAGTGGTCGGGGCTTCGGGAGAATTCCTTTCTCCGCAATTTGTTGGTAGACTTCCATGATGGGGAGGGTGAGTGGAGTGTAGTTAGTAAATTTCCCCACTCGAGGGAACGGTCTAGGTGCTTTGTTTGGCGCCTCCTCCCTGGCCTTTTCTTTCGCCCTCTCCCCATCGCCACCGAACTGACGAGCCTGGCCGTAACCAGACTGCCGCTTATTGGCAGCCACGACTCGGCTGACTTCTTCATCGTTTATGTATTCTTTGGCCACTGTTTGGATTTCATGCATCGTCCAAACCGATTTCGTTGTAAGGTGCTTTCGGAAGTTCTCGTTAAGGAGGCCGTTCGTCAGGCAAAGACTGGCCACCGAATCGGTTAAGCCGTCGATTTCCAAGCATTCATCGTTGAACCGATCTAAGTACCTCCTGGTCGGCTCTCCCTGTCTTTGGGTTACCCCGAGAAGGTTGATAGGATGCTTGGCCTTTGCTATTCGCGTTGTGAATTGAGCCAGGAATGCGCGGCTGATGTCTGAGAAATTGTAGATAGAACCTTGAGGGAGGCCGTTAAACCATTTGATCGCTGGTCCTGCTAAGGTCACCGGGAAGGCACGGCATCTCACTTCGTCGCCTACTCCCTCTAGATTCATTCTGGCCTCGAAGGCCGTCAGGTGTTCTAGAGGGTCTTGAGTTCCGTCGTACCTCATGTCCGTTGGCTTGTCGAAGTGTCTCGGCAGCCGGACCTCGAGGATAGATCGGTGGAACGAGGTGGCGCCCATTATCACAGGTTGTCGTGTTCTTCCGTCTTCGCGACCTCTTGTCGCTCGATGGGTCGGTCTGCCTCGGGAGTAGATGATCGTGTCATTTCGTCTCCTCATTATGGGTGACTCCTCCCGCGAACTCTCTGCCTCCGTCCGCGGGCGGCTTCGGTAAGAGTCTTCCTCCTCGCTTCCGGGAGACGGGGTATAGCTCGGATCGGTAGAGCGTCCGTCCCGCTCCCTGTCGGCAAGCTGCCGCTCCAGGTTCTGGACTCGGTGGCGCAGCTCTTGCATTATTATGGCGCTATCGCCGCCTGTTCCTCCGAATGGTCGTGTCCCCGTGCGTCGATGGGGGGACCTTCGCCGCCCCCCTTGCGAGGCGACGGAGGCTGCCCCCTCCGCTCCGGCAGCCCGGCCCTGGTCGCCAAGACCCAGTACAGCTTCCATTTAGACTTCCCCACAGTCGGCGCCAATGTTCGTTGGTCGGCTCCTGAACAGGTCGGGTGGACAGAAGATGCAAAGGTGGATAGATGAGGGTGTCTTAGTCCTGGGTGCGCTGATCGAGGGTCTGCCGAGCTGGCGAGCACTTGAGTTGGTGAACGGACGAGGGGGGTGCCACCTGCAAAGACACTCCGACGCTCAAGTCAGAAATCGTACAAGCAGGGGGAGTGATGTAGAAAGTGACGTACCTCGGGGGAAGAGCCAATCTTCCCCTTATATACATGTCAGTAGTGGGCCCCGAGACGAGGACAGGCCCATATTTCCGAGGACGTTGTCCTGCAGCCGCGTGTGAGCCGTACAGGACGCGTGTCCGGGTCGGTTGGAGGGCACGTGACCGGGTCGGGTAGAGATCGGGTCGGACCGACCCGTGCGGTTTTTGGGCCAGGCCGTAACAAAATTATATAATTTTTGTAGCTATTAAAATTTTTTTTATCAACAATTATATAATTATCATTAAAATTTTTTATCGACAAAATATAAAATAACTACTATGTCATTCTCGATATCAATTATTTTTATTGTTGCTGATGATACAATATTATCCAGTTAAATGCTTAAATTTATATAAAAAATAAATCTCAATTGAATGAACACCATCATATGGTTTCATTTCTTTTCTTTTTTTAATTCTGCTATTGCAAATTTTGAGTCTTAACTATTCTTAGTTTCTATAGAAAGATACTTTACATTCTTTTTAAATTTTGCGCGGAAAAAAAGAGAAAAAGTCACTCCTTTTAAGATATATTTGAAGGTAATCTTCAAATATCTTTTATTATTTTCAACATAAAAAAATATTAAAAAATTAGCAGAATTTATTATTTTTATTAGTAATTAGTTATTAATATTTAAAAATATGAATTAAAAATATATTATTAAATTATTAGACTAAAAAAATTATACTGATAACTAAAATATTAGTAAAAAATAATAAATTCGACTAACTATTAAAAAAATTAAAAAATATATAATTTCTTAAAAACAATTTGTGTAAAAAAATGTTAGAGAGTCAATAAAATTTGTTGTTGTTAATCAATATTCAATTATATTAATATTTAAAAATATGAACTAAAAATATATTATTAAATTATTAGACTAAATAAATTGAATTGATAGCTAAAAATAATAGTAAAAAATAATAAAATTTGATGACACTTGAGCATTTTTCTTTTGTATATTTGTGATTTTTCATTTTTGTGTAACAAAAAGTTACTCCTTTTGAATATATTTATATTTGAATGTAATATTGAAATATCTTATATTATCATTTATATACTATAATGAGTTATAAAATAGGATAAAGTACTATATTAGTTTTTTATGTTTGAGCGTAATTCTATTTTGATTTTTAGGGTTTAAAATGTCCCATTTGAATTCAAAAAAGTTTTATTTAGCTTCAATATAGTTTCACTGGACGTGAGTCCAAAGTTAAATAATTAATGGAATATCCTGCATAACAGTAGTACAAGAAAAAGATTGATAATTTAGAGAATAAGTACAAGCTCCAAAGGCATAAAATCAACCGTGAATTCATCAATACATTTATTTATCATTCTCCTTAGTTTTATAAAAAATATTTCATTTAAATTATAAGAAATAAATGTATTGATGTATCTACGGTTGATTTTGTGCCTCTGAAGCTTGTACTTATTCTCTAAATTATCGACCTTGTTCTTGTATTACTATCATGTAGAACATTTTGCTAATTATTTAATTTTGACCTTACGGTAAAACTATATTAAAACTAAATAAAACTTTTTTTTTGGATTTAAGTAAAACACTTTAAATTTTAAGAATCAAAATAAAATTACACCCAAATATAAAAAATTAATTTAATATTTTATCCTATAAAATATGAGGAGAACTATCACTTTAAAAGTTAGTTTCTATGATATAGGAACTTAAAATCTTAAGCGACCTTTTTTTTGTGAATTATCAATCCGACTTTTGTCCATTTCTCATAATGATAACGTGATCCTTCAAGAAAAAAATTATCCATTTCGGTCATTATTCTTTATTTTGTGATAATCTCTTCCCACTCAATTTTCCATTCTGCAACTTCATTCCCGCAAATTTCTGGCAAGCTTGGACGCATATTCGGTTGGTAGCAATGATAGAACGCAATTTCGAATGTTTTCAAATTGGCAAATGGATTGAACGCCTTTCTTAACTAAAACCATCTTAGAGCTTTCCCTTTCAAACCTCTTTCCACTTCTATGAATCTTTGCTCCTCAGGTGTTTCTCTAGCGTTCCAGTATTGCTCAGTACATATTGTCCATCCAAAACTATCTTTTTCATCGAATATTGGAAATGTATCTTCAGATTGTTGAGTTATTTGTTTTTCCATAAAAAATGGAAGAAACCTCTCAACGAGAGCACTAATTTTAGAACTCCCTCTTTGAGTTAGGGAGAGAAACTCCAAATTGAACCCAAGTTTAATATCAATTCATTAATTTCTTTAATACATTGATAAAAGTCTCTTATCTATACTCTTAAAAGACTAAGTAATTCTAATGGGTATAACTAGTACCCCTCCTAATATTAAATCGTAACATGTAGTGGCCACTGTTTATGAATATTAGAAGTATGCAAAATCAGCAGAGGATGCTGTTGCTGATGTTCATTCAATTTTTGTGTTGTTGAATAAGGCAAGGGATTTTGAATATGAATGAATGTGATCAAATTGTGAATATGAATAAATATGATTGATGACAAACTTGGATGTTGGCATTTTATGTTTAATTAGTTGTTTTTATTATTTGACTTTTGAATTTGTATTTAAACGAGATCATAACATTCTAGTTTATATAATACTTTTAATTTGGATGATATTTCAAAATTTATATTAAATTATAATTATGTTTTAATGTGTTTATTTATATTTTATTTATTATTTTATTACAAAACGGTTTTTCGGTTCAACCACAGTCGAACCGATTAAACCTATGAACTAATGAACCAGTAATTAGAGCGGTTTGATGACAGATTTGGTTTTCAGAATCTTGCTCTGAACAGAAAATGCTGACGTGTCAAGTTCAAAAATGGACAGAGACATATTTGTCTCTAAATTTAAATTGGTTAGGGGTTTATTTGTCTTTATTTTTTAAACAATATTTTTTTCAAATTATTTTTTTATTTATTATATTAATTTTTTAATAAATTATTTAATATATGGTATAATAAGTACAAACTAATTAATAAATTATTCAAATTTTAAAATATTATTTGTTATGAAACTAAATAAATAACTCTCAAATATAATTTTTAAATATATAAATAATAAACATTAAAATATGGTTAATACATTAATAATAACCCTATGATATTAAGGTTATTAATTTAATACAAAGATATCAAATAGAATTATTAATTTAGTTTAAAGAGATAAAAAATTAAATTTGTTATTACTCAAAAAAATTTTTACGATATATCAAATGTGTTCATTAGTTTCCACTTTATTGTAAAAATTATCTAGATCATAATACTTGATTTTGAGTAAAATATATGTAAATTTAATTAAATTTTAATATACATAAAATTTTAATCAATTCACGTTATTCTTATATTGATAAAATATCCATCGATCTGTAGCCTTATGATAACAATATGTATTATTAATAGATTAATAATATTATTAATGTTTTGAGTTTGTTAAGTTTATAAATGGTTTCATAATATATATATATATATATATATATATATATATATATATATAATGTTTTTATTTTATTTAGTATTAGTAGCCCACTTATAGTGTATTTTAGTGCAAAAATATTAAATAGAATTATTAATTTAGTTTAGAGAGATAAAAAATTAAAGTTGTTATTACTCAAAATTTTTTTATTATATATCAAATAATGTGTTCATTAGTTTTTAATTTATTGTGAAAATTATCTATATCATAATACTAATAGTATATCATAGGATTATTATTATTATTAATATATTAATCGTATTTTAATATTTATTATTTATATATTTAAAAATTATATTTGAGAATTATTTATTTAGTTTCATAATAAATGATATTTTAAATTTGAATAATTTATTAATTAGTTTGTATTTATTATACTATATAATATATGGAAAAAGAATATTAATATAATGAATAAAAAATAATTTGAAAAGGGTATCGTTTAAGGACAAATAAATTCTAATTTAAATTTAGAGACAATTAGATTCCTATTTATTTTTAAACTTGACACGTTAGTATTTTTCGTTTAGAGTTAATGAAAAAACAGTCACAAAAATCACATTGTGTCACAAAATAAAAGATAAAAACTGGAATAAATTATTTTTTTTAGGAGTCACATTATCACAATGTTCTAAAAATCGGTTCGAACCGGCCGGTCGAACCGTGAACCGGAGGCTAAAGCGGTTCGAACAATAAGAAAAACCGTAAAATTAGGAAACCGGCGTTGAACCGACAAACCGGCCGTTATCGGTCGGTCGAACCGAATCGGAATCCAGCTGGTTTTTTAGCTGTGCAGCAAAACACTGCCGTTTTGCGTTTTGTGAACCCTAAATCCCTAATTTCCTTTGTCCTTCGCACTTGCGTCCCAGTCACAGACCCACACCCACAGTTCAACACTTCAGCTCCAGTGCTCCACTCTCATCAAGGGTCAGAGAGAGTGAGAGACATAGAGAACGCCTGAAGTCCTGAACGCCATCACGATCCATCGCGCCTTCAGCACCGTCACGCCGTCAGCACCGTCGCGCCGTCAGTTCTGTGGCACCGTTGGGTCCGTCGCGCCGTCAGCTCTGTCGCACAGTCAGCACCGTCGCGCCGTCAGCTCTGTTGTGCACTCAACTCCGTCGCGCACTCAGCTCCGTCATGCACTCAGCCACTTCGACCAGTCACCTCCGTCGAGCTCTGAGAGAAAGTAATAGAGTTCAGTTGAAGCGTTGAAGCGGTGAAGCCGGAAGCCTCAAGGTGCCTTCGAGCTTTGAGAGAAAGCAATAGAGTTCCAAGTAATTTTTAATTTAGTTATGAACTTATGATTGTTTGATTGAATTACTGAATAACTGTTGCATGATGAACTGACTCTGAGTCTCTGATACTGTAATGAAATCTGATACTATGAACTCTGTGAACTCTGATGAAACTATGAAATCTGATGAAACTGTGAACTCTGATTTTGTGACATGATTTTGTGAACTCTGATTTTGTGAAATCTGATTGTGTGAACTCTGATTTTGTGACATGATTTTGTCATTGTGAACTCTGATTTTGTATACTCTGATTTTAAGACATGATTTTGTGAACAAAGAAATTTTTGAACTCTGATTTTGTGACATGATTTTGTGAACTCTGATTTTGTGAAATCTGATTGTGTGAACTCTGATTGTGTGAACTGATTTTGCTTTGTTTACTGAACTGAATTTTGTTGTTTGTTCTTTAATTGTGAATAATTTTGAATAATTTTGTTGTTTGTTCTTTACTGAATTTGGAATCCTTAGAATATGATAGAATTAAAGTGAATTATTGTATGGAACTGAGAGCTTGGAATGATAATAATTTACAAATACAATTCATTTACAAATCATATTGTGTAATATCTCACTATCACATAATACATAATTTTTTTGAATCTATTCATTTCCCATGAGTTGTAGTCAATTCTAAAGTGTTTAGGAATAAAATACATTTTCATTTATCCATTTACAGAGACATTGGTATTATTTGATTCCAGGGAGACTTATTGTGGATTTTGTCCCTGATGTGCATGTTGGAAGTTTGAAGTCCATTCTTTCTAATCACAAGCATAAATTTGCGGTAAATAGTGGATCTAGTCCTTACTTCTACATTCTATAAAGCTACATGTATGTTATGGTATTTAGTTGGATGCTGAAGGTTATTTATATTATTTCTCTTGCTAGGTTGGGTAATATTTTTTCAATCCATTTCTCTTGCTAGATTTTTTTATTGAACTTTATGCATTGAGAAGAATAAAAACATGAATTGATTCAATAAAAATTGTTTTGCTTGTGTCTTTGCAGAAGCAAAAGGTGCTTAATTCATGTCCTGCTGAGTATTATAGTTTATTGATTAGACAATAAATTACAATAGTTTTGATCTTTAATTTATTGATAATGTGTTATATTTTGTTAGATGAGATTGATGCTGATTTAGATTAAGATAGTGGTGGTGGTAGTAGTAGTACATTTTATGCTGCACCACTTACTTTTTCTAGTCCAAATAGTGAAAATGAAGATGATGATATCAATGACGCAAATCTGCAGCAAGTTATGGAGGATTTTGATGATTGATGACAAACTTGGATCATTTTGATGCTGCTATGTTATGTTTGATTGGTTGTTTTGTTTTTTGATTTTTGAATTGTATTTGAATGAGATTATAACATTTTGGTTTATATAATACTTTTAATTTGAATGATATTTTAAAGTTTACATTAGACTATAATTATATTTTTATGTGTTTATTTATATTTTATTTATTATTTTATTATAAAACGATTTTTTCAGTTTAACTATAGTTAAACCGATTGAACTTATAAACTAATAAATCAGTAACCAGAACGGTTCGACGACCGATTCAGTTTTCAAAACCTTGCATTATCATGGTGAAAAATGAATAGGATCGAATTAGTAGTTCATTTTGCTATTGGCCTTTTGATTGTGCGCGTGATTTTACTACTTGTACTAAAAGAATTGAAATCACCTAAAAATATTGAAACAATATTTTAAAAAAAAGAGTCTCACTTTTTAACCAATACTCCAATAGATAAAGCGACATCCAACACAACCGGTTAGTTATTTACAATATAAAAAGAAAACAACTAATTAATTTCAAATAAGGAATAAAAGCTGTGCATGATCTTCATTTTGATTCTTATTGGTAATTAAACCCTAGAAAGAATAAAGGCACGCATATATTTGGCGCACTCAACTACACTCAAAGCTATTTCCTTTCCCTCACAAAATGGAAGTGCATCATACTCCAAATAACTAAAAAGGGATTGGTTAATTAAAATAATACAATTATTAAAGTATATGTGTACCAATCAAGGAACATGTTGATTATTATCAAAGCGAATTTTAGATATTGCTTATGAATATGATCACATCATGTTACTTTAATGTGGATTTTCAGCCGGTTAGGAGTTATTAATTAGGAAGACGTTATATGTGTGTTATACAATAAAAATATTAAATATGGTTATTATTTATTTTTTGGTTGTGATTTTTTTGGTAAGTTTGGTGTGTCTGATTATCATTTGTTAAAAGACAATGATCATTTCATTTCTAAAGACGTTGAAGGAACATTTTATAAGTTGGATTGAGATATCAGTTAGTAAAGAGAAGCGCCAGATGTGGATTATGTATTTTTGTGCGATTATTTGGAATATCTGGCTAGAAAGGAACAGAAGGATTTTTCAGAATAAAGAAAAAGGGGTTGAAGAGATTATCCATATGTCTTTCATGAACTATAATGAGTGGCTAGGTGTAGATCCATTTTATTGTTGATGACAATATTAGAAATGACAAGAGGATAAATATTAGTGTTTTTCAGATGGGTAGCTTTTGGTTAAATATGTTTACTTTATGGTTTATGCAGTTGATACTTTATTGTTTTTTTCGCTTTATTTGTTGTGTTGAGCTTTTTTTTTTTTTAAATAATATTGAGCTTTAAATGGCCGTATCAAAATTTCCCATAGCTAATTTCTCTTAAGATTTCTTGAAGATAATTAATAGATATATAAGAATAATGGTATAATAACAAGGTAAACTCATTAAAGGTGATTCTAAGATGCAAGAGAATAATGCTGGAATATAACTCTCTTTTTGAGATTTGTTTAAATTGAAGATAATTTTGGGTTGCTTTCTTTGTGGGTCAAGATATAGAAAAGATCCAAGAATTTGGTCTCATCACCACTCACTACTATCATATAGTTTGAATTAATATATATTCAGCTGACTTAGTCTTCTAAATGACTAAACCTACCAAAGTTGAAGAAGAAAATTGAATGATTCTAAATTTTGTCCGTGCTTTCCAGACAAATGCTTAGCAACAACAATAGTATTATATATAGTAGTATTATTTAATGTTTTTGTCCGTAATAATTACCGAAATATAATTTTTTTTAAATTATATCGATTTTATTTTGATATTATTATGATACAAAAAATTTATAAAATTAAACTATTTAAAAAAATTATAAAAACAAAAGTTCCATCGTTAAGAAAATTTTAAGTTTTTGTAAATAAAAAAATCAAATAATAAATTTTTAAGTTATTATCTTTATGCGAAAAATAAAGAGTTTAATTTTAATATTTATTATCTAAAATTTTAAAGAATTTAATATGTATAGTTTTACATTTGATTAGGTAATCTGTTACACAAATAAAAATAATTAATTTTCATGCTTGTTATTTAAAATAATATTATTTCTCTCTATATATAAAAATATAATTACATATTATAATAAAAAGGGTAAAAAACTGAAATGAGCCAAGTGGAGCTCAAATTTACCTAAATCAGCCAAATGAAAAATCAATACATGAATCAACCAGGACGTATTATTATATAATTCGAATCAATATGATTCGAATTTGATTTGAACGTAATTCGAATCGATTTGATTCGAATTAGTATGAACGGCCAAAATCAATGAAGTTCGAAACAAGTTGTTTCGAATTACAACTATAGAATTCGAATTAAGTTAATTCGAATTACTAGGAGGGCAGATTGTTTAGTAATTCGAATCAAGTTGATTCGAATTACTAGGTTAGGTTGTGACATTAGATAATTCGAAACATATAGATTCGAATTATATATATATAGTGCGAGCCAGGGCTATATATATAAGGTGTGAACTCATGTTGCTCTCAACAAAGAGGGGAGATGGCTAGTGAGGAGAGTTTCCTAGTTCTGGTACATTAAGAGAAAAACTCGGTCCGGCGTTAAGTTCACTGATAAGGATCCCCTATGTATTATCGTGACGCCGACAACCACCTACGATGCACTTGTTAGCTCTGTGCTGGAGAAGCTGGGTCTTGCAGGCGTTAAAAGGGTGAAGAAGTTTTTCTACCGCATTCCTACAGCGGTGCTCCATGACACCGTGAAGTTTGATTGTTTCACAATCGGTAGTGACGAGGACTTGCAGGTTATGTTTCTTTCTCGTAGGCAGTTTCCCGAGGTAAGGACACCGGAGTTGTTGGCTAAGTTGGTTGATGTGGTATCTAGCTCGGGTGGTTCGAACCGGAATGCCACTACTATAGCCGCGGTTGCCGGCTCGAGCTCGAGACCTGCTGTTGCTTCATCCTCTGCTCCTGTGTATGAGCCACCGATGCAGCCTGTTGCGTCCCCTTCGTTTGCCGTTGATCTGAGCGGCAATGTTGGAGACGAGGTTCGGCACGGGGAACATATTCCCACCGAGGTACATTGTCCCACACCGGCTGGTGTTGGTGATGGTTTGTTTGATGATCCAGATGACGATGACGCGGAGCCGGATTTCATCGCTGATGAAAGCGGCGATGATGTTGGGACTACTGTTCCGACAAGGGCTATAGGTGGATCTAGTTCTGGCACACAGCAGTATCCACCCCATTTTTCCTCATTGGACCTTGATGCCATGCGGCAAGACGATGATGTTCTGCAGGCCTCAGGATTTGGTGCTAGAGATACCGAGGGGTCTGCCGGTATGAACGAGTTCCAGGTTGGCCAACAATTTCAAGATAAAGATGAGGCGCTGTTGAGTGTGAAGACGTACAGTATCCGTCGAGGGGTCCAGTACAAGGTCGTTGAGTCTGATTATCGCAGGTACGTGGGAAAGTGTTCTGAGTTTGGGAATGGGTGCACATGGCTAATTCGGTTGAGTCTCCGACAGCGGAAGGGTATCTGGGAAGTGAAGCGATACAACGGACCGCATACATGTCTTGCCAGCTCCATCTCCAGCGACCATAGGAGTCTGGACTACCATGTCATATCCACCTTCGTTATGCCGATGGTTAGGGCTGATGCAGGTGTGAACATCAAGGTGCTCCAAAATGCCACGGCCGCACACTTTGGGTTCAGGCCTACGTACCGGAGGGTATGGATGGCGAAGCAGAAGGCCGTTGCCGTGATATATGGGGACTGGGAGGAGTCGTACAATGAGCTCCCTAGGTGGGTTTTAGGAGTGCAGCTGACGATGCCTGGCACTGTAGCCGTCCTCAGGACTTGCCCTGTTCGAGTTGGGGGACAGGTTGACGATTCTCAGGTTTATTTTCATAGGCTGTTCTGGACTTTCCCCCCTTGTATCCAGGCATTCCGTCATTGCAAGCCTTTGGTGAGTATTGACGGCACCCATTTATATGGGAAGTATGGGGGAACACTGCTAATCGCCATTGCACAAGACGGAAACTCGAACATCCTACCCGTGGCATTTGCACTAGTTGAGGGTGAGAATGCTGAGTCATGGTCTTTCTTTCTTTCCCACCTCCGTGAGCACGTGACACCTCAGCCCGGTCTGTTAGTTATTTCAGATAGGCACAACGGTATAAAGGCAGCCCTGGAGGCTCCGGATGGGGGATGGCTACCGCCTGCTGCGTACCGGGCTTTCTGCATTCGACACGTTGCAGCGAATTTTGCGTTGACGTTCAAGGGAAAAGATGCACGGAGGCTTCTTGTTAACGCCGCATATGCCAAGACCGAGGTGGAGTTCGACTACTGGTTTGACATTCTGCGCTCTGAGAATCCGGCAATGTGTGACTGGGCGAACCGAATCGAGTATTCGTTGTGGACACAGCACTGTGATGAGGGTCGGAGATTCGGGCACATGACGACCAATATTTCGGAGTGTGTCAACTCAATCCTGAAGGGGGTTAGAAACCTCCCAGTATGCTCCCTGGTGAAGGCCACATACGGAAGGCTTGCTGAGCTATTTGTCCGTAAGGGGAGGGAGGCCGAGGCTCAGATGGGTACTGGACAACAATTCAGTCAATACCTAGTAAAGTGTATCGAGGCCAACCTGAGAACAGCCCGGCATTTCACGGTTACTCTTTACGACAGGGACAACTCGGAGTACACCGTTGCTGAGACGACTCCGACAGGCTCATTCTCTCTTGGTACGTACAGGGTCTCATTAGGGTCTAAGACTTGTGATTGTGGATACTTCCAAGCACTTCATTTTCCTGTTCGCATGCACTTGCATGCTGTGCTTATTCACGGCTTACATGGCAGCCTTACGTGCACGAGGTATACCGGCTTAGCTCCGTTTTCGGCGTCTATCAGATGGTATTTGCCCCTCCCATACCGGAGGGTTTCTGGCCACCTTATGCCGGGCCTACAGTTATACCGGATCCGAGTATGAGGCGTGCGAGGGAGGGTCGTCCTAGATCCACAAGAATTCGAACCAACATGGATGAAGCAGATCCGAACCGGCCAAAGAGATGTGGCCTCTGCAGGCAGCCAGGACACACCAGGCGTAGTTGTCCACAAGCCGCAGGCCCAAGCGGTACTGCTAGAAATGAGTAGGCGATTTGCTATGTATGTGTTTCTTTGTTATTGTATTAGCACTTGTCCTGTATTTCTCTATAACTTTTAATGTATTACAACTTGTATGGAACAACGTTGCTTCGTTTGTGTAATGAAAGTTGATAATGGTACCAAATATTTCTGTTTAAAGTCTTTTACATCATTGAAATTTGTAACTAGAACAAACAACATTATATAAGGGTAAAAGGATAACGAATAACATAACATGAAACTATAAATCATAACATAAAAGTACAATACATCGACGTAAATGACACTACATAACATCAATTCAAATAACATAATAAGAAAGTACATATGATAACAACTATAACAAACCAACGATGTACAAAATATAAAAAAGACAACAAGATGTGAACCAATATCCATGAATCATCTAAACAGGTGCGATCCAGTGCCGCAACGGCGTGGCACCCGTGTCCGGTAGCCCCTACGAATAAGTGGCTCCTCATCCTCAATCGACTCGTCGCTGTCATCAGGTACTGGCTGTCTCGGGGTCGTAGGCGGTACATGGACGGGTCTGGATGAGGACGGGCCGGCAACCGAGTGTGATCCAATAGTCTGTGCCGATGCTGGGGTCCCACCCATGGCAAAAGGATGCGCAGGAACTACCGTGGCAGGCTCATTCAGATCAACGTCTAGTGGTGCCTGTGTCCCTATCGTATGAACCCGTCCGGAAGCAGCCTCATCCTCCTGCATGATGGTCCGGATATCCTCAAGGAAATGTGGTCCACCAAACTCGTGCACAATGCCATCACTAGCAAGTAAGTCTCCAAACATCGAGCCAGGACTCACCCATGGAGTACTATCCTGAAGGGTATGATCATCACCGGGAACACCTACGAAGTAATCTCCAAGACCTCCACCACCAAGCCCAGCATCAATGTGACTCGTGGGATCTCCCATACCTGCTCCAGGGAACCCACCATCATGCCCGCCCTGATGTGCCCTAGGAACTCCCGCAACATCACCTCCCCCAGGCATCTGCGCACCATGTCTAGCAGCACCCACCCTCCTCCTGCCTCCTCGACCACGACCTCTACCCACACCCCTAACTGGGTCGTCTCCGGCATCCATAGCCTGATCTACCCAGTTCCACTCACGCTGGCTACGACGTGTCCCAACTCGTGCTCTCCTCTCAATGCGACGTCTGTCAGGAACATCCTCTACCCGGTCCATGTCTGGAAGTCGGCCTGCACCCCTCTGCGTCGCCTCATGTGGAATATGAACACCTCTCGGATCCCCCAATAACATCTCCGGCGATAAAAACCTCTTCCCGTGCTGATACCACCATGTCAAGAACTCATGTGACGGACCAGGGTCGGGCACGATGTCAAACTGTAGAATATAATCAGCACGCTCCTGCCAGTAAAGATGCCAATCGGGGTACTGTGCCGGGAACCAACGGTCACCTCCTCTCCCGTCCTTCGACATCAGGAAGTCGATGTTCAGGGCGGGAGACGGTATGGGCTGAACGCCGCCAAACTGAGGTAAAACTCTGTCTACCTGATGCCACTCGACAACCGCAAAATAAATCAGGGCCGTCCTGCATCGCCACAACATCGTATGCCGAGGCTCCAACACCTCAGGATGAACAACCTGGATGACGTCCAATCCGCTATACGGCATCCATACGAACTGCAAAAAACAAAACCAATTCGTCTGAACTTTCAGTTAAGTGATATAAAGTGAAACAATGAGTTTAGATGCGCAGAAGTGCTGTTTACGTACCTGCCGAGGCTGTAGCAAGTCGATCTGCATGCGAGCCATCTGTACCCGAGGTCCCTTGTTGCTAATCCCAGGGTTGTAACCAGACCATCTGCGTAGAAGAAAACAGAAGAATATAGGGCATAGTTACAAAATAATAACTACAAGAGTATCTACTACAAAACAATAACGGTACCTCGATGCAAGGGGCCAGCTGATCTCATCATACCCAGATGGTCTAAGTGTAGGAAACCGCCAGAAAATCCACGACTGTAATAACTGTAACGGGCCAGCTAACTTAACCACATGTCTGTTCGCGACTCGGCACATGCACCTGTACAGCCATGCTAGTGCCGCCGACGCCCAACTATAGCGACCCATCGCCTCAAGCCGAGCAACATATGGTAGCCATCTGATGTGTATACGATTGCCGGACTTGTCGGCAAACAGCTGCGTACCCAGTAACATCATGATGTACGCCCGGGAAAATCGCCTTACCGTCTCCTCATCTGCCCCATCTGGACACTCCCCGAATGTCTCCTGAAACCAGGTGCAGTTGACTGCGAACTTCTGCACCTGGTTCTCCGGCGGTAAAACACCGAGCAACTCCTGGAACCACTGCCAAGGAGGTCTCCCACCCTCAATGTAAATGTGGAAGTCCGTAAGGCAACCACTAACATAATCTCCGTCGACTGGCAACCCCAGCTGGTATGCGACGTCCTGAAGCGTGATAGTGCACTCTCCGAACGGCATGTGGAAGGTGTGCGTCTCAGGCCGCCACCTCTCGACGAATGCGCTGACTAGGGGCTCGTCTAGTCGGAACCATCTGTCGTTGAGTCTCGCAAGATGGTAAAGTCCCGCCATCTGCAAGTACGGGACATACCTCTCATCAAGACGCATCCCCTGTTGCCGCCTAACACTGGATATGCAACGACGGGGCTGGCCATTACATAAAACGCATAATTAGAACAGATGCACAAACCACTAACATAAGAAAAACCATTAACAAAAACCGTTAACAATAAACCGCTAAAACAAAACCATTAACACAAAACAATAAACAAAAAACATCAACAATAAACTGTTAAGAAAAACCATTAACAAAAACCATTAACAACAAACCGCTAAACCAAAACCATTCACAAAAACCATTAGCAGAAACCATCAACAATAAACCATTAACAAAAACTATTAACAAAAACCATTAACAAAAACCATCAACTAAAACCATTAACAATAAACCGCTAAAACAAAACCATTCACAAAAACCATTAACAAAAACCATCAACAATAAACCATTACCAAATACCATTAACAAAAACCATCAACAATAACCCGCTAAAACAAAGTCATTAACAAAAACCGTCAACAAATACCACTACCCTACACTAATTTGCTAAACCACTATCCAAAAACCATTTACAATAAACCGCTAAAACAAAACCATTAACAAAAACCATCAACACAAACCACTACCCTACACTACTTTCCTAAACCACTATCCTAAACCACTAACAGTAACATAAACCATTCTAAAAAACCATTAACAAATACCATTATCATAAACCGCTGTGATAAACCACTAACCTCGTCGTTGATAACACCGGCGATATGAGCTACTCCATCCAGACGATAAAGCCTTCCCGGATCGTCCCCCATCGACAGAAACAGCCGCTCTGGTCAAGCTCGTACTGAACGTTGGTCTTTTTCTCTGGGATTTAGTGGGGTTGGAGAATGAGAAAGTGATTCGAATGAACTTGGCACGAACTCCTTTTATAGCCGATTCCCTTGTAATTCGAATCAACTTGATTCGAATTACTATGCAAGCCCCTTTTCACCTAATTCGAATCCAATTGATTCGAACTCCCCTAACTTGCGCTTCTCCTAGTAATTCGAATTAACTTAATTCGAATTCTATAGTTGTAATTCGAAACAACTTGTTTCGAACTTCATTGATTTTGGCCGTTCATACTAATTCGAATCAAATCGATTCGAATTACGTTCAAATCAAATTCGAATCATATTGATTCGAATTATATAATAATACGTCCTGGTTGATTCATGTATTGAATTTTCATTTGGCTGATTTAGGTAAATTTGAGCTCCACTTGGCTCATTTCAGTTTTTTATTTATATTGATAGTTATAAAATTAATTTAAAATTATTTTTTTTGAAACAATTGAATTTTTTTATTCTAATTATTAATCAAGCATTAGTATTCTCTCTAAATTATATGTAATAAATATTTGAAGAAACTAGAAAGTGAAGTAAATATAAATTAAAAAGATAAATGGTGAAAATTTGAAACTAAATATAAAAACTAAAAAGGCATAAAATAATAATAATTTTTATTTGAATAATATTATGAGATTATTTTTAATTATATTTAATTATAAATTTAATATATTTTTTATAATTTTATGAATGTATTTAAATTATATTATTTTATTAATTTTATTTTTTGTAGAATAAAAAGATAGAGAAAAATACAGAATGAGAGAGAAAGATAAAGAAAAAGGAGAGAGAAAATTTGTTAATTTTAGAAAATAATATTTTATTTTGATTATAATGAAAGAATATCTCCTGATATATTTTGATTTGTCAAATTAGTAATATAAATTATAAGTTATATATAGAATGAAAAGAGTAGGGAGAAATAGAAAAGGGGAAAGAGGTAGATAAGAGGATGGAGGAATAGAGTTTATTAATTTTAGAGATAATTATTTCATCTCAATTTTAATGAGAGAATGTCATGTGAAATATTTTAGTTGTTAAATTAGTAATATAATATTTCAATATTTCAATTTTAATTTTAATTTCAATTAGACAATATCACATTACATATTTTGATTGTCAAATTTGTAACTAGCAATTAATAATAATATATAAAAGAGATAAAGTATGTAAAACAACGAGAGAAATAAAAACGAAAAGAGTAAATTATTGTTTTTGTTTCTAACATTTGGGATAAGTCCCAAAGTTATCCCTAACGTTTCAACCATCCTATTTAAGTCCCTAACATTTTAAAATTGACTCAATGTTGTCCTGCCGTTAGGGATCCGTTAACAGAATTGACGGCGGGACAAAATTGAGACGATTTTGAAACATTAGAGACTTAAATAGGATGAAAACGTTGGAGACAAAAATGATACATAGAAATAAATTTTAATTTTTTTTTCAGTAATATCAATTTTTTACTGTACATAGAATTCAATTTTTTTTAATCACATCTAAGTAAATTACAGCTAATCACATTACTTTCATTATAAATAAATTAATTTTTTTATAATTTTACTTTTAAATATTTTTTGTTATCATGAAATATTTGTAGAATAACTAGTACATAAACTTGCGAAAAAAAATATATATATATATAATAAAATATAAATGATACCTTTTGTCTCTAATGTATCAAAATTCTTTAATATTTAATTTAGTTAAACTTTATTTTTAATTTTATTTTTTAATAATATCAAATTTTTATGATAGATAATTATTTAATTATTTTTTAAATTTTATTTTTAATCACATTATTTTTTTAAATAAATTTATTTTTTTTATTAAGAGTAAAATTAAATAATTGCAATAATTTTAATTTTTAATAAACTTGGAAAAATAATTATGGTTATAATAATAACAACTAATAAAATTACGTCATGTAATTATTATGATTCGGTTGCTATATTATATTGTAATGTTATAACTTATTATCTCTTACAGTTGGTAAAAAATATTAAAGTGATAGATTTAATTCAACCGATAAAATATTGATTAAATTGTCAATATTAAATTTAATAAAATATTATATAAATTAAATTTTATCTTATTTAACTGTATAATATATGTAAAAGGTGTGAGATAAGAATTTCAATAAATTTAATTTTTAATAAATTTTAATCTTTTTTTCGATAATTTCAAATTTTTTACGACAAATAATTCCTGAATTTACTTTTTAATTTTGTTCTTAATAAAAAATAAATTTATTTAAAAAAAATAATGTGATTAAGAATAAAATTTAAAAAATAATTGAATAATTATTCACCGCAAAAAATGTGATATTATTGAAAAATAAAATTAAAAATAAAGTTTAATTAAATTAAATATTAAAAAATTTCGATACATTAGAGATGAAAGGTACAATTTATATTTTATTGTATATATATCATTTTTTTCGTAAGTTTATGTACTAGTCATTCTATAAATATTTCATGATGACTAAAAATCTTTAAGTATAAAATTATAAAAGAATAAATTATTTAAAATGAAAGTAATGTGATTAAGTGTAATTTACTTAGATATGATTAAAAAATAATTGAATACTATGTACAGTAAAAAATTGATATTATTGAAGGATAAAATTAAAATTTATTTTTATGTATTGTTTTTGTCCCCAATATTTTCGTTCTATTTAAATCCCTAATGTTTCAAATTCGTCTCAATTTTGTCCTACCGTCAATTCTGTTAACGGATCCCTAACGGTAGGATAACATTGAGCCAAATTTAAAACGTTAGGGACTTAAATAGGACGATTGAAATGTTAGAGACAATTTTAAAACTTATCACAAACATTAAAGACAAAAATAATACTTTACTAAAAAAATTAATTTTTAAAATAAAATATTTAATTTTAATTATAATTATAATAAAAAATAACATATAATATATTTTAATTATAAAATTAATACTATATAATAAATAATTAACTTAAAATTTTGATCAAGAAAATTGAAATTAATAAATAAATTAATTAACAATTTTTTTATATTAAAAAATATTCATCTCCACATATACATGGCGATGAATATCTTCTAATATTTTATTACCTCAAACTATAGCGAATCAAAATGCAACTATTTAACAACAAAACAAAACAAAAAACAGAAGCTGCCCTAACCATGTCCTGTGCATTTTTGCAACTTGCAAGCAAGATAAGTCATTATCAAGTATGTATTTACATAAGTACCTGCATTTTATTGTCCGTAGAAAGATATATAAAATATTTGTGGGACATCGACGGTGCTCAGTGTTGGGGAAAAAAATAGTATTGAAATGTTTAGGGCAAAACACTAAAATAAACCAAGGGGAAGAAATTTTTACGTAAATCCGCCAAACCAAAATTTATTTCATGAATCAACCAATGCATGTTTATATGTAGTTCGAATCAATTAGATTCGAACTCAATCTACACATAATTCGAATCATATTGATTCGAATTATACACAAAACTCACACACACACTAATTCGAATCAACTTGATTCGAATTACACACATACAATAATTCGAATCAAGTTGATTCGAATTACACCCTGATTTATTAAAAAAATTAATAATTTATTAAAAAATTTGTTAAAAAATAATAATTTAAAATTAAAAAATATATATTTTATTTCATGTATTAAAAAAAATCTAACAAAATATTTAATTTTGAGACTTTTTTTTAAATATTAATGAGCTATCAATTCAAATTCCATACAATACTCTTTTGTCCATTGTTAATAGCTCATGAATATTTTTTAATAAATTTTTTTAAATTATATGGTGAGATATTACATTATTCGAATTACGCATGGAAAGTTCAATCACTCTGATTCGAATTATATGGTGAGCAATTCGAATTCTATACAATACTCTTCTGTCCATTCTTGATAGCTCATGAATACTTTTTAATAAATTTATTTTAATTATACCACAAAAAATATTTTATTCTATGCAAAATAATTTAAAAATGGCTTAAAAGATGTTAGGAGTACTATAAAAATTTGCAATGACTTAGGACATTAATAATTTAGAAATTAAAGAAAATATATTTTTATCATGTATTTACCTATATCACTAGAATATTACAAACTTTTATAGTACTCGTAACATTTTTAAGCTATTTTTTTAAATTATTTTGTATAGAATAAAATATATTTTTTAATTATTTTGGATGGAATAAAATATTTTCTTTAATTTTTAAATTATTATTGACTATCTAGAGTATTTTATTTAAAATTTGTGTACATGCATGTATTTACCTAAATCATTAGAACATTACAAATTTTTATAGTATTCCTAATATTTTTTAAGTCATTTTTTAAATTATTTTGCATTATTTTGTTGTGGTTTATATAATTAAAATAAATTTATTAAAAAATATTCATGAGCTATCAAGAATGGGCAGAAGAGTATTGTATAGAATTCGAATTGCTCACCGAATCAGAGTGATTGAACTTCCCATGCGTAATTCGAATCATGTAATATCTCACCATATAATTTAAAAAAATTTATTAAAAAATATTCATGAGCTATTAAAAATGGACAAAAGAGTATTTTATGAAATTTGAATTGATAGCTCATTAATATTTAAAAAAAGTCTCGTAATTAAATATTTTGTTAGATTTTTTTTAATGCATGAAATAAAATATATATTTTTTTAATTTTAAATTATTATTTTTTAATAAATTTTTTAATAAATTATTAATTTTTTTAATAAATCATGGTGTAATTCGAATCAACTTGATTCGAATTATTGTATGTGTGTAATTCGAATCAAGTTGATTCGAATTAGTGTGTGTGTGAGTTTTGTGTATAATTCGAATCAATATGATTCGAATTATGTGTAGATTGAGTTCGAATCTAATTGATTCGAACTACATATAAACATGCATTGGTTGATTCATGAACTAAATTTTGATTTGGCGGATTTACGTAAAAATTTCTTCCCATTGGCTTATTTTAGTGTTTTGCCCAAATGTTTAGCTATTATTTTGTAACATATTTCATTTGAGTCATTAAAGAATACATACACATATATAATATTACATTACAATAAAATAATATTTTTGCAACGGTTACAAAATTTTTGAGACAGTTTTAACAGTCGTAAAATTCTTTTGTGACAGTTGAAAAAATGTCACCAATTTAAATATCACTAATGGACTTAATAACAGTTTTGAACAAATATCAATAAGACCGTCGTTAAATTATCTGTGATATTTTAAAAATATAAAATTGTCATTGATATTTTTTTCAAAGTTAGAGGTGAGACTTAAATCCGCGACCAATATAGGGAGACTATACCATTTGAACTATAACTCGTTGGCAAACTATCATTAATTTATAATAGGGTTAAGTACGATTTTTGTTCTCTACTTTTTTTTGCATACAAACTTGTCCCTTAGGTTCGAGTTGATTTTAAAATTATCTTTCGGACAATTATACCCTTCTCATTCTTCACCAAACTATACTCTGCAACAACAATGAATCGGAAGCAAAAATCCAAAAACAATGAAGCCATCTCTTTTTTTTTTCTTCTTCAGCAACAACAATAAGCAAACAACAAAAACAAAAGCAACAGAAGTATAAGCAGAAGTGAAATTGAAAACAAAAGTAGAATTGAAAATAAAAGCAGAAGCAAAAGAAGTAGAATCAGAAGCAACAGAAGTAGAATAAAAAACATCAAAATTAAAAACATCAAAAACAGTAACAGAATAAGAAGCAAAAGAAATAGAAGTAGAAGAACAACGGATTAACAAAATAAGATACAGAATCAAAAAATAGAATTAGAAGCATCTCTGCTTTCTTTTATTCTGCTTAATTACAACGCCAGTAACAACAACAATAAAATTAGAAGCACAACCAATATAATAAACATAAAAAATAGAATCAGAAATACAAAACTCAGAGAAATAATTTTGTTTTCTCAGATATACAAAGCTCATATAAATGTGGTACTGTGCATTGCAGCAGATCAAAAAAATCAGAACACAAAGAGATCAAAGATTAAATCAGAAGCAGGTGAAATTAGAAGCAGAAGAAATAATGAACAATAAAATCATAATCAGAAGTAGAAAAAATTATAAGCAAAAGCATAATGAATTAGAAACAGAGTCGAAACCCTAGGGAGGAGCAGCGGCGAGAATGCGAAGCAACGTCGAGAACCAGAAGCATCAGCAGTAGTGACGGAGCGCGACGGCGCCGAGGCATCTCTCTCTCTCTCTCTCTCTCTCTCTCTCTCTCTCTCTCTCTCTCTCTCTCTCTCTCTCTCTCTCTCTCTCTCTCTCTCTCTCTCTCTCTCTCTCTCTCTCTCTCTCTCTCTCTCTCTCACTTATATATATATATATATATATATATATCTCCACAAGCTCTCCGACGGCAGCAAGGCATGGCAAGGAGCAGCGGCAAGAGGAGGATAAGCAGAACGACGAAGCTTTTCTTTCCCCCCTCCCCTTTGCGTGATTCCCTTCCCCTTTCCCTTCTCATTCGTTTTCTTTTTTTTCCTTTTTCATTTTATAATTTTTGTAGTTATGGGTAATTTAGTAGTAAAAATTAAAATTTTGGTAAAAGAAACTATTTTAAAATTAAGTTAAAATTTAGAGACAAAAAATATGCAAAAAAGGTTGTGAGCCAAAAAAAATTTTTAACCCGTATCTTAGGAACCAAAATCGTACTTAACCCTTTATAATACATATTAGGATGCTTTTTTATGCTATATTTAATGACAGTTTGGTAATAATGATTTAAAACCTTCACTAAATTATTAATTTATATGATAATTTTTTTATATTTACTGATAATTTTAAATAGTCATAATCTCTCTAACACCAATTTTATCATTTTAAAAGGTTTAAAAGAGAAGAAATAGTCACAAAAAAAAAGGAAATTATATTAGGATTTATACTTGTAAAAGAAGAAAATAAAAGGAACAACGCGAGGGACGGTGAACGACGAAAATGAAGTGATGCTTCTCTTCTCATCTCCAACCACGGTGAATTAGAATTTTGAAAAAATAGGAAGTAAAGGAAACAGAGTGAGAGATATAAATAGTAGACTGTAGCACAATAATGACGCTAAAAAATTTTTGTGTATAAGGTTTGTAATGTTACTTAATAGATAGACACACTTAATTAAAATAATAATCACAAAATAAATGTAGCTATATATTTAATTTAGCGTAATGTTGTGAAAATAATTTAAAATTATTTTATTTAAATTAATATTTATAATTATACACCACTTTTGAGATCTAATATTATTTAATTATTTTAATAATAATTAAAATTTACAAAATAAAATAATTTTAGACTATTTTAAATTGACATTTTTCTCCCAATATATAAGTTTGGTTCATGCATGGATGATACATTAATACTTGCAACTAAGTAAGTAATTAATTAAGTAATGATCGAGTAATAAGGAAATTTTATAGTGATGACTGACGAATTTCACACAAAATATTTTCTTTAAGGAAATTATTAATTAAATACTGCTGTCTCCAGCTTTTTAATTTTATTACCAAAACATTTAAAACAAAATTAGTTATCAAATTGATAATATTGAATAGCTAATTTATAAATAAAAATTAAAAAACTAATTGTTAAAATAAAATTACCTTTTAATTTTTGGTAAAAAAACCTTAATTTTCTAAATTAGTCAAGCAATCAAGCTGGCCGACATAAAAAGAGATTATAGACTTTAATTTAATTTTCCTTTCCGCCATGCATGTGGGTCACTTGCTAACTTTTTTCTCGTGATTTACTCTAATGGTATACGATTCATTAAATTATGCTTTGAAAGAAAATCTTTAATTTAATTAATTTACTCAACTGGCCTTCTAATTATTTTTTGGGAAGGATGAGGCGAAACAAAAAAAAACAAATCTATATCATGGGAATCGTATCACAGGAGAGACGACAAGACCTTTCAAATGATATGTTTGTATTAAGAAAATAATTATATTACATTGGAGCTATAAAAATTAAAAATAAATTTCTAAAGTTATCCTAGATCAGAGGAGCATAATATATAATACTAACAATTTCTTCTAATTACTTTATTTATGTATTCTCTCACATCACTTATTCCAATGATGATTAGAGGAGTATTAATAATTAATAAAATAAAGATGTATATGACTCTAAAAAAGTAATATATCACACTAATTTACTAATTGATAATAATTTTAAAATAGAGAAAATATGTTGATTGGACTTGAAATTCATTTTAATTTTTGAAAATACAACCCTAATATTACACTAAATTGTCTATTATTACAGAAGAAAATCAACATATTTAATAAAAATAAATAGAGATTAACTAATAATATTAGTTCAAATATAAAATAAATATAAAATATATTAAATAATCTAAGCAACGAACATTTTTGTTATTATCATCACAAAACAAGAATCAAATTGAGGTTCAACTCGCTTCTCACACTTGTCAAGCTGCTTCACCATTTTAATTTGCATGGAATTTCTATTACCACAGGAAAACTATTAGGAATAAATATTTTTTTATTTTTTTTGTTAAATAGACAGTAATTTTTATAAATAATATAAATAATAAATTTTAAAATTAATCTAATAAAATAAAAATATACTACACTTCTATAAAAATCACAAAAACCATAAGTGAAAAAAAGAGAGTACTATATACACTGTATTGTTTACTAATTCATTGTATACTGATACTTTTTCTTTCGATTTTTCACAATAAAAAATGCTCTAGTAGCGATGCCGATATTCTTAACTAATAAATTGAAAATTTAGTGTGGTTTGATTTGCGTTTTCAATTTTTTTTATTTTTAGTTTTTTTAAATTTTATAAAAAAAAGTAAAAATAATAAAAAAACAGTAAAATAATATCTTTTGTTTTTATTTTTTATAAAACCTAAAAAACAAAAAATATTAAGAATAGAACACAAATCAAATGCATCTATATATTCTTATATTTCATATTTGCTAAAGTTTTACACCGTTTTCTCCAAGCTTTTGCTATTCAAAATATTAAATTTCTATAGTTCAATAAAATTTAATGCTAATGAGTAATAACTCAAATGACATAGTCTCTTCATACTTAATTAAAAAGTTACGAATTCGAGTCTCCTATTTTTGGTTAAAAAAAAATAATAAAATAAAATTTGATCCCATCATAAAAGTGGATTTTTTATTTTAATAAATAAATTAATTATAATAATGATTGAAATAAATAATTTAAAAAAATATTTACCAAAATAAATACTTTTCTCTTATAAATATATCTTGTTTACAAATATATCTTGTATACGAAATATACATGTATTTTTTTAAAATTTTAAAATAATAAAAAATATTAATATTATTAATAATCCAAATTTTTAGCATGTAATTAGTACATAAAAAGATTGGTAGAAGAGAATAAAATGGATATGTTTGATCAATTATTAAAGGTTGATAGAACAGTGGAATAGAACTGAACAGTTATTTTCCACCTTATCTCCCACTATCCACGTGAGGATAACTGTTTCAATTCTCTTTCCACTATCCTCATCAATCTCTCCTACCAATTGGCAAACGGTTATTTTATTTTTCAAATTTAAATCAATTCAGGTCGATCATAATTTAATTTAAAAATTTTTAAAATGGATATATTTGATCAATTAATACTAAAAAATAGTATATGAAAAATGTTAGTTTAAATTATGATCCAATTAGATTGATTTAAATTTGAAAAATAAAAATAACCGTTTGCCAATTATTAGGAGAGATTGATGAAATAATGAAAAGAGAATTGAAACGGTTATCTTTCACGTGGATAGTGGGAGATAACGTGAGAGATTACCATTTCAATTCTCTTCCCACGATTCTCTCAACCTTTTTGAATACTAATTGATCAAACATATTTATTTTAATTTCTTCTACCAATCTTTTTATGTATTAATTGCATACTAAAAGTTTAGATTATTGATAATATTAATATTTTTTATTATTTTCATTTTTTTTTAAAAAAGATATACACGTTTCGCGTACACCTGTCTTATCTCATTTACACGGTAAACGAGATATATGTAAAATTATTGCGTTTACCGTGTAAACGAGATAAGAGAAGTATTTATTTTGATAAATATTTTTTAAATTATTTATTTCAATAATTATTATAATTAATTTATTTATTAAAATAAAAAATTTTCATAAAAGTTGTAAATCCCTTATTTTAATGACATGAGAAGACAAATTATATACAAAATTACTAATATGTCATTCAATTAATGTATTTATTTTGTGCACTGAAGATTTCTAGTATTATATGAACCGATATTGCTTGTACAGGTTACAACTGACTAATTCTTTTTTTTTCTTTTTTGTGTTGTAATTTAGAAAGATTCAAGATCAGAGCTATTAATGAAGAGATGTCCTAACTAGTGGTAAAAAAAATAAATATATCCGTTTAAAGATGATAAAATTTTTTTTCTTATTATTGGTTTTTATAATATGGAATTTTAACGAGGTTATCATAAAAGTGTGATTTTTTTGGTGACTACATAAAAGTTAGATTTACAATACTTAAAAGAATTTTATGTATTTAAAATTGTTTGACTTTAAAATTATATTAATATTTTTATATTATATGTTAATAGGGGTGGAGCTTAGTTGAGATAATGGAAGGTCACGGTCCCAAATTTTTTATAAAAAAATTAGTAGTACTTCTTAAAAAAATAAAAAAATAGTTCAGTTGACTCAAATAATTTACTATAACTTAAAGCATTTAAGTTTAATTCTCATCTTTTATTTTTATTGCACAATAATTTTTAATTTTAAACATTAAAAACATGTTAGATTTACACTGAACTGAGTGGGTTTTTGTTGGCTTTCACAACACATCAAAATTAAAAGATAAAATCAAATCAAATAAAAAAGTTATCTAACAAAAAAATAAAAAATATAATCTAATAATCAAATCAAATCAAAAAAAGTTATCTAACAAAAAAGATAAAAAAAATCATCTAATAAAATAAAAGATAAAAATCATCGTTATAAAAACATGTTGCTAACACTTCTTTATTCACATCTCGCAGCTCTCTATTCAACAAGCAACACTCCCTCTACTTTTGAGTTCAAATGTAAAAAATTAGGTATTTTTATTTATTTAATTTAATATTATTTTATATTTTATTATTTATTTAATTTAATTTTTTATATAATAAAAAATATTAGAATATCTAATAAGTATTGATATTATTGTATTTGTATAAATTGATAAAAAAATTCAATAAATATTATAAATTGCTGAAAAGTTTAGTTCTAATTCAATTATTGAAGATTTTAAGTTACTAAAAACTTAAAAAGTACTATTATAAGCTATTTTGTATTTTTTATTTATAGAATTATTTATTTATTATTTTATTAATAACAAATTAAAGAATAATTATATTTATAAATTTTATTTTAATATAAATATTATGATTAAATTTTTATGTTAATTTTTTTATCCCTCCAAAATTTTGTTTCAAGTTTCACTACTATATGTTAATTTTTTGTTGTATTTTTAGTTAGTAAATTATGAATTTTATCTTTAAAGTTAAATTATGTTATATTACGTTAATTATTTTGTTTTTTGGGATTTTTATATTATATTTATTATTTTATATAGTTTTAGATTTTTTAATATATCGAATATCTACTTCTCTCATAAGATTAATTAAGAAAAAATATTTTTATTCTTAACGTTTATAATTTTATACCACGTGATTTTTTTTATCAATAATCAAAATTATTAAAAAAATCTATAATCTAAATTTTTGCATATACATTCTAGATAATTAGCTAAATATTTCTACAAAATTTCAGATAAAATACATAAAAAATTTGCAAAATATAAAATATTGTTTATCATTTATAAAAAATTATATATTTTTTTGTCACATTTTATTTTATTAGTAATATTATAAATTTTATTTTCTTTCAATAATAGTACTTTTAAAAACTAAAAATATTATTAACATAATTTTTGAAATTGCATTTGCATCTTATTCTAGTCTTTAAAATTTAAATTTACTCAATTTTAATCATAATTTTGGCATCACTAATTTATTATAGTCAATTTTTGTTATAAAATTATTTAACAGTGTGCTCAGATATAACGACAGCAGCTTTGCTAAATTTTTTAATGATTATTTAATGTGACAATTAAAAGATTTTACCTCAATTTATTTTTTAAAAAGCCTTAAAAAAACCCTTAAAGAAAATTAAGATTAGAATTTTAAATGTTTCGTAAAGAGTAATTAAGATAAAAGTTTCAATTATCACTTTAAATAATCATTAAAAAGTTTAATAAGATATCTGTCACTATAATTAACTGGGTTGGTTGAGTGGTTAGCTCATCTACTTAAATAAGTGTAAATAAGTGTTGGGGGTTCAAATCCCATCTTGTGCATGTCGCAACCCATTCGCCAGCGACACCCTTAAACAAAACTCTGATCCGCGACGAATTAGTTTTTGACCTATCAAATTGGGAAACATAATACCATGGGCAATAGAAAATAAAAACAAAAAAAACACAAATTAAACGCACTCTAAAATTTGTAGACACAAAAACTGAAATTTTAATAATATTTTTTTTAAAAAATATTCTCACTTAAAATTTTAAATTCCAAATCTCTCTCTTATTTTTCTATTTTAAACTAAACATTATTTTAAACCAAACATAATAATAAACCATACCTCAATTCAATATATTTTAAAATAAATATAATACAAAAATTTAAGGGTCCAAAATTTAATTTAGTATGTAACTCTCACTCTCCATTTTCAGACGCAGCTTAAGTGAATCAAAGAAAATCTCGAAAAATATTTATTAAAAATGGAAAGATGAGAAAAAAAATGAGAAATTTCCAAAATGAATAAAGAAACAAAAAGGAAGAAGGTTCATAAGCACCGCACAAGAAAACGAAAGCAAAGCCAAGGGTCAAAGCAAAGGCGAAAGCCAAACCAAAAGGGTCCCTTCCCCCCTCTCTCCCACGAAGAAAAACTAAAGCCGCCCCCTTTCTTTCTCTCTCTCTCTCTCGCCCTACAAATATGAACAACCCTTCATCCCTCTCCTCTCATTCTTATTCCTTCCATTTTTTTTCCAACCTTGTTTTGATTTCATTACAACAACAACTACTCTGACCCCCAACACACACACACACACCCCAACACAATAAAGCTAACTTCTTTTTAAGGTTTGGTTGGTTGTTCAACACGCCTACAAGCTGCTTGTTGTTTTGTTTCTGTTGCTAAGGTAATGATGCTCACATAAAATATCAACATTGGTGCTGGAATCTCTTTAAAGGTTTCGTCTTTCCTGCCATTGCGATCTGGGTTTTCTTCTGTTTGATCCACTTGTTCTGGTTGCGTGTGGTTTTGGCCTTCATTTACCTTTTTTCTATATACCTCGCTTTGAGAGAGAGAACAGAGGAAAAATGAAAACCCCCATGTTGGGTTTTGTTTTTGTTTAGAATTTCAGGTTCGGAGGTCTGAATTATTTTTTTAATATGAAAAATAAATTACTTTTTTCCAAATTCTTATGTTTAAGGATCAGGCTGATGGATTTATTGAATAAAAAACCAAGCTTTGTGAGTTATTGTTGCATCTCTAAATTCTGTTTTCCATAAATCTCATTGGGATCTTCTGGCTATCATTTTGATGTTTCATGTAATGGATTTTGCTCCTCTCTCTCTCTGTTATGAAAGTTTGCATCTTTGCATTTATTGATAGATCTCTTGGTTAGGTTGTGATATTGATCTATGTTTTTGCATTTACTTTTTGTTCAGGGTTTAATTCAGGATTTTGCAGTCTTATAACTCTATGGTAAGCTTCTCCATACTTTTGCTCTGATGTTTGATTGAGGATTGGAAGGATTAGAAATGGTTTCAAATTTCAAGGATAATGCAGTAATATCATGATGTTCAAATGTGGATCAAAGTGGTTTTGCTTTGAATCTAAATCTCTCTTAAATTGTTTTGATCACTAGGGAGAAGCACCAGCATTCCTTGTTGATGACCTTCAGAATGAGCCTCTTAATGGCTTTGAATTGAAAAATGGAACTTGCAAAACTACAACTACAATTGGAAATAAAATGGTAAGACTATATACCATGCCATGTTATAAAGTAGCTAGACAATCTTCTGCGTACAACGAAAAAATGAGCCTCCATTTGTTTGACAGTATGTCATTGGTGGCGCTGATGATGGAACTTTGTCCATTGAAGTTCAAATTTTTGACCGTAGTCTTGGAGAATGGTCAGTTTAAGTTTCTTGGCTTCATAGCTGCTCCTCTCAAGCTTTTGGTGCTGAATATCCATTTTAAATTGCAGGATTCATCCCACTGTGCATGGCATCAAACCTCTGTCGAGCAAAGGCCACTCCGCGGTGTTTTTGAACGACCGAATACTAATTCTTAAGAAGGGTGCCAAGTCAGATGATCAAATATGGTTTTTGGAGGTTGGTGTTTTTGCAAACCGAAATCCTTAACTTGATATCAAACTATTACTAGTTTATGGAAAGTCTGAAACATTGCTAGATTTCTGTAGTCTCCTAATGGATGTTGAATTTTCCATTTTCACATTATTGGTAGGTGGACACTCAATATGTTAGGCAGCAGCAAAAACAACTGGGGACTGAGGTTGTTGCTTGGAGTAAGGGAGTGATAGGTAATGCCGAGAAGCCGGTTGTTATCAGTGGACCTTCTGGGGTAGGCAAAGGAACACTGATATCAATGCTGATGAAGGAATTCCCATCCATGTTTGGTTTTTCGGTGAGCCACACCACTCGTGCACCAAGGGGCATGGAGAAAGATGGAGTCCATTACCATTTTACTGAGAAGAGTGTAATGGAGAAAGAGATTAAAGATGGAAAATTTCTTGAGTTTGCTTCTGTCCATGGTAATTTGTATGGGACCAGTGTTGAGGCTGTTGAAGTAGTAGCAGATGCTGGGAAAGTAAGTTCCTTCTGAATTATTATTATTATTATTAGGGAAAAGAAGCATAGTTTCTATCAAATAGTACATTCTAGTTTATAATTATAATACCTTGGCATACTTAAAATCAATCCTTTGTCTTGTATTATGATAGTAATGAAATTACATTCTATTTAAGGCTTGACATGATAGTACTTCATCCTCCTAAGATTGCATTTCTTTGAATATCTTTTTTTGAGATTTCTCATCAGTGTTTTTTTCTCTCTTTAATTCAGAGATGTATTCTTGATATTGATGTTCAAGGCGCCAGATCCGTGAGGTCTAGTTCTCTTGAAGCCGTATTCATATTTGTTTGTCCCCCATCAATGGAAGAGCTGGAGAAGCGCCTTCGTGACAGGTGAATAATAATAAGCTACTTAGCATGCCCTCCTTTTAAAGTCCTCAAACCTCCCAAAATTCATAACTGAACCTCAATTGCTTTGAAACCAGAGGGACAGAGACAGAAGAACAAATCTTGAAGCGACTCCGAAACGCTGCAGCTGAGATCGAGCAAGGGAAATCATCAAACATATTTGATTTCATCTTATACAATGATAACCTTGAGGAGTGTTACGAGAAACTCAAGGTAACTTCACTAATGCACAAACTTCTTGATTTCACGAACTTCTAACCATAGACGTAGGCATGTAGCCTGATATAAAGTATCCATTGGTACAGAAATTATTGGGACTTGGTGGTTATGTTGCTGCTCCACCTAAATCAGGTAAGAATCCATTCAGTAAATAAATGTGATGCTGAGTCTTAACTGCATGTACCCAAGTTGATTTGTTGAATCTTTCATTCCAGCAGCACTTAGAGAGTTCAATCTACCATTAGATCATTCGGTGTCAAAAATCGATGACAAGATTATCATAAACTGCATCTCTTCTGGACTGGAGAAGGAATCAAAGAATTTGTAAGCCCTCTAAACTCTCCATGCTAAAGTATCTATTACTCTTGAAATTTAGTACATTAACTATTCAATATAAATTATGTTAAGATTCACTCTGTTACGAATCTAACAAAATTCTAAGTTACAAAGATATTGAGGCAATGGCTTCATTACTAACTTCACACTTGGCATAACAGAATCATGTTGGATGTCTCCGCGCTCAAAGGAGGCGCACCCGGACGGACAAGAGGATTGGATTTTCAGGCTATCGGCTCGTTTTCGGATGGTTTGATTGGGATGGAAAGGCTTAGCTAACATTCAATGAAACTTGGCCAAACTAACTTGGTTTTCTCCATTCATATATAACTTGAGGAAGATTGAACATGTGATTAGGCATTAGATTCATGTCTCAAACAAAAATATTTCTTTTATTTTTGTCGTCCTTTGATTGTTCTGGCTATTGCATTGATTTGAGAAGTGTTGGCAATCCCACAATGATTATTTCCTCCACAGCCAAATGAGATGGCTTGTGATTTTTGCCTCTCCAAATGGACAATATATGAAATTTGATTCATTTCATGAGTTAGCAAGACAAATTATGAACAATGAATGAAATCTTTTGTTTGCTTTAGGCAGTTGGTGTTTGACACGACATTGGATTTCAAGTCACACGTTTAACACAAACTTTGTTGTTTACATGTTTTATGCCTTATTTGTTGTCTATCTTATTTAGATTTTTTTAATTATTTTTTTTAGAAAAAATGTTATTAGAACAACACATTTATCAAACTTCGTTAAAGTTTCTCAATATTGTACATGAATGTTGGTGAAAAATGTTGATTAAAAACATGAATAGATGATAAAACTAGCATTTTTCTTTTTTTTTTTTCTTGTGGGGGTATTGAAAGAAAATAATGGGGCAAGTGGGTATGTCCGTTAAAGCAGTTATGAGAGGGTGAAACTGAAAGGGCAGTGTTGTCAACATCAAGAAGGGGCCATTTGGTCCTTCCACTTACATTTTGCCATACGACCCACCAATCCCATCTTCCATAGCTCTATTTACTCTTTTGGTAAGTTACTCTGTTAGTTTCCATTCCATTTTCAAAATCTTTTTAGTTCTAGAGAGTTCAATTGGTCAAATAAGCAGGGGAGTAAAATAACAAATAAATTTTTGAGAGTTTATATTTTGGACAGACTAGCCTCTAAAAAGAGATAGCAGATTAGGATAAAAAGTCTTAATCTAAACTAAGAGTTAAATTTCAATGTTTATTATTCTAAAAGACTTTATTAATTTAAACTAGGAGTCTTAATAAAGTCTTAATTCAAATTGAGATTTAACTTTTTAAATTAACTTGTCAACGTTTATTATTCTAAAAGATTTTATTAATATTTTTTAACTTACAGTTAGTTTATCCAAAATATAAAGATTTAAAAATTTATTTATTATTTTACCCTAAATAAGGACTTTAGCCAATCCAATTCTGGTTGGTTTGGATCTATATATATATATATATATATTTTTACTAAATCTTGTAAATTGGTTGGTATGTCCAAGTGCAAGTGGAAGGCCACTTTTTCTCCACATATTATGCCAACTTATATATTTTCTTGTAGCTTTCAATCAACGTGTAGAAGTGGCAATGAATGAGGGAATGAGTGGGGGAAGCTTCCTTTACCTTCTGTAGAACAATTATTTGGTACCCCTAAATATATTTAATATATAATTTGAATTTTTTATAATTATACATTTTTGTTTTAGTAATCATAAATTAAACATAAAATTAAATGTACATAATTATAAATGAGTTTAGCTAATGTATACCCTAAGGATACAAATTCAAATTACTAATAATAAAAAATTTTAAATAATTTATTTTAATAAATACACAACAAATATATAAAAATTTTAAATTTTAAATTTTAAATTTTTTTATATTAGCTAAATCCTTATAAAAAGGTCTGAATTATGTTTTAAATGGTGTTTTGGAGTATAGGATAATTTTTGTTAATGTGGGATTAGGGCAAGTTGGCGCTTGGCATATTCTTTTTCTTCCCTACCATTGATTTTTGGGAATGGGGGGGACCCTTGAATTGAAAGAGGGTCATGCCTCACATTCAGAGAGGATCAAGTTGGGTCACTCACTATTACTACTACTGCTATGCCCTATGCCAATCACATGCTAAATCTTTAACGTCCTACTTGCACTTCAATTTTCCCTATTTTTACTTTTTTTTTTATTATAAAAATTTAGATAAACTTGATAATATCATTGGGTTAATGTTCAAATTCGTCCCTGAAAGATCACGCGATCTTCATTTTCGTCCTCGAATGATTTTTTTAATCAAATTAGTCCCTGAAAGATAAACTGTTAGTCAAATTAGTCCTTCCGTCAATTGGATAATGACTTGTCACGTTAAGTGCCACGTGGCATGATGACGTGACACGTCACGTGGCAGGTCAGTAACACGTGGTACGCCACGTGACAGGCCAGTGACACATGACATTCCACGTGTCACTTGACATATAAAAAAAATTTCTATTAGTTAAAATAGTCCTTGAAAGTCCAGACATAAGTCATTTTCATCCCTCAAATTTTAAAAGTTACTCAAACTAGTCCTTATATAATTTTTTTATAATATTAAATTTATAATATTTTTTATACTACTAATTTTAATATTATTTTTAAACCTTAATAAACAAAATTCTCTTTATATAAAATAATAAAAATAATTAAATTTTTATAAAGTTATTTTGTCATTTGTATTTTAAAATTTTACATTTTCAAATTATAATTTTTTATTTAAATTTTTTATTTAAATGAGTTTATTAAATTATTGTTGATTATATATTTAAAAATTTAATATTTTAATTTTACTAAATAATATAGTAATTATTTTAAATTTTAAATCTTTTAAATTTTTTAAAATTATAATTTTTATTATTATTTAATTTGTATAGTAAAACTCAATAATTGAAAAACTGGTTTATGGAATCACTTTTTGAATCTTAATATTCTAATATAATTTTTTAAATATTTCATTTAAAACAAAAGGAATTTTATTTTAATACGAAGCATATCTATTTATATAATGTACTAGTGCGGAGTAGCCTGTGTTATGCATATGTATAATGTTTCCTATTTCATTTTATCTCATTGATTTGTGAAATTAAAAGAAAAATTATATAATTTATCTTAAACATATGAAACACACAAAAATTTATTATGATATTTGCACGTATTACGCTTAAAAAGCAATTCATTTATAATAATAATAATAATAATAATAATAATAATAATAATAATAATAATAATAATAATAATAATAATAATAATAATTAACCAACAAATTTTTAATATTTTGTAAAGTTTGGAATTGAAGCAAAATTTGTGAATCTTCTTGAATTTTGACTCTAAGTATCACTACCATTACCTCCTATATATAAGTAATACCGTAATGAAAAAAAAAAGATGTAGAAAAAAAGTATTGGTATAACTTTGTTTAGATTAACATACATAAATTTTGATTTTGAGCATATAACTTTATTTAGGTTAATAAATACATATATTTTAATTTTGAGTATATATATATTCCAGCAAAATGTAGTAATGTAACAAAAAAAGTTTTAGAATAGAAAAGAATAAGAGAGATTTTGAGAAGAATTAAAGGAGAGAAATAATTTTATGAAGAAAAAATAAAAAAAAAGTATATAAGTACTAGTTTGACTAATTTTTAAAATTTGAGGGATGAAAATGACTTACGTATGGACTTTCAAAGACTATTTTGACTAATAGAAAACTTTTTTATATGTCAAGTGACACGTGACATGCCACGTGTCATTGACCTGTCACGTGGCGTGCCACGTGTTACTGACCTGCTACGAGGCGTGTCACGTCATCATGTCACGTGGCACTTAACGTGACACGTCATCATCCAATTGACGGAATGACTAATTTGACTAACAGTTTATCTTTCAGGGACTAATTTAATTTAAAAAATCATTCAGAAACGAAAATGAAAATCGCGTGATCTTTGAGGAACGAATTTGAACATTAACCTTAATATCATTCTATTAAAATCAGGAAATTTCTTTTTTTGTGGGGGATTCTCTGAGTGGTTACATATGACCCATAAAAAATTGCTCTTGTATTAATATCCAGAATTTGAACTTGTTTCTTTATCACTATATCTAATCACATTCTTTACTTTTACATTTATTTTTCTGTGTGTCTATTTTTAATGGTAAATAGTAAATACAATTCATTTTGGAAAAAAAAAAGAACGAAGCCCTCATTAAAAATTATTTGTTATCAAACATAACAAGTAAATGAGTAAGTTTTATACTTTATTTTCTTTTATAATCTTATAAAAAAATATGGATAATTCTATTAGTAAGTTATTCTTTTAAATGCGAACTATTAATATTAAATATAACAAGAAAGTTAAGATTTATTAATTAATAATAAAATTTTAAAAATTATGTAAAAATAAAAAAATTAATTATTATATATTTATATATAAATATGTATTATTTAATTTATTTTTAATATATATACATTATTGATTACAGAATTGTTATATGGCACGTCATTTCATTTGAAATCTTATTGATTGACCCTACAGGCCGACATACTGCAGTCAACACAAGGAATATAAACTACAAAACCAATCCATTTTTTTCTTCAGACTTTTATTGAAATGAAATGACATTGCTGTTAATTTCTAGATTAAAATGTGTGGTTATATTTCTTCTATATCATTCCTCTATGATTTCTAAAGAGAATTCTAGTTATATTTTCCTGATTATATACAACTTTTCTGTATAAAACCAACCAAAAAGATAGTCAAACATAATAATGATATGATAAAAAAGTCAACAGCAAAGTTTTTAAGTAATTTTTTTTTATTTTTTATGATATTTTTCAGTTTTACAAATTAAGGATTAGTGTAGATCTAAACTCGATTTAAAAGTTTGTTTTTTGTCAATAAATCATTATATGCACAAAACATAATTTAAATTTTTAACACATACTTAAATAAACGAGTGAACATATCACTCGATCAATACAAATTGGTTATTTAAGTAAAAAATTTATTTGGAGGATTAGAAACTGTTTTTGAATTAGAACTTAAAATAATTTAGCTTTTTTTTTTGGACAGGGAGCCGGGCCAACAGTTCAGCCCAGGTCCAGAACAGAGACCCATGCCCTTAACCGACCCAAAATCCATCAGCGTTTCCCATCCCTTATTGCGATTCCTATCCCTTGCTGCGCGAGAGAGAGGCTGGATTCAGCCCAGGCTACGTTGCGGCTTCTTCTCTTCAGTAACCCCGCGCACTGATCGGACCCATGCGTGATAGCGACGCTGCTGGAGTGACGGCGCTGAAGACGGTTCGTATCTGAACTGCCATCGCACCGTCTTGCCTCCGTAGCAGCAGTCGGGACATCGCCGTCAGCGCCCTCCAACGCCCAGGGACCTTCCAAGCTCCATTACAGCTTCTTCTCCTCAACAATTCAGAGCAATGAGGGAACCCCTGCTTGATAGCAACGCAGCCGAAGCAACGCTGCCGAAGCCTGCTCGTGTCTGGGTCTCTCCCGCACCGAATTCCTTTCGGAGCATTAGCAAGGACATCGCCGTCGATGTCCTCCCTCGCCCAGCAGTTAAAACCGCACTGGACCTCCTCTGCTTCATGATCCCGCAGCACCATCTGTGTAACAGCGTCACCTTGGGTTGCATACAGATCCTCTGTCTCAGATCATTGACGATTTGGATTAAATCCCGACTTTCCTGCCTCATTGCTTGGTTCGAGTATCTTCTTTTTGCCTAATTTGATTTTTCCTATAATTCTTTACAATACTTGTTTTACATTTGAAACTCACTTATAATGATGCTTTGTATGTCTGCAGATGGTCTAGTACTCCAACTCGCTCGTAATAATTCTGCTTTTACTGCTTTTGTCACTGCATGGGCTAGACGATTTTCGTTTCTGGGAGTCCAAATCATTCCCTTTTCAGGTAAACTCTTCATTAAAATTTGAATATCTTGGATTATGGCTAATGCCTCTCTTAAGGTTGTCTTGGATTTAATTACTTGAACGAGCTTTAAGTTGTCAAATTCTATTAGAGTTCTGCCCATTTGTAGATTGTTCACTATGATTAATGCTTGCCTTATTGCCTGAGCTTCTGCCATAGTACTTGATTTGGCTTGAATCTTTCCTGAGAAACCTAATATAATCCTTCCTTTACTATCTCTGATAACCACAGCTATTGCACCTGTTCCAGTATCTTTTCTGAAGGCTGCATCAACATTTGTTTTCAACCAGTTCTCAGGGGGAGGTCTCCATTTCACCAGGTTAGTTTTGCTCCTATTGGTTTCTGTTTTCTATGTCTGTTATTTTTCTGCTAGTTTCCAGTATGTTGCCTCTAGTGCTCTTGCCCTGCTGATTGTGCAACAAGGATTTACTTCCTGTTGTTGAGATAGCTTGCTGTTCCTCGTTTTCCATATCTCCCACATGAGAAATTCTAACTTACTAATTCTCTTCTCCTGGTCCTCTCCACCACCTGCTCTCACCTTTCTTATGCATTCCACCATCCAATTTTCGATTGAGCTAACTGTCTCAACTGTTGGGTCTATTGACATTCCGCTCCGAACCATGTTGCCCTAGCCCAATCGCATAGTAGTATGCATGTTCTACTGTCTCTAAACTTTTTAAGCATATTTGACAAACTGAATCTGGTGCCATCTTTCTTTTATGTAAGTTAGAACTTACTGGTAATATATCATGACATGCTTTCCATAAGAACATTCTGATCTTCTATGGGACTTCCATTCTCCATACCTCCTTCCATATCTCCCTTTTATCTTCACTTGTTGATGGATTTCCATATTTCATATTTTGTCCAACTCTTTTTGCAGCATAATATCTAGTTCTTATTGAGTCCATGGCCAATACAAGTGGTCCTCTTTGTTCATTACACTAATAGGGGTGCTGAGAATCTCTTTGCAATTTTTCTAGAAAAATATGCTTTCAATCATTGTTTTATTCCACCTTTTCCCATTCACAATGAAATCCTTTACCTTCGAGTCATCTGTGCTATTTGCATTAAGAGGCCTGCTCCTCTCAGTGATCCAATTGTCTTTCCAGATGCTTACTTTGGAACCATCTCCTATACTCCATTTTGCTCTTTCCCTTAATAACTATCTTCCATGCAAGATGCTTCTCCAGACCCATGACGCGCCCTTTGTACATGTCGCTGCCCAAAAGTTACCATCCGGAAAATATATCGACTTCAAAACTTGTACCCAGATCACATTTGGGTTCTTCAATGTTCTTCATGCTTGTTTGGCAAGGTAGGCAGTATTTTGTTTTTCGAGGTCTTTAAACCCCAATCCTCCATTGCTCTTGCTATTAGTAATGCTATCCCACTTTTTTCAATGGATGCCCCGTTCCTTCTTCGATGCTGCCCATCCGAATCTCGCAACTTTTGTGCAAATTCTCCTGCAAAAACTCTTGGAAAACTTTATGACATTCATGGCATATGATGGCATTGTCTGAATTACAGACTTTATTAGTGTTTCTTTTCCTGCTTGATTCAGTAATCTTTCTTTCCATCCCTCTAGTTTATTCATGATTTTTTCTTCAATCCATGCTAGAGCGTTGTTATGAGATCTTTCCCATATGGCTGGAAACCCCAAGTATTTTCCTAGCGTGTCCCATGTTGTCATTCCTAAATTTTATTCAATGTCTACTCTCGTTTATATCGACACTTGGCTTCCAAAGATAATACCTGACTTGTTCAAGTTTATCCTTTGTCCGGATGCCTCTGTGTTTTCATTTAGCACGGTGATAATCTGAAATATCTCATCCTCCTTTGCTTTTGCGAATATAATGCAATTGTCTGCGAACAACAAGTGAGTAAGAACCGGAGCTATTGGGGCTATCTTCAGACTTGTTATATAGCCTTTCGCTTGAGCCTTCTACATTAGAATCGTGAATACCTCAGCTGCTAAAATGAAAAGATAGGGGGATAATGGATCCCCTTGTTGAAGACCCCTCTGAGGCTTGATCTTCTTCGATAACTCTCCATTGACCTTTACCCTATAACTTGCACTTCTGACACATTTCATTACCAATTCAACCCATTTTTCGGTGAACTTGAGTTTCATGAGCACCTTTTCGAGGAAATCCCATTCTAACCTATCATAAGCCTTATTCATATCCAACTTGATTGCTATATTTTGTGATCCCTCTCTTCCTTTCTTGTTTAGGCTATGATAAACTTCTTGGACAATTATTACATTATCTTGTATGAGTCTTCCTCCCACAAATGCACTTTGAGTTGGGGACACTATATCCTCGAGGAGCCCTTTCAGCCTCAACACTATGACCCTAGTTATAATTTTGTAAATAAAGTTACAACAACTGATTGGTCTTAACTGATTAAGTTCTTCCGAATTCTTACCTTTGGAATTACGACTACTATGGTTTTGCTAATCTCTTCTGGTAAGTACCCATTCCGAAAGAATTCTCAAACTACTGCACATACCTCCTTCTTAATTATCTCTCAGTATTTTTGATAGAACAGTCCATTCAGGCCATCTGGTCCAGGAGCCTTGAGACTGCCCATACTGAAGACTGCTTTTCTAATCTCCTCTTCTGTGACCTCTGAGATCAGCTCCCTATTCATGTCTTCCGTGACTCTCACTGGAATATTGCTTAAGACTGATTCACAATTTCTTTTGTTGTTGGAAGTAAATAACGCGTCAAATCATTCCTCGATGTGGTTCATAATTTCTTTCCTATCCTCTATCCATGAGCCCGCCTTGTTTTTAAGCTTATCAATTCGGTTCCTTCCCCTTCATTGAATGGTTGTGGCATGGAAAAAAGATGTGTTCTTATCTCCCCATTTCAACCACTTCAACCTGGCTCTTTGTCCCCAAAATTTTTCTTCCTGTTTCCATAAAGCAGCTATATTCTTCTTTATCTGCTGTATTTTCTCCTGCTTCTCTTGTGTTAATTTCGAATCTTGTAGCTTCTTTAATTCCTCCTTCAGCTTTTAGATTTCTTTGTCTGCTCGTTTAAATGTCCTCTTGCTCCACTTTTAAGCTCTTCTTTACAATTTTCCATTCTCCTTGTTATTCATTTCCAAACGCATCCTTGGATGTCTTCCTTATCCCATCCCTTTCTTACTGTATTCTCGCACTCATCATGATCGATCCAAAAAGTCTCGAATTTGAAACTCTTCTCTGTTCTTTGAACTTGATTTATGTCCAAAACTAATGGACAATGGTCAGAACTAATAGCCGGCAGAGCTTTGAGTGATGCCTGCTGATACAGAACTCTTCATTCCCAGTTGACTAACGCCCTATCTATCCTCTCCTTAGTGATAAATCTTGCTGAACCATGTGAATCTTCCTCCCTTTATGTCTAAGTTCATAAGATAATTCATATATAAAAACTGCCTAAATTCTCTCACCTGGCTTTGTGGCTTTGGATGCAGACCAATTTTCTCCTCTTGGCTCAAAATGTCGTTGAAATCTCCTATGAATAGTTGTGGCTCCCTTTTGTTGTCATTATTCGCTGTGATAGCTCTTCGTTGCTCTTTTCTTCTTCTAGAACATGGGTTTCCATATATGAAGTTTCTTTTCCACATCTTCCCTTTTTTTATCATCAATACGGGCTTTTATATGATTATCACACCAAAAATAAATATCAATATTATATATTTCATTCCACAAAAGGTATAGCCCTCCGGACAGTCTCCGGAATTCTATGTGAAATACATTCTCAAAATGTAACCTTATTTTCAGATTCTTAATAGTACTTTCTATAGCTCTAGTCTCAATTAGAAATACTATTGCAGGCTTTAATTGTTTGCACATGCTGTGCAGTTCAAAAACTGTCGCGGGGCCGTTACCCCGCGGCGGTTCCAACTTATGATGCTCATGGTTGAGCTGGGGGCATGTATAGGCCCGCCTCCTTAGCCAGTGAGTCTTCCAAGTCGTCTCTGATCTGTGATTCTTCCTTATGAACTCTTCCTTCTATTAGGCCTCTGCTCCATTTGTTCTTCTTGTTGGCCTTTCACATATGCGTAGCTTCCTCTTCTTCACTCAGAAAATTTTTAGTCTGCTCCTGTTGGTCCTCTTCCCTTCTTATTTTAAGCTTCATCTTTTCCTCCATTCTTTGAACAAGTTCTGTTTCGTTTTCTTTGGAAACTACAATTGCTTTGCTATTTTTCTGCTCTATTTCCTCTTATTCTTTTGCTAGTTCTACATAATAGAAGCCTCCATCGCTCTCTGTGACTAGTTGCTTGCTTCTCTGTTCTAACTCTTTCTCGTTTGTTTTATACTGTCTGAATGACCCATCAATGTCCATGTTATTTCTATTTTGGGCCTCCTCTTCAACTTCTCTTTCTGTGTTTTTCTTCATTTTTTCTTCAACCATATTTTTGTTGAACTCCTTCAATATTTGTCCAATAGTCAGGTTCATCTCTTCTTCAATTGACCCACTTTTAATTTGTTGTCTATTTCTATTGGGCCTTTGGTTAATGAAAGCCCATACCTCTCTTTTTGTGCTGTCTATTCTTCTCATGCTTGGCCCACATTTTTCTTTATACTTTCTAGGAATCTTCCTGCTACCCTCCCCATTCTCCCCTGCCTTTTCTAATTCCCTGACCTTATTCACGTTTTTCATTGTTACTGACTCACTGGCTTGCTGATTTTGTAGGATGACCCCTTTCTTTTTTCCTTTTTTGTGGTTTGTTGTCCCATCATCTAAATTGAAGATATTGTTGTGCTTCTCACCGTTCATTCCATCATCATCAGTCCCTTCATCTTGATTTTGCACTTCTTGTATTGCCACTTGTCTCTCTCCCATTTGTTCCTGTGAATTTGCTAATCTGTCCCAAGATTTGGCAGAGGCACTAGCTTGAGAGCTTCTCACACCCCCTAGACTTGGCTCCCTTTTGTCCCTCTGTGATTGTCTTTTCAACCACTCATTTTCTTGCAAACTTCTTTCACGCGCCTCCCACAGCTTCTCCACCCAATTGTTTTGTTCCTCCTTTCTCCTCCTGATTCCTGCCTTTCTTGCCTCATTCTCTATCGACCTCAGCTCTGGAGTTGTGAGTTCAGGCCCATATCTAGGAATTTCTGGGTTTACTAATGACCTCACTAGCTCCTCACCACATGCTCTTTTATCATGCCCAATTCTCTCACACTTATAACAATAATCATACAGTTTTTCATATTTAAATTCAGCCCATGAGTGGCTTCCATCATTTCTTTTAAACCAAAATCTTATTTTTAAAGGTGTTTGAACGTTTATCTCCACTCTGACCCTCAAAAAGGATCTAATCTTGTTTCCTTCAACCAAATGATCTTCAGCACTTATCACTCTCCCTACTATGGCTCCTATTTTCTCAGTATTTTTTATATTAATTTTATCATAAGATAACCCATGTATTTGAATCCAAATAGGAAGCTGATTATAGTTTACCTCATCAATGGACAAGTTTGAACTCCACCATTGCAGACTCAGCATATGACCTTCTATTCTCCATGGTCCACCATCATACGCTCTTCTGGCTTCCTCTGGACTTTTGAAGTTCAAGATAAAGGAGTTTGGTCCTGTATTTATGATCATCAGACCCTGCAAATCTCTCCACATATTAAGAATTGTTTTGCGCACTGTGACCGTATTTAGCACCTTTTTTGTCAACACCTGGCCAACTAATTTCTGATCTATATTATCTTCATGTTGAGCTGGAAATTCCTCCAGGTCTAAAACATCCCCTTGCATGCCTGCATTTTCTATACCTTTCATGACTTGCCTTGTTGAGTTGTATCTCTTCTTTTGTTCCGTCTCTCTCAGTTGTTTTGTGATTATCTTCGAATTTGTACCTGAACTAGACTTGAGAAATTGTTAGGATCAAAGCTCCGCTTGTCGAAGCAGTGTAGCTCCATTCCTAGAGAGCGTGAGGCTCCACTCTCGGAGAAGTTGGAAATGGGAGCTTGTAGACTAGCCACTGATCTGTTCTAACATGGGTATCAGAGTTTTGCTCTGTACAATTGTAAAACAATTTAGCTAAAAACTAAAAGAGACGTTGTATGAAGGTCCATTACGGTCCAGAACGTTATATAGAAAATTAACAAAGATTGGAAGTGGCCCAATTATTTTGGAGGCCCATTTTAATCAATAAAAATCCTACTTGACCAAAAAAATCAATAAAAATCTTTGATTTTGTTGGCCATTGGCTATCCGCTATTGGCTTATTCTATCTGACAAAAACAATAAATGGGACAGGAAAAAGCTGTGAAATTCTGTGGCGACAGCAAATCTAGGAACCGAGTTTGGTTACGTTGGAAACTTGTGTTGTTCACGAGATTTTACTGCTGTGCTGATACGTTCCCCTTCCTTGTACACATTCTTAAATCTAGAAATTAATTCATCCATTTAGTCAACAACTTCATGCCATAAACAAATAATTAAAATGTCAACTCAACAGATGCAGTTAATAGTCAATTCTCAATACATTAATTGATCCAAGCCAAACCCAAATAATAATCTAATCTATAATAATGTACCTTACATATAATTAATTCTTAGATAGCAAATGAGATATATTTTTATTTTATTTTATTTTATTTTATTCTATTATATTATATTAAATTTTATGTTGGCAATTGGGAAGATTATATCTTTTGGTCTATAATCAAGCACTTGATCCAATAATTTAGGTAAAATTCTCATTGGGTATATTAATAAGATATTCTAGTTTAAAGATATAACAATTTATATATTTGTTCAGATAAACTTAAATTTTTAAATTTAAAAAATTTAATTTTTATTAATAAAAAATAACATAAAATAAATAAAAAAATTATAATCCCAAAACAAGCTAAAATATCTTCATACACAGGGTGAGTGGAGCTTCTTCATTGGATTCTCCTAATATATATCTTCCCCTTGGTGTGTTTCCATTGGTATGACACACCATATTTTCAATCATACAATAAACCCAAAACAAACTAGAATGATTATTTTTATGTACCATACCATGCATGCATATCACTTTATTTGTTATTATTCTATCCCTCTATCTTTGGATTCTCATCTTGAAGCTGCAAATGCCTTGCCTTTTTCATTTCCATTTGTTATTATTTTTCTTTTTGTCTATTCTTTTTGAGGTACTGTCAAAGGTATATAAGGGTGGCAAATGATAATGATAGCCCAAGTTTTAATTCTTCTCTTGATTATGCTTTTTGTGTCATACATGCAACTTTAACCCTATAAAGTTGACTGGACACTTACCATAGTACACAGTACATGCATAATAATAAAGAAAACTTTGCAGAAAAATTTAGATAAACTAAAGCAATATATATCTCTAGCATTGTGTTATGTGTGTGGACTCTAGAGTGCATTTGATCACTTGTTAAATAAGTAAAGAGAAAACGATAAATATATCCCTACCTTTTATCTCGACGATAAATAAGTTATCGATTAATTAAAAATAAAAAATGTCTATGACTTTTTAAAATACGAGACATTTAAGGCCTTTCGAAGGACCTATTTATTCTTATATATTTTGGACAAAAGAATTTAGATGTTTCGTATTTTAAAAAGTAAGAGATATTTTTGTATTTTCAATTAATTAAAAACTTATATATCTTTAAATTATAAAATTAGAGACTTATTTATCTTTCTCACTTAAAAAATGGTATAACAAAAAAAATATTCAAAAGCATTCACTTCTTCCATATTCAAAAGTTGTCCCTTTTTTTTTTTCATTTCTATGTGTATTGTGTTGCATATGGAGATGACATGACACTATCAAAGGTAACATTAGCTACTAATAATAATAATAATAATAATAATAATAATAATAATAATAATAATAATAAACCTTTGAAATTTGATAAATGTAATTTTTTTTAAAAAATATTCATCAAAAACAATATTAGTCAACTTATTATTTACAAAAAATTACACTCATGATGATGAAGTCAAATATATATATACAAATCAAATCAAAGATATATACTAATTATAAAACCACTTAACCCTCAAAATTTTCACACACTTAGAATTTAGCAATAATAAACATACATAACACTTTGATAATTTACAAAAGTGTGAACATTGAATAGCAACACTACTCCAACCAGCAAATTAAAACCAAAACCAAACAACACTACTACTGTACTATATATTAAGGATAAGATAATCACCATTCCTAATAATCAAATCAAAGTAGCTAGCTAGTTTTAACTTGCACTCTATATGATGGAGTCATAACATCACTAATTAATAATAGTCATCATCACCTCTGGAATTATTCAAGAATCTAAACAGAGACATTTTTGAGTGCTGAGAAGAAGAATAGCTCTATGTCTGGTGAATGAAAAAATGCTACCGATGATGATGGTGAATTTGATGAACAAGATGGTGACATCACTCTTCTCTTCTTCTTTGGAGGTGGTGGTGGATTTGTTGTTAAAACCTCTGGAATTCTGAACCTTTTACCCTTTGGTGTCACACACCCACTTCTTCTTCTTGATTCTTGCTCAATGTTTCTTGTAGAAGATGATGATGATGATGATGATGATGATGATGATGCCATTTCTCTATAACAATAACAACTAACTAAATTCTAAATTTCAAATTAAATTAATAATGTGCTTCTATATATATAATAAGATTTTCAAAGCCAACTATCTTCTCTCATGCCATAGTAATATATAACCCTGAAAATTGAAAAATCATAGTATAAACTAAATATATAAAATAACAAAAATGAAACTACTACCACTATATATGACACTATCTAGGAATACTAAAATTAATAAATTTTATTGCAAGTTTCTTCTTCCAAATCCTGATGATAAGATAGAAAGATAAATAGAAGTATAGAAAACTCTGGAGCCAGCTTTTGCCCTCTAACTATAGAAGAAGCATATATATAACTTTTTGGTCGAGGTCATATATATAATAAGGTACATAATATAATTACCCCACCTAATGTTCTCTCTTCTCTTATTTATAGTGTTGGAGCTGCTGATGCTATCATTCTTTATTATTCTTTTTATTGTTAAGGTTTTTTTTAAACAGTGTGGTAATAGTTAGTAGTATATCACCTTTATTTCTCTCATGATTGTAGTATAAAAAGTAGTTAAAAGTAAATTCACTTTTTCATAATGATTTTTAACCATTATCTTTAGCATAATAACAACAATAATAGTTCTTATTATTATTATTATTATTATTATTATTATTATTATTATTTAACTGTGATGTTATTTAGAAAACCAAAATTAATTGGACAAATTTAATATAAGTTAGGCACCTCTTTTTGCATGATTTCTTAAAACTTAGCAACAGATATATATATATTTTTTTGAGGAAATAGCAATGGAGAATTTTAAGTAGTTAACGGTCAAAATAATTTTTACATAATTCGTGTTCAGTGAACAAACATAATATTGGCATGATTTCATTAATTAAGTAATAACTTTAATTAGGCTTGTTAATTATAAATTTACAACGAATTGCTTATGATATGTTTTAAAAAAAAAAAATCTCTGACATGCATGGATCGACTAGTGGATACAAAAGGTTGAGTATACGACTAATAATGATCACTTTTCTCTGATTTATTCTACCGAACGAAGGTACTTGGTTGGTACAAAACTGTTAATGAGAAGCTTTTCTGTTTTGTTGTCGCTAATTAACATTTTTTTTAAAAAAAAAAGAAGGAAAAAAAGCTGTTAATTGACCAGTTGTCTAGAGTATGGTCATTCATACATCATATGTAATTATGTATCCTGAAAAAAGAATGAAGCAAATTCATGTCACCATGTGAGAAACATTTGGCATCCCATCCCATGATATGTACTAATACTACAATAGATAGAACATTACTAATGCAAAAAATTTGAATATACTTTTGAAAAAAATAAAATAAAATAAATAATTTCATTAATTGAATTTGAAAAATAATACGCCCACCGTGGGGCTCGAACCCACGACCACAAAGTTAAGAGCCTTGCGCTCTACCGACTGAGCTAGACGGGCTTGATGGTTCATGTTTCCAATATTATAATTCTTATAGATTTTTAACTTGTTTGTTTGAACATTTTTTGGGCCTTAATGAGAGCCATTGTGGCCCAATGGACTAGAGAATGGGTTGTTTCGTAAATATTTTATTTTTTTCTTTAATCTAGAATTTATAAATGAATAACAAAATTGCACGCTGTACAATCTCTTTTTATTATATTGATTTTTTAATTTAATTAAAAATTCAGTTTATAAATTTAGAGTGGTTGATATTAATTTGTATCTTTTTAATAATTTTTTTAAATGGTAATTTTTAGAACGCATTTTAACTAACAAAAAGATTAAATAAGTAACTAAGTTTATTATTATATAAAAATAAAATCAACTATTGAGATTGTTCTTTTTATATATTTAGACTATACTTGTTTAATATTCGAATTATCTCTTTTTATTTGTATAATTATCTCAACTTAATATTTAATATATATCTAATAAATATGTTCATTAAACAAAGTTATTTTCATGGGTCTGCTGCTAAAGTCTATAACTCACGCAATGGTTACTTGTGGTTGTGTAAGCAACGGTTTGGTTGGGAGGAGCGGGAGAATTGGCTTTGGCTTTGGCGTCAGCTTGTTCCGGAAAAGCATAAGTTTTTGGCTTGGTTGTGTCTTAAGGAGGCTCTCCCTACTGCAAGTTTTCGCTTTAGAAGAGGGATGTCGTCATCGGATAGGTGTCCAAGATGTCTTTCTAGCCAGGAATCGGTTTTACATTGTATTCGGGATTGTCCAAAAGCTCAGCTTGTCTGGCATAGGTTGGATATTTCTTGTCATCCTTTGGATTTGAAGAACTGGTTCTTGTATCATAGCAGAGAGCATCCGTTCAAGTTCTTTTCAGGACTTTGGTGGATATGGGGAGCAAGGAATAATGACATATTTAATCCCCATGAAACTTGGCCTTCGGAAAAAGTGATTTGTCTGGCATTAACTTCAGAAAAGGAGCTTAGGAATATTTTTGAATTACAACGTATGTCCCTTCCCTCTACTCTAAATGGTTTTTGGAATTCCCCATCCATTGGTACTTTTAAGATTAATTGTGATGCTAGTTATTTTGGTTCGGGTGATAGTGTTGGTTTTGCTTGTGTTATTAGAGATTGTAATGGGAGTTGGCAAAAGAGGTGTTTGGGAATGATTGAGAGTAATAGTATTCTTCAAGGAGAATTGTTTGCTATTTGGAGAGGATATCTCTTAGCTTGAGATGTGGGTCAACGAGATGTTATTTGTGAGACGGATTGTGTGGAAGTATTTAATCTTGTTACTCAATATGGTTTTGGGTTTATTGATCCATTGGTGCTCAAAATAAGAGATATCATGCATTGAAATTGGCGTGTTGACTTTCATTTGATTATGAGAGATGCAAACACGGTGGCAGATACTATGGCAAAGATGGCGATGAAGTTACAACTTTCGCATGTGGAGCTTCTTTCACCTTGGGAAGAGTTTAAGAGTAGTCTTAAACGGGACTGCCCCTCTATTTAAGCAGTTCCTTGTTTTGTTTGTTTTGTTTTTCTTTGTTTAATTTATTTCAGTCACAAAAAAAACAAAGTTATTTTCATGATAGATGAGAATATAGAATATAGAATATAGAAAATAATTAAACAGCAAATCTAAAAAATGTACTTCAAAAAAAATATTTTACTACCCTTTTTCATCCATAATGTCTTCATGTATAACTCAATTAGTTTGCTCACTATTGTTTTTATGCACAATTTTCTTAACTTATTTTTCTATCTATTTTATAAAAGATTAACTTCCACCAATTTGTTCTAGAAATGAATAAAATTCAGCCAAAAGAACATAAGACTATATAATTAAGATAGATCTTCATCATAGGTCTCCCATGATAGGAATCTGAACTCTCACCTTCATGAAAGGCAAAATGATACAATCAATTTCTTGGTATAATTAATGAACCAATACTTAAATACCATGTCGAATTTTCAATCACTTAATCATACTTTTGCAGTATTGATCATACTTAATCATACTTTAATATAGACCTAATGAATGGTATAACATGTATCATTAAACAGTAAAGCATTCAATTTTACTCTAAGAACATTTACATCTATTATTTGATTTCAGAATTATGATGCATTATATTGTTTTAAGGTCATGGTTTTCATTATGATGCATTATGGCGCGAAAGCATATTGAATTCCAGTAGTTCTAACTTGAAGAGCTGTAGCATCTCCAATCTTCTTTAACAGCAGAGGATCCCTAACATACAGTATAAATTCATTATAATTATGGTTAACCACTAAGGAATAATCTTAATGCAACAATAACCATAAGGGTATACCATGAAAACAAAAAAGCACTCATCTTTTAGTAGAAATTTAGATGCTAACCAATGAAGTACTTCTTCATAACCAGGGACGGATCCAAGTATAGAGGTGTGGGGGCAAGCGCCCCCACTACAATTTGAAATTTTTTTGAGTAGTATATGATAATAATATTTATTTGCCCCATTAAATTATTAAATTTGACCCCACAATATTTTTTTATTCAATTTTTGGTATTTAATCGTCAATTTAAAAATTTTATATTAGATATTCGAGAGATTGATCAATTCTCATATTTAAATGAAATTAGTGTTCTTTTTTAAAATTTAACTCAAAGAAATATTATTTATCTTCTTTTCAAATTAGCTTTAATTTTTGCATAGCAACTTTATTAATTGAAAGAACTTTTTTAACTATGAATATCAATAAGAGTCGGCTTCTAATTGTGTTGAAAGTGAATTTCTAAATAATTGTTTAGTAATATATATGGAAAGAGAGAAATTTTGATGGTAGTGTTAAGAGAAAAATTACTTAATTTTTTAAAAATATAAAACCTAAAATAATATAATTTTAAATTATATATTATTATTTAAATTATTATTTTAGTATTTTAATTTGTATATTAGATATTTTGAAGGCTAATCATATTTTACAATAATAAAATATAATCATAACAATAATTATGCTATATATACATATTATCTATTAAAATATATATTAAAATATAAAATACACAATGAAAATAAGTTAAACAATATATGTATTTATACACAGATATATAGTGATTAATACATAATTTAATATTTAATTTTTTTTATACACATATTATTTTTATTATAAAAATTATTACTATGTTATATAAATTTTGCCCCCACTATTAAAATTTTCTAGATCCGTCACTGTTCATAACCAGTGAAGTACTGAAATTATTAGAAACTGAAAAGAATTCACAAAATTTGTGATAGTAATGAACCTGCTCAGTTCTCTATCAGAGCAACACTCTAATGATCATGATCAACAAGATCAGGAAACAACAAATAAAAATGGCATAACACAAGTTTGCAGATTACAAACCTTACAACCACAGCCTCCAAATCCACATCCACAATAGAAGGCCCACAAGGATCTGTGATTGGTACAGCTTGCACTTCTAGTTCTGGCTTGATAGACTGCATGTTTTTGTAAACCAATTCCAAATAGAAATTTATATAAGATATTTTTTTCTTTCAAATAAATCGTAAGTGCTATGCAATTGATGGATGGATGCGGATTAGGACACCATTTTCTTGCCCTTCCACCCTTAGAAACTAACAATACAAAGAAGTTCACCCATCATGAAGAGGCTAAACTTCTCTTGGCTAATGATAGATTATTTTTGATAAATTATATGTAAGAGTATAAGGAAAACTATCATTGCTGTTGTATCTATACAAGGTTTCAACATTGTATATATCCTTTCCTCAATAGGTTGTATCAGTTCAGCAAAGTGCAAAGTGGAGAAGGATTATATAAGAAAATTACAAATCTAAAAGCAAAAGCAAAACATGAATAGATGAGGGAAAGAGCTCTTTTGTGAGTAAAATCCATGCACCATAAATTATAATTTAGTAATAAGGTGATCTTTTATCTTATAGTTGAAACTACCAGTAAACAGGCTCAAATCTCAATCATACAATGTTTAAATTAATGAGCTCCTGTACAATTTAATAGAGAAGATTAGAAAAATAAATAAATAAATAATAGTTTTTTTGTTTTGAAATTAAAAAGAAATTACCTTGGCCTCACAGCTAGTAACACTTTCAACGGCAAGATATCCACCACCATTCTTCTCTTCCATCTCCGCCGGTGAATCTCCACCAGTTAACCATACCATAGAAAATATTCAAATATATGTTGTAGCACAATAACAATTACCATGGTCAAGATCATTGATTTATAATTTATATTCCATAGTACAATACTTTACTGCTTGTACAAGAGGGCTTTCGTGTTGCAATAAGGTAAATAATGTTCAATATTCTAATTAATATTATATAATTTGTATAATCACTCACTAGAATGGAATGCACCAAAAAGATTGAGAAATCAGAAACTAAACTTATATCTTAGCCTACTTTATGCTTAACAATAAACAATATTTAATAAGCAGAAGTTTTTCTATTGAAGGGGAAAAATGGACAGAAAAAAAGGACTTTAAATTAATGCAGATCCTGAAAATACCAAATGAACACGGCCTTCAAAGTTTATAGTCACAACCCCAAATATGTTAAGGGGTAAAAAACTTTTTTTTTTTCACCTAAACGTTAGTCTTAGTCCAACTACTATACATGTTGAGTATGAAGGTGACTAGAGCTGTAAAATAAAATGAACAAAGTTCCTACAAATTTATTTGGAACATCACCACTACTGAATGTCAGATTCTGAAACATCATCTTCTTGTGTCTCAGATTCTTCCAGCAATGGTCTGTGGCCAGAAAATGGAGGTGGTGCAGGATCAACACTCAATGTTCCATCTAATACTCTCACTACCTCCAACATTGAAGGTCTTTGACGTTCATCGCTTTGTAGGCACCAGAATGCAATTCTCAACACCCGTTCAAGTTCATTTGAGTTGGCACCACCTTCAATTCTTTTATCAATGACATTTGCAGCATTCCCTTCTATCCATTCTTTATATGACCACTCACAAAGTTCTGTCTGATCTCTACATCCGGTCAACAAGGTTAGGACTAACATGCCAAAATCTGCTATGTCCCTCTCGGCCGAAAAACCAGAGTACACAGCCTTGCCGTCTACTATTGCAAACCCAAATTCACTCACCTTGGCTTCTAAGTTCTCATCCAACATGACATTTTCACACTTCAGATTTCCATGGCTTATAAACTCCCTGCATTCAGAGTGAAGATAATTGATGGCCTTGGCCACACTTGAGCAGATGTCAACTCTCTTTCTCCAAGTCAGTTTCTTGCAAAGAGGGGAATCGTCTATATAGTTCTGAAGAGAACCGTTTTTGACGTACTCGTAGACTAAGAATCTATGATTGAACTCACAACAATAGCCCTCCAGCTTCACAAGATTCCTGTGGTGGATGCTTCCAATCTTCAGAACAGCACTCCGAAACTTCCTGTCATCTATGGGTGCATTCAGCTCTTTAACTGCAACAAGAGATTTGTTTGGTAGCATGCCCTTGAACATATTTGGTCCAATCTGATCCTTGAAGTCTTCGGTGAGGCTCTTGATCTCTGAAAAAGATAATGCAACTAAGCCCTTTGAATTTGCACCTGCGGAAGCTAAATTTTCTTTCCTCCTAGTAGAAATTTTTCTTCTATAGATGTAGAAAACAATTCCAAGCTGAATGATAACAACAACGAAACATGTGCCTGAGGCTGCTCCTATTAGACAAGGAACACAAAATCTAGGAGCTTGTTTGGTTGGAGGTGAGCTTCCAAGTGTGGGATTTACTGCAAATGGAAATGAACATCTCTTAACAAATGATACCGAGCTTAGAGACGGATCTGAATAACCAGTGACATATTCAGATTTCTTTATTGAGCATTGGGGAACACCATCATTAGAAAAGGTTGCGACCGTACACCTTGAATCATTCTGGCACAATTGCATACATTGATGCAGGCTACTTATGATACCCGGACCATCAACAGGGTAAATTCCATATAGGTGTGTGTTCCAATATGTCATCATAGTGGAACCAGGTTCACACTTCTGTTCATATGGAACCAAACAGGTCCCGGTGTCGGTCTGCTCGAAAGGGCACACACAATCAGCAGTACCTGAGGGAGACAAAACACAGACCCCTTGTTTACCACAAGTTGCAAAAACCTTGCACTGATTCTCAACAGCTTGCCAGACAGATCTCCATGACTGTGAAGCCTCCACCCATGAATATAGGCGGAGATTGCCATCGACATCTATCCTAAGAAATCGGTAGTTCACAGATTCATTATGGTCCTCCCCAAACACACTCCAAACAACATTAGAACTGTTGTCTAAAAGTTGTAGAGCTCCATTATTTGTCAGATATGCAGTGAGATTCGAAGTGGAGGGGCTTTCGCTTATCCAGTAGGGAATATTACTTTCCCAGCGAAGCATAAGGTGTCCCGAAACATTCATGGAAAGAGTGTAGTAACTGGACACTAGATCCTTAGTGGCAGCACGAAGCGATTTATCACAAGATAGATACTGTCCTGGGAGAAGTGTATCATCTGGATCATCAAAACTTTGCCAAATTATCTTTTGCTTTCTGTCCATCAGAACAAGATTACCATTATCAAGAAGAGAAGCCGACACGACACCCTTGTTACTGGTGTTGCTGTTCCATGCTATCATTCCTTGATCATCAAACAGGATCATATCTCCATTTGTGGTGATTTGGAAACAAGACTTGTTACCTACTGCAGTCTGAAATCCAGCAGTCCACACCATTGTTTGTTGGCTATACGGTATAGACTTGTTGTTGAATCGAATACCAATACTAAACTGGTTAGGTTCATCCGAAATGTTAAAGAACCCGACTGCAAAATTACCATTTTTGGAAACCCAGCTGCCATTGTCAACCACACAAAGCTTAGAACCTACTGGTATGTCAGCCCTCACAACAGGATATAGCAAGAAGCAGATGGATACACATAACAATAGTGGTGACCTAAGGTGAGAATTATGTTCAAGCATATCTGTGTATGCTTAGATTGACAAATTAAGATGAATGATCCTTATTCCAAAAGTCACATCTAAATGTAAAGATATTGGTTTCCACCTTGGCAATTATACCAAACACCTGTAGAGGGATAATAAAAAATAAAGTGTAAGTAAAATGTCTTTGTCAAGCCCCCCAAGTGTGGTTCGGCAGTGCAATGATAAAAGCTCACACATGCATAGTATCTTTGAAAATTAGGCAAAGAATTGTCACAATTTCTAAAAGAACTACAGTGGAAGAGAAAAATGCTCAAGTATGGTACCTGAAAGAATAGTACTCCAAACTCCAAAGCTCAGAAATTCAATAAGCCACCACAGAATGTTGCCATGAACTTCAACATGATTGCAGTAAAGTAACTTGAAACTTCATAGGGTATGTAATCCATGTATGAGTTGTATATGCAAGGACAAAGATAGGAGACCCTAAAGTGGAAGCCTTTCCCGAAAAAGATGAATTTGAGTGCCGAAAATTGGTACTTTATGCAGAGATGGGAACCAAATTAAACCAAAGTGGAGCACATTTTGGAGAATGGAATCACTTTCTCAAGGTTCAAACTTGAGCATGAGCCTTGAAAATGAAACTTCATAAGCATAGAGCAATTCCAATTTCCAACAAGAAGAGAACTTCAAAAAGGAGAATGCGAAAAAACACAAGCTTTGAACTGACACAACAATGTTGATGATGGCTCAAAAGAGTTATCTTTCCATTTTTCTGAGCCAGAGAGAGATAAAGAGATCTGAATGTAAAATCCCAAAAAGGAGAAAAAGGGAAGGGGGTGTTAAAGCTTAGAATCAGAAGAGAAGAATATTGAACTTGAATGCAACAAATCTCATGACCCCAGATGAAAATTTTCTTCCTTTTTTTTTTCTTTTTCCTCTGTATTTTATTAGAAGCAAACACAACTTAGCTGAAAGGGATCAAAACTGAAGACCTAAGAGGACAAAGAGGGAAGTAGCAGAAACACTGAGAAGCGAGAGATGAACAAACGTTACAAAGAACAGAGTTGTTAAGTTGGTAATGGATTTGGAAAGGACATGCAATTGAGGAGTGTGAGAAGTGTGAGGGAAAATGGGGAGCTTGGATTTGTGGGTTCAGATTTGGAGAAGGAAAAATGAGCTATAAACGGTAGAGAGAGAGAGAGAGAGAGAGAGAGAGAGAGAGAGAGAGAAGAACTGGGCTTGTGAAATGTAGTGTGTGTGTGTGTTAATGTGAATGCGTGTGTGTGAAGTGGAAGAAGGATAAGAATACCAGAAAATGAGGAACAAAAGGAAGAGGAAGAGGAAGAGGAAGAGGAAGAAGAACAATTTTTTTTTTCTTCTTCTTTTTTTTTTTGGTGACTTGGAAGACTGATTTATTAACGAAGAACACGAAGAGTGAAGCTAAAATTTTAGTTTGAAAAAACATAGATTTCATTGCCAGACAGCTAACAAAACATATCATTTTCTGTCCATATTTAGTCCATAAACATATTAAAAAATATTTAAAAACATATTAAAAAATATATTATTGACTAATATTAATAAAAAATATTCAAATTCTTAATATTTTATCTTTTATATATTAATTAATTAATTTGTGTTAATAAGGTAGTAAGTTTAATTTATTTAATATTTAACTTGTGTATAAAAATGTTAAGTAAATAAATTATTTTTATAATTAAGATTAATTAAGTCTTTTTTATATGTCTTCTCTTTTTTCTTTAATTTATTTTTTATATAATAATAAATTATTAGATCAATTTAATTAAATTTGATTATTAAAATAATTTGGTTATAGAATATTATTATTTATGTATTAAAGTTTTCTAACAATTGTTACTTCTTGGCCTATTAGAACTAGAATATTGCGAGAAATTAAAAAAATAGTAAAAAATTAAAAAAATTTTGAAAATGAAAATTTTTTATATTTTTTATTAGTTTTAACTTTTAATGTAGTGAATAAATTAAAAAAATTAAAAGTTTTTACTTTTATCACCCTTTTTCTTTACCGTTCACTTTGATTACAATACTTAAGTCTATTTGTTTGGGTAAATAATTTAATTAAGTTCTTTTTGATAAAATAGTTTAAATAATAAATGATTATATTAAAAGTAATTTATAAATAAATTATTTTGTATTTAAATTTTTAATTTTAAAAGTATTTATTTTATAAAAATATAATAAAAAATAATAGTATTATAAAAAAAATTATTTTCTTAATTTTTTCTATAAATTTTTAAATAACTTCTTAAAAAACTGTAATTTAATTTTAAAAATTATACTAAACATTAATATTATTATTTTTTATAAATTAAAAAACTCAAAAAAATTATTTTTAAACCTTCCCAAACGGTGTTAATCATGCACACCTTTTCAAGAACTTCCACTCTAAATTCTTCACTTTTGTGGTAGCTGTTAACAATTGCCCCTTGGCTCAACCCAAATTCATCATTTACTATTGATTAACTTTAAGCCACCAGAGAGAGCTATATGATGTGGAGCTATGTATGCCTATTTATTCTAAAATAACTATAAGGAATTATTTTTTAATCAGTTAATATTCATTAATATTTTATTATAAAAATATTTCTTTTAAAATATAGAATTTGTGATTTAGAATTTAAAATCTAAAACAAAAAAAATTGTTGTTATTAATTAAAAAAATATTTCTTAACTAAACTCGTATAAATTATATTAAAGGCTTCTAATGATGAAGTTCTAAGTTAGCTGGGTTAAAAAAAAGGTGCTATTTATATAATAAATACAACACATTTAAAATATTATATTAAAAAAGAAGAAGAAATATTTCAAAAGCTTCAACCTCAATACAAAATTTAGAGAGACATTACTAAAAAAAGAAAGAATAATATGTAAAAAATATAGAGAAAGAAAAATAATAAAAAATTATCAAAAATATTATTTTTAGTTATAAACTAAATTTTTTGGTTTAATAATATATTTTAGTTTATTTTTTAAATATTAATAATTAAAAATAATAATTTTTAATAATTTTTTAATATTTTTTAAATATTAATAACTAAAAATAATAAATTCAAATGATCTAATATTTTAATATTTTTTAAATATTAATATGAATTGATGCACGGCAAGCTAAGCTTTTCCATTACAGCCTTTAAGACAAATGTACACGTGTGACCACGTGAACTAATTAAGCTAATATAGTTTATTATTACCCAGGAATAAATATATAAATTTCCCTTAAATCTCTGTACCATGTAGTAGTTGACTGAGGGTTATGGTATAATTACTATTATATTATACTAACCTCTTTTTTAACACCAGCAAGATTCTTATTATATGCATATCATAAAATAATGATATGGGGTGTTAAATTAAGATCATTATAAAATTGCTATAAAGCTAACCATATGAAACAAACCTATGGAATTGGCTAGACAAATAATCCTAGCCAGCTACACTATGCATGGGCACGAGTTAATTATAACTTACTAGTCACCCTTTACATGATTAAAATAATAAATAAGGAAGGGAGATTCACTTTTGATATATCCTTTTTCTTTTTTATTTTTATGAAAAGAATAATTTTTGTTAAAGTATGAGCGAAAAGCGCTGGTTGAAAACATAAAGTGGCATTTTCTTTTAATTTCTTTAATTCTTAATTAATAACAAAATAGATCCGCTAATTACTTTATTAATGCCCTTGTATGACAAGATAGCTTTACGTGATTGAACATTGTTGCAAATATTGTTGATTTTTTTTATTATTATTATATATAGGGTTAGATGTGAATCGCATAGTAAAATACAATTTGGATGAATGATTAATTTTATTATATGACTCACTTGCATTTTATGTGAATTAATGTGTCTTTTACAATATAATATACATGGTGTAAGTAGGAGGATTTATTTTTCACTAACCAGTAACCACATAACTAAATTTTTATTCTGTTAAAATTGCATAATTGATATATTGTTTTTTTTTTTAAATTAACCTGGAAGCAATCATTAATAAGGAAATAGGGCCCCAAAGTACCCTCTCGATGGAGTAGTTCAACAACTAATGCTCGTGATTGAATTTAAACTTTTGTTTTATTATCCTAGTGTAATTTGATTATAGGATAAAATATTATTTTAATTTTTAATATTTGATTTATATTTTAATTTAATTTTTAACATTTTAAATATCTTATTTTATTTTTTAAAAATTTTAAATTTAAGTCTCAAAAAAATTTAAATAATTTAAGATTGTTCTACTATTGAATTTGACATTCACAATTAGTATATTTAAGAATAAATAACATTTAATTTAAGTATATAAGTAAAAAATAATCATTAATATACAACAACAACAACAACAAAGCCTTGTCCCACTAAGTGGGGTCGGCTACATGAATCAAACGACGTCATTGTACTCTGTCATGTATCATGTCTACAGAGAGACCGTTTACATGTAGATCTCGTTTGACCACCTCATGGATGGTCTTTTTAGGTCTTCCTCTACCTTTCGCCCTTTGTCCATCTTCCATCTCATCCACCATCCTGACTGAATGTTCTATCGGTCTTCTTCTCATATGTCCAAACCACCTGAGACGCGATTCAACCATCTTTTCCACAATGGGTGCTACTCCAACTCTCTCCCTTATATCTTCATTCCTTATTTTATCCAATTGCGTATGACCACTCATCCATCTCAACATATTCATCTCTGCCACACTCAGCTTATGTTCGTGCTCCCCTTTAGCCGCCCAACACTCCGTACCATACAACATAGCCGGTCTTATAGCGGTGCGATAGAATTTACCTTTAAATTTTAAAGGCACTTTTTTGTCGTATATAAAACTAGATGCACTCCACAATTTTGACCAACCTGCTTGGATCCTATGATTTACATCCTATTCAATCTCTCCATTATCCTGTATGATGCACCCAAGATACTTAAAACTTTTAACTTTTCCTAAGATGTTTTCTCCAATCTTCACCTCTATATTGGGATTTTCCCTTCTCAGACTGAACTTACATTCCATATATTCCATCTTGCTACGACTTATGCGCAGACCATACACTTCTAAATCTTCTCTCCATAACTCCAACTTCTTATTTAGGTCTTCCCTTGACTCTCCCATAAGGACGATATCATCGGCAAAAAGCATGCACCATGGCACAGGATCTTGGATGTGCTCTGTGAGTACTTCCAAGACTAATGTGAAAAGGTATGGACTTAAGGATGATCCCTGGTGTAATCCTACACTAATAGGGAATTCCTCCGTCACACCACCTTGAGTCTTCACACTAGTTGTGACCCCATCATACATGTCTTTAATTGCCCGAATATATGTGATCCTTACTCTTCTCTTTTCTAAAACCTTCCATAAGTCCTCCCTTGGTACCCTATCATACGTTTTTTTCAAATCAATAAACACCATATGTAGATCCCTTTTATTACTATGATACCTCTCCATCATCCTTCTTAATAGGTATATCGCTTCAGTGGTAGATCTTCCTGGCATAAATCCAAATTGGTTCTCTGTTACTTGTGTCTCTTTTCCCAACCTCCGTTCTATCACCCTTTACCATAACTTCATAGTATGACTCATAAGCTTAATCCCTCTATAATTTTCGTAACTTTGTATATCCCCCTTATTCTTGTAGATAGGTACCAAGGTGCTCTTTCTCCACTCATCAGGCATCTTCTTTGACCTTAAAATCTCATTAAAAAGCTTGGTTAACCAGTTGATGCCTTTTTCTCCAAAGACCCTTCCAAACCTCAATCGGGATATTATCAGGTCCTACTGCCCTACCATTTTTCATCTACTTTAGAGCCTCTTTTACCTCGAAGTCTCTAATTCTTCGATAGTAATTAAAGTTTTGATCTTCTTCCCTTGTGCATAATCGACCAAGACTCGGAAGAGTCTTCTGTCCCTCATTAAATAACTCGTAGAAGTAGCTCTTCCACCTTTCATTAATCTTCTCCTCTTGAGCCAACACCTATTTATCCTTATCTTTTATGCACTTAACCTGATCCAAATCTTTCGTTCTTCTTTCTCGACTCTTTGCGATTCTATATATACCTTTTTCTCCTTCTTTCGTGCCCAAAGACTGGTAGAGACCCTCATATGTTCTTGTTTTTGCTTCACTTACAGCCACTTTGTCTCTTTCTTAGCCGCCTTATATTTTTTCCAGTTATATGCATTGTGGCATAAAGACCACTCTTTAAAGCATTCTCTTTTTATCTTTATCTTTTCTTGTATACTCGCATTCCACCACCAGGACTCCTTGTCTCTTGGTCCTATTCCTTTAGATTCACCAAAACTTTCTTTTTCTGTTTTTCTAATAACTTCTGCCATCTCCCTCCACATCTCTTACGCGCTTCCATTCCCATCTCACTTTGCCTCTTCTCCTACCCGTCTTAGGAAGCTTCTTTGTTCCTCACCTTTCATCTGCCACCACCTCGTCCTTGGGTTCTTCGTATGATGTCTTTTTCTCAACTTTTTCTCAACGTGAAAATTCATGATGAGCACCCTATGTTGTGTTATCAAACTCTCTCCCGGGATAATTTTACAATTAATGCAAAATTTTCGGTCGACTCTCCTCAACAAGAAGTCGATTTGAGAGCTTGTCATGCCACTCTTATAGGTTATAAGATGTTCGTCTCTCTTTTTAAAACATGTATTTGCGATGAGAAGATCAAAGGTTGAGGAAAAGTCCAAATTAGTTTTACCCTCGGCATTGATCACCCCGAAAACATGGCCGCCGTGAATACTCCCATATCCAGTCACTTCTCTCCCAACATGGCCATTTAAATCTCCTCCTAAGAAAATCTTATCTCCCAAAGGTATCCCTTGAACCAAACTCTCTAGATCCTCCCAAAACCTTATCTTCTGTTGTTCGTCCGAACCCACTTGCGGTGCATAGGCGCTAATCACATGGAAAGCACCTCCTTCCACCACAAGTTTGATAGAGATGATCCGATCTCCCACCCTCTTGACATCTATTATGTCTTTCTTCCACTGCTTATCCACAATTATTCCAACCTCATTCCTATTCTTCACCTTTCCTGTATACCAAAGTTTGAAACCAGAAGTATCCAACTCCCTAACATTTGCACCAACCCATTTCGTTTCTTGTAGGCACATAATGTTAATCTTCCTCCTTGTCATGGTGTCCACCACCTCCATGGACTTTCCTGTTAGAGTGCCTATGTTCCATATGTCCCAAATCTCAACATTCTGTCGCTTCGACCTTTACCTTTTACTTTGTGAACTAGCTTATTTACCATCGTCCGTTCACGAAAACGCGAGAATCCTTGCTCATTTAACACTACATCCGGGCACCGATGCAGCGGCTCTTGCTTTGACACCGTACTCGAGCCATACGGCGCGTTGCTTCCGGGCAACGACCTAGTTTTAGCGCAATAATGTCTTTGATTCATGTCATGAGGTTCGACTATATTTTTATGTTGGTTGCCGAAAACCTAACACAACCCTCCTCCTTTATCCGGGCTTGGAACCGGCTATGTAACGCAAGTGTAACATAGGCGGAGTTAAAAAATAATCATTAATATAATAAAAAATTTAATTTTGAAGCATTGATGATTAATTGATAGAATTTAAGATTTTTTTATAATAAAAAAATTAAGAAAAAGAAGTATTACAAAAACTTTTTTATTATGTTTCTTTAACACAATAAAAAAATATGACTTAATAATAATATTATTAATGTTTACGTCATTCATTCAATTAATTATTTACGTATTTAATAATAGAACAATATTAAATTCATTTAAAATTTTTTAGAATTAAAATAAAACGTTTAAAATGTTAAGGACCAAATTAAGTTAGCATTTAATCCAAATATTGAAGACTAAAATAGTATTTGATCCTTGATTATATTATATTATTATGGATCTTGCTAACTTGTCTCCTAAAACATATGTTAAAGATATCATAAAAAATATTTTATAAAAATTATTAAAAAATTAAATATTTTTATATTTTTAATGCATTAAATATATCAAAAATATTTTAAAATTTATTATTATATTTTGAAAATATGATCTTAAGACATAAATAACTGAATCCTATTATTATATATACTAATATCAATTAAGGCCTAACTAAAACTAATAGGAGTTAAAAAAATGTGATGCATATGTGTTTTGGACGAAAATCTATATACTATATGAAGATATGCATGTAATTAACTGAAATTATATAGCTTGATTAAACTTAGTTGCATATCGCGATAAAACTACTCTTCGTGTGTATAATTATTGTATACCCAATATTAAAAAGATAGTTTGACTTTTTTTCTATTTTATTTTACCTTCTTTTCTATATTATATATCATAATCATTGGAAGGAATTTGGAGTGCATATTTTGTTTTTTTCTGAATAGTCTTTTTTATATATATAATTTATAAAATAAAGTTTATAGCTTTTTATTTAAATTAAAAGTAGTTATCGTTTTTATTACTTTCATATTATTTGTTATTATATATATTTAATAAACAAAAAGTAAATTAACAAAATATATGAGTGCTTAATAATAATAATAATAATAATAATAATAATAATAATAATAATAAAGTGATTCAGAATAAATTATGTTGGCATCTGCATGACTGCATGATCGAGTAAGAATTTCTCCCTTAACAATCAAAGGTCAAGTTAGAGTTAATTAAAGTCAAAGCTAATAAATAACACGTGATAATAGCAAAGTCGTTTAAATAAAAAAAAGGATAAAGTATATTTTGAGAAAAAAATTAAATAGATCTCCGAATTTATAATTTAGAGATATATAAAATTTTTATTAATAAAAAATATAAAAAGAATTATTATTTTTTAAAATGTGAGACAGTTAAATTTATTTTTAAAATATATAAGGATAAATAGTTCATTTAAAAAAATTTAGGTGTCTCGAATTTTAAAAAATAAGAGACATTTTTATATTTTAATTAGTCAAGAATTTATTTATTTTTGAGATAAAAGGTCAAAGACCTATTAATTGTTTCTTCTATTTTTTATCTTTAAAATTTACTAAAAATTTTTTATTTGTATTAAATCTATTTTTGGCAACTAATTTTTCAAAATACACAGGACTAAAATAATTTCACATGAATAACTTTAACGTAAGTAAATCAAACATAATTATCATATACTGAACTAATTTTAAATCTTTAAAAATTTAATTGTTAATGATATATTTAATACAAATAAAAAATTTTGAGATAAAATTAAAATAAAATTAAAATTAAGAATATTTTTAAAATTTTTTATAAATTTAAAAAATACTTTATCCTAAACAAATTACATCTTAGCTGACAGTTAGATTTTTAATCTGATAATACATATTTGATAAAAGAGATAATACATAAATTTAGTCATTTGCCTTAGTATTGGTATGCACCACTAACTGCGAATATTTTGTTGAGTTGTCATGTTCACGTTAGATATATTTCGAATACGATATTTATCGATATTTGTCTAACACACGTGTTTGCTGTGTTCAACCGTGTTTTAATAAAATATAATTTTTTTTTAAAAATACATTTAAACACATTTAAATACCATTACGTGTCGACATATATGTTCAGTCTTATTTTTAATATGTATTAATTATATTTTTAAAATAAATTTAAAACAATATATATTATTATTTATTAAAACAAAAATATTTTAAATATTTTATATAATTAAAAAAATACTAAAAAAATTAAAAAATTATTTTATATTTTAATATTAATAAAATATTAAAATATTATTATAATTTATTTAAAAATATTTTATATTTTATATTTTTATATCTTATAAAATTTTAAAATTTATGTATTTACATATTTCATATTGGATCATATCTCATGTTCATGTCGCTCTCGGTGACTATAGATTCCATAACTTTTGTTGCTTTGTTGCCTTTCTCTACCTCTGCATCTTTATGTTGACTTTTGTGTCACGTTTCCGTAGCAGTCTAGCAGGTATGATATTTTTAGAACTTAGAACAACTCAGAAGTATGAATTCATTCATTCATTCATTTATTTTTCTTCTCTACTTATTATTATTATTATTATTATTATTATTGACAGATACTTTTTATTATGGGCACCACTTAAATAAAGATCCCAAAATTGACTTTATGGTAAAGACGCCTACGTGGCAAAATCTAAGCCATACATTCTAAAGCCACACTTTTCTTCTAAAAACCGTAACTCTTCAAAAGCGTCACCTAATAGAAAAAAGTAAATTAGAAGATTTAAGAGATGAAATAATTAAGTTATCAAAATTAATAGATCAAAAATTAATGATTTTAACTAATATCAATTGTAATGACACTGAATTCTTAAAATCAATACAAAATGATTTTTCTCAAAATCTTTATTTTACTATAAGTTTCATTGAAGGACTTCAAAAACCTGAAAAAACTTATATTTCACATGGAGTTCCTAAAAAATGTTATTATGGAGACAATTATCCCCATCTTCATCATACTTTTAATCCACAACTAAATTCTATAATAGATATGCTTGAAGAAATATTAGTTTCTCTAAAATTTCAGAAAAATAAAGAAAAAGAAGAGTCTAATATAATAAACAAAATTGAGCAGATTTTTGATAAACATTTCCAAAAAGAAATTCCTAAGAAAGAGGAAACCCAAAGTAAAATTGATATAACAAATCTAAAGATTAGACCACCCCTAAAACTATGAATATTGATGAAAAATTAGAAGAAGTTACAATGCTTTTTAAACAATTAAAAATGGCTCAAGAAGACAATTTTGTGGAACAAGGTTTTCAGATTAAAGAAGAACCAGAAATTTCTGAAAGAGAAGAATATGTGTTAGACTATTCAAGTGATGAGGAACCAGTAAATCCAGTACAAGTAAAAGATGAAGCTGGAACATCTGGAAATAGTAATCAAACCCAATATAAATGGGAAACAAGTTTTGAAAATTATGCTTTTAAAAAAGGTTTTATGAGCAAAAACTCGAAATATACTAAAATACCATCTAAATACGTTCCTAAAATCCAAGAGCTAGAGGGAGAAAAAATGCTTGATTTAGATTGCAAAAGAAACGAAAAAGAAATTTTCGAAGATTGGATGAACTCTTTTCTATTAGAAGCTTATACAAACCCAAAATTAAATGATTTATCTGAAATGGATATCTGAAATTTCATAGGTTTCCACACAAAAGGAACTATAAGAAATTATATGTTATCAGTAGATAACAAAATAATAGAAGAATTAACTGAAAAAACAACAGCTTATGATAAAATTGCATACATAATGAGGGTTCTATACAAAGAATTTTTTGGAAAAAATGTCATAGATCATGGAAAAGAAATCTCTGAAAGAGAGTATTTAGAGGCAAAAAATCATTTGGCCAATATTCAAATATTCGATCTTTGCCATATAGAATCCTATATTTGTGAATATAGAATATATTATTATAAATTAAAAGAAGAAGATAAAAATCATTATCTTAGCATGTATATCACAAAACTTCCATATCCTGCTAATGAAATTATTATGGGAAGATTTATAAGAGAAATAAATAATAAAGCAATTGAAAATAATTTTGGTGGAGCAACTTTCGCTATAAGAGAGGAAATAAAAGAACGCTGTATGCAAGAGGCTACTCAGAAAAGATTTAATAATATAATTAGAATCTGTTGTCAAGATAATGAGGAAATTCCTCAAAAATATGGTTCTAACAAAAATATTAGAAAATACCATCCTTATAAAAATATCCAAAGAAAAAGAAAATATCACTTTAGAAAAGAAAATATTATCCAAATTGGAGAAAAAAGAGATATTTTAGGGAAAGAAGTATCGATAAAAAACAAAAAAACTTCTGCCCAAATAAAAAAGAAAACTGTAAATGTTGGTATTGTCAAGAAGAAGGACATTATGCAAATGAATGTCCAAAAAAGAAGGATAAAAAAGGCCTAACTAAACAACTGGAAATTGCAAAAACTTGTTTTATGGAACCTTTAGAAGAATCTGATGATGAACTAAAATATATTTTTGAATATGTCTCAGAAACAGACTCAGAAACAAACTCAGGAACTGAGTAATAGTGCTACATTTATTACTGTAAAGATTACAGAAAAATTTATTAATGCCTTCATAGACACAGGGGCAACAAAATGTTTCGCAAGTTCAAATTTAAAACTTGACTGGAAAAGGTTAAAAATCCACTAAGAATTAGAATAGCCGATAAATCTATACACAAAATTAATTTTAAAACAGAAATGGTTGAAATCTTCATTCAAAATTACAGATTCATTATTCCATCTATATATAAATTAGAATCTGGAATAGATTTAATTATAGGAAATAATTTCTTAAAACTATATCACCCTTTTATTCAAGAATTAACATATATAGTTCTAAAAGCCCCATATGATTCCTCTCTAAATCAAAGGGCAAAATTAATAAAAATCCCAACCACTACTATAAACAAAATTTTAAAATTCAAAATATTTTCTATTCTAGAAGAATGTTATTTAAACCTATTCTTCCAAATAAAAACTCCAAAAAATAATCTTGAAATTAAAATAGAAGAACTTTTAAATGAAGTCTGTGCTGAAAATCCCTTAGATATTAAAAATACAAACAGAGAATTAATAAGCATTAAGCTAAAAGTTCCTACAAAGGAAATAAATATTCCAAATAGAATTCCCTATTCAGCTAGAGATAAGGAAGAATTTTCATCTGAATGTAAAGATCTTTTGGATAAAGGAATTATAAGACTAAGTAAAAGCCCTCATGCGGCCCCAGCCTTCTATGTTGAAAACAATAATGAAATTAAAAGAGGAAAACGAAGAATGGTTATTAATTATAAAAAAATGAATGAAGCAACCATAGGTGATGCTCATAAGCTCCCAAGAAAGGATTCCATTCTAGAAAAAATCAAAGGAGCAACTTGGTTTTCATCGCTCGATGCAAAATCAGGATATTGGCAACTTCGCTTAGACGAAGAAACAAAGAAATTAACTGCCTTTACTTGTCCAACAAAAGAATCAACCGGAGTATTACTCTACGAATGGAATGTCCTACCATTTGGACTAAAACAAGCTCCAGGTATTTATCAAAGATTTATGGAAGAAAATTTAAAAGATTTAAATGATTTCGTTCTAGTTTACATTGATGATATACTAATCTTTACAAAACAAGATGAAGAAGATCATCTTCAAAAATTACTAATTGTCTTAGAAAGATGTAAGGAAAAAGGTTTAGTCCTTAGTAAAAAGAAAGCTAAGCTAGCAAAACAAGAAATAGAATTTCTTGGATTAATTCTATCTTCTGAAGGGAAGTTAAAACTTCAACCAAATGTATTAGAAAAGTAGATCTATTTCCTGATAAAATGGAAGATAGAAAACAATTACAAAGATTTTTAGGATGCATAAATTATATTTCTGATCAAGGATTTTTAAAGAATATAACAGATTATACTAAAAACTTATTTTCAAAAATAAGCATAAAGAAAATTTGGAAATGGGAAGAAAAGGATAGTCTGCAGATTCAAAAAATTAAAGAACTTTGTAAAAATCTTCCAGAACTTTATATTCCAGAAGAAAATGACTATTTAATAGTTGAAACAGATGCTTCAGACAAAACCTGGTCAGGTTGTCTAAAAGCCAAAAAAGCTGAAAAAAGCTTGAACAAAGAAAAAGAATCACTAGATTCTAAACATTCTTCAAAAGAATTACTATGCAGATATATTTCTGGAACTTTTACAACAACAGAACAGAGGTATACTACCCACGAAAAAGAAACTCTAGCAGCAATAAAACTATTAAGAAATGGAGGATAGATCTTCTTCCCAAGGAATTTCTTTTACGAACAGACTCAAGTTATTTAACAGGTTTTATTAAATATAATTTACAAGCTGATTATAATCAGGGTCGTCTGGTAAGATGGCAAATGTTCTTATTACAATACCCAATAAAAATCGAGTATATTAAAGGAAATAAAATATTATTGCAGATACATTAACAAGAGAATGGAGTTCATTGTCAACACAATGAATCAAGAAATCCAGAAGCTTGAAAGAGAGCTTGAAAAGTGCAATCACTGTCAGCAGCTAAAAGCTCAAATTCAATCCATCAAGAAGGCAATAGAAGCCATGAAAGCAACCCAGCAAACAACATTAGCTGCTTCAATACCAATATTGACAACACCATCAGAATTCAGCCAGCTAAGCGTGGTGGACCAACCAAAATTGAAAAAATTTCTGAAAATAAAACTCTGGCAGAAATAATTAAAAAATCAACTCAGGACAAAAAATATTATGTCATCTATAATGGCCCAATGAAAGGAGTTTATGATGATTGGGCAAAAGCAGCCCCATTTACTCACCAACCCAAAACTATTCACAAAGGAGGATTCTTGACAATAGAAGAAGCAAAAGAATCCCTCAGAAAATATGAAGCGCTCCATCCCGAGCAAATTCTAAAAAGAGCAGAGAAAGCTCCAGTCCAAATCCAAAGAACAGCCCAAGCCCAAAGGACTGGACTAATGAAAAATATCCCTACAAGGGCCGAAATAAATGATAAGAAAAGGGTCTGCAGATCAAACTGTAGAGAAACCTTAAATCTGGTTCTAAACTGGACTCTAGACAAAAGAGCAACATTGGGATATTATCCCATTAACAAAGAACAGCTAACAAAGCTGGTAATCTTCCCAGAGGCCTCACCCTCTGATACATATCAGTTTTTCCAATACGGATTAATTGATACGATTCTAATTTTGACAATTTAAATATTATCAAAGAATTTCCTGCAGGTTTTATAGATGCAGTGAAAAAATTTAAAAATATGATTGATGCAAGAGAACCAAGGGATATATCCCTAAAATTTACAAGTAGTCAGCCAATCTTCAATGAAGAAGGAGAATGTTTGATCCCAGCATTTCAAGTAGTTTTCATGTCAGTCTTCCCAGGAGATTTTCAACCAATAGAACAAGTTCAAGATCTATCAATTTATAGCGACGAAGGTAGATTAGCCAGCACATTGGCAAGAGTCTTCGAGAGAGCCCAAAAAATAAACAAAGAATCCAGAACAAGAATAAACTACAAAAGTAGAAACACTCTAATTGTTTCTAGTAAGAAAAACCAAATTGAATCAAGAGAGATGAGACTCCTAGTAGATTTTGAATCAGCATTTTACAACTTTTCTGGATTACTGGAAAAGCTTCCTGACGGGATAAGGAGGAATCTATGCCATTTACTAAAAGACAAAGAAGACCATAGGTGCCAGCTATGCACCTCAGAAATGTCTGAAGAAAGCAACAATGTTGAAGACCCCACCCACGTGGGAAAAGAAGAGGATGAGACATCTGAGTCATCCATCAACATTATTGTTGAATGACGTAAGAGCTTACATCACAAAAGCACCAATAATGTAGTTGGTGCAAATTAAGTGCTCAGTGACGCATGCAATGACGTCACAAGTAGGGTAAGGATGGGATTTGTCCATCAAACCCAACCATTATAAATAGAGTGCTAAGTCATTTGAAGAGGGGCAGAAATCAGAAAGCAGGAGGCTAGAAGTACTCACAAGCCAGGAGGGCAAAGAGGAAGAAGCCAAGGCGATTCTGAAGTCTGACCACCAAAGTCATTAGAAAAATAATTCTAAGAAATTCCCCTCTGGAATTAATTTGTAAAATCTCCCCTCTGGAGAACAAAACACATATTGTAAAATAGCAGTAAATAAAGAAGTTTATTCTCCAGAAAGGTACATCTTTATCTCAATCTCTTTAAGTTATGAATTATTTAGAAGATATAGAAATAACTGAAGAATCTGATTACTATAAGCTAACTGCTTTACTTGATAATGAAAAACAAGCTATCTTAAAAACATAATTAGATCTTAAACCCAATGATAATTTTAACAAACAAAACCCTTTAAAAGAAATCTTTAATAGAAAAAATATAATATATTATGGAAAAATTCAAATTGAAACTCCGATAAAAATACAATCTGCAAATGGGGAACTTGAAATGGCCCTGATAAATGAACAAGATGTAAATAAACAAATTGGAAAAATTAGAGATCAACAAAAAAGATCTAAAATCGGATGGATTCATATTAGTACCATTCAAGTTTTAGTTAAATCCACATACATGAAAGGAATTAATTCTCCAATAAGTCTAGCAATTTGTGATAAAAGAATCACTAATCCTAGAGACCAAATAATTGGAATAATCCATGGTAACTTAGCAAATGTAAATGTTAAATTCAATGCTCATATTGGATACGCTATTCCCCTATCAACCGAAAACCTAGGAAGATCCTTAAGTTTGGCTTATAAATTTCATAAGATAGATTTAATGGAACAAAATGATGAACCATTTTCTATTACATATGCAATTAATTATGCACTAACAAATAGTCATCATAGTATAGACTTCAAAGATAAAGAAAGAATTTATGTTGATGAACTTTTTCAAAAGTTTGTAAAAACAGAAATTCCAAGAAATAAAGCCATTGAAAGCCCAATTTTGTTATTAAAACAACCATCAAGAAATTCATTTTCATCATCTAGTTTTAGAATAAGAGAATCTAAAATTAACAGTCCTCTAAGTTTATCTCATGTAAAAGCGGAAGAAAAAGACTCTGAAATAAAGGAGTTAACGAAAAGAATTGAAAAGTTGAATGAAACTCTGAATAATAAATTATGACAATAAATAAAGAAGAAATATACGTATCTTATCAAAATAAGAAACAAGAACTCTTTGAAAGAGAAAATCATTTGAAATACCTAAGGTTTTCTACAATAAATCAAAGGGCTTTTGAGACATTACTAATGATCTGTAATAATTTAAAAAAGGAAGTTGAAGAACTAGAAAAAATAATAGAAGCTTTAGAAAATAATCATGAATCTATGGCAGAAGATGCTGAAATTTCAATATGAAAGTTTTCCAAAAAAGACTTATTTCCTTAAAAACTACTAAAAGAAAAATGAAAACAAGGTTTTTGGCTATAGCCATGAAAATAAAAAGATTAGCAATTGAATCTTCAGAATTGGAAGTAGAAATTAAAAAGATAACTAAGAAAATAATTAAAACAAGAAAACTTTTACAATATGTAAAGATCAAGAAAACAGTGAAAAATCTAAAAGAAAGTATTAAGAATAAACGTATTTTTCGAAGTCGAAGATTACATTATCTTCATATTCAAAGCATGATTGCATTACAAGCTTTAGAATCAAGAATACATGTTCAAAATATTCAAGTAATGCAACCTCTACAGGTTGAACCCCTAGAACAAAGTGAATCTGAACAAGAATTACAAGTATCTTTATCACCTTTACAAAATCCTATAATCTAAGGAGCATATAAAATGCCTGGTTTAGCAAATCAAACGCTACAAGAATTAAAAAATGATCTAGAATTTCAGAAAAATCAAAAAAGATATTATGAAGTAAGATTACAGAATAGTAACATATACACCAGAAATAGAGAAGAAGTAGAACAATTTTGTAAAAATTGTATAGAAAGTATAACAAGAGAAATAGAAAATTTATTAAAAGAAATAGAAGATTTTAATAGTGCAAATCCAACCCAAGAAAAATATTTTAAAAATTTGCAAAATTAAAAATTGGTATCAGAGCCAAGTTAACGATTAAGGGTAACGCTTTCTCTTTAAGCAACACTTTTAGTGACACGCTTTTAAATCAATAACAACCACAAAATGAAAACGTCTTTACGAAAAGATGAAAAAGACATCTTTACCGTAGCATCCCCCTTTTATTATTACTGCAACTAGATCAATTTCCTTTTATTGATTAAGCCACCCCAGCTATTTAATTATTACTGCAAACGATGAAATTTTCTTTTATCAATCTCCACGCTCGCTTTTCTTTTCTTTTCTTTTCTTTTTTCTTGTATGATATATTTTTTTTTAATACTCCTTTTTTTTCTCTTGTTTTTTCTCTTTTTATTCTTTTTATTGTGAAGAAAAAATGAAAAAAATTGCAGAAGAATAAACGGAAAAATATTGAATTTTTATATTTATGTTCAAAATTGACATATTCATAAAAAATATTTATGTTTAATTTTTACAAAGTTGTGTTTTATTTATTTTTTTAATCTTTTTCTTGTTCTTCCTATTCTTCTTTTTGAGAAGAAAAAATAAAGGAAAAAAATACAGTTTTTTTTGTTATTTTTAAAAATATCCAAATTTATATGTCACTGTTATTTGAAAAAAATAATGACGTTTAAAAATTTAGTTGAAATTTGATTAAAGAAATACTTTATTTACCTTACATTTGCATTAATGATTATCCCGCAACAGCATTATTTTTTGACAGGCAATAATTTTGGTCAACCTATATATATATATATAGTTGAACTACACTATCATTCTATCAAGGAGGAGAATAATTCACAAAACATGAATTAAATGATATTGATTCATAGATTTTTATTCTTCCCTTTAATGGGTGTAGTAGGATTATATTGCATTATTTGATCTCTGTTAAGTAATTTCTAAATATGTCTAAATTATACAAAAATGGAACTTATTATTAGTACGTAAAATATTGTACAAAGACATTACGTGTTGAATAAAATTGTTGTCCATAATTTGGTAAGTTATGCATATGCATATCAGTATATGTGTGTAATGCAAAAATTATATTACAGCATCATCACATACCATATTATTGTCCTCAGAGTAAATGGCTAAATTTATCTTTATTTATTTTTTTAATTAATTAAAAATGAATTAAATTTGTTTTATAAAAATTTTAAGTTAATTATATTAATTTTTTATTGTTCATAATATTAAAATTCGTTGATATGATTGATTTAATTTAATTGTATACAATTATTTTGTTAATAGTCAATTAAAGCTGTTAAATATGTATTGTGATTAATATGGTATCACTTAACGTGCTACATTCATACTTTGTTAGCAATAGAATGATTAATGTGATAAACGAATTTGATTAAAAAAATTGAAGACTAATTTAAAGAATAAATAATTTTTTAGAGACGAATAAATTTTATCATTTACTCAATTAAATTTTTACCTAAAATTGAGTATGGGATTTTTTAGTCATTTAAATAAAAATTTGCTTTATTTTTCATTTTATACCATTTTAAAAAAATTTACATTTTTTGTATATTATCTTATAATTTCGCATTCACTGTCTATGAAATTGAAAATAAATTTTTTCTACTTCAATTTTGTAGCCATTAACATAATTGTAGAAGAACATATTTTATCCCAAAGTTGCACTCATTCCGAATGTAATTAACAAAGAATATATTATATATGAAAACTAAAAACTAGTATAATTGAAACAAATATATAGAAATTAATGAAAGGAGTAAAATATAGATAGCTGGTAATTAGCTACTAATAACATGTATAGCCATTAATTAGTCATAGTTAGTAAAGTGTGTATATAAATATACTAAGTCCATAGCTGTAATCAGTTCATCAACACAATACACACACTTTTATATCCAGAATCTTCTCTTTATCTCTCTCTTTGCTGTGATATGATACCTTTCATGGTATCAGAGCCAAATCCTCAACAATGGCCGACTCAAGTGATAGAGGAATTCAAGTCTTTAACAACCCGATCGGAATCAAGTTCGATGGAGATAACTTCCTGCCATGGAAGGACCAAGCCGAATCAACCATCGAAGGATATGAACTCACCGATCATGTTCTTGGAGAAAGAATTCCAGAAATGTTATGAAGAAGGAAGATCAAAGAAATGGAATAATCTCACCCAATTACAAGCTGTGAAAGAGACAAGATGCACACACACTCTTGAAGACCTGGCTCCTCACATTGATGACGTCGTCGCTCACCGCAAGAATAGTTGGGGGCACATTTTCATATCAGGTTTTGAAAAAGATTAGAGACATTCTTTGCCTCATAAACTAGGACAAAAGAGAATCAATTGAAAAATAAACTAAGCAATGTGAAGAAAGAAGGTGCAATGTCTGAGTAGTTGTTAGAAATAAAAAAAATTGTGGACTCTCTGACCTCCATAGGGATTCAGATGAGTGAAACTGAATGTGTAAATGTGATCTTGAGAGGTTTATTGGAAGAATACAGTCTGTTCATATATGCGATTAATACTAGAGAAACTCCAGTAAATGTTAATATTCTTGAATCGATGCTATTAGCTCAAGAAGAGTGGGTTGAGAAATTTTGAAATTTTGAGACTGTGATTCAAGCAAATGTAGCACAAAGAAAATTCAACAATGAAGGATACAGTAGATAAAATGGTGAAAATAGGCACTTTATTGAAGGCTATAACAAAGAAGCTGAAAGAAATTACATGAATAACAATTATGGAAGTGACAGCAAATACAATTTTAGAGGAAGAGGAAGAGGAGTGACAAGAGGCAGAGGCATATTCTTTTAGGAGAGGTCTACATGCCAACTATGTCAGAAATATGGTCATTCAGCCATGGACTGTTGGCACAGGTTGAATAAAGAATTTTCTAGTCGACAATTTAAAGTACAAGCCAATCTCACCACCACGGACACACAAGTTTTATCATTCACTTTTTTATCCAAATTGGTACCGGACTCAGAAGCGACTCATCATATGACACCAGATGCTTCGCAATTCACAGAATATTATCTATATAGAGGCAATGAGCAAGTGCAAGTGGGGAATGGTAACTCTTTACACATCTCTAATGCTGGTAGCTCTTTAGTTAAACCATTTTTAGCTCAAAGAACTTTTAAACTACAAAGATTAATGCATGTACCTGATTTAACAAAGAATCTTCTCAGTGTCCATAAATTTATTTGTGATAATAAAGTCTGGATTGAATTTTATGCTGATGCTTGTTACGTGAAATGTCAGGATTTCAAGGAGACGCTTCTCCAAGAAACAGTTGATCATGGCTTTTATTTCTTTGGACCGAACAATAAAAGTTCGATTTCACCAGCTGTAAATGTCACCACTGTTCAAAAAAATGCAAATTTTCATCTTTGACAGTTAAGATCAGGTCACCCTTCCACTAATATTTTAGTAAGAGTCTTAAAGTCGTGTAATATTTCCTCCGAAGTCCCTGATTTGATTTGTAATTCTTGTTGTCTTGGAAAGTCCTAGTAGCTTCCTTTCAATATTTCAAGTACAAAGTTTACTAGTCCATTAGAGCTTGTTTACACTGATATTTGGGGACCTTCCCCAATTTCTTCAATAAATGATTCTTGGTATTACATACACTTTCTTGATGATTATTCTAAATTCACTTGGATATATTTGTTGCATCATAAATCTCAAGTATACAATGTCTTTGTGCAGTTTAAGAAAATGGTAGAGCTTTAACTAGGTGTAAAGATTAAACAAATTCAATCTGATAATGCTAAAGAGTTTGTTGCTCTAACGAAATTTCTTAGTGATGAAAGTATACAACACAGGTTCTCTTGTTCTTGTGTCCACCAACAAAATAGTAGTGCCGAGCGAAAACATCGGCACATTATTACAATGGGACTCACTCTTCTTGCTGAAGCTGACTTGACAATGAAATTATGGGGAAAAGCCTTTGCTACCCCCTACATCGTAGGTGGGCTGATCCATTCCTGTGTCCAAATCTCCAACATCCTCACCAATAGCGTGCTGAACATCATCATCCTTAGCGGATGGTCCTCTACCTCGAGCCCGTCCATGACCATCCCGCTTACCCTGCTGTCTGGCTCTACGTCGAAGAACACGATGATCCACAACACCTCCATCATCAGGACCACCTAGGTCTTCATCCAAACAGTCGTCGAGCCATCACCACTCTCGATCGGTGGTACGTGTGCCTATACGCCAACGCCGATCCACTCGCCTGTTGTCCAGTCTGTCGGGAACCTGCACCCTGGGAGGTGCCTGCGACGATCCTCTGTGACGAGCCTCCTCGGTCAAAATAATCGGTCTAGGATCATGAAATGCAACATCTGGGATAGGAATCTATGGGCCATATGGCACCATCAGTCCAAGTACTCAGCTGATGGACCGGGGTCAGCTACTCGATCGACCGGTATGACTGAATCAACCTGGTTCTCCCAATGCAAATGCCACTCCTGATAATATCTGGGGAACCATCGATCTCCACCCCTTCCATCCTTCGCATGGAGCCAATTTATGTTCAGAGCCAACTGAGGGAGATGCTAAACACCGCCGAACTGCGGTACCACCCCTATCCACCTGATGCCACTCAATCGCAGCAAAATATATCAGGCTAGTGACCGCCGTCCATAGTCTACGGTGCTCGTCAACTAGTATCTTCGGATGAACAACAGCAGCAATCTCTGGAGAAGAATAAGGCTCCCACACAAACTGTATCGGAGAAGGTAATCTTAGGTAAGACCATAAGAATAAACATGAACGACTACTTGTAAGAGCAATAGCTAAACGACTCACATCGCGGACACGCAATCTATCTAAAGAAAGGCGTGCAAACACCACTCTTTGATCCCCTGCATCATTTCTCGGTAGATATGTAGCCCACCTACAAGTTTCATTGAAAGCATGTCATAACGAACAACAACACATGAAATTGAACAAGTTGTGGAGCAAAAATAATAAACCGTACCTGGATGCAAGCAGAAACCCGAACACATCAAAACTACTAGGTATCAAACTGGAAAACCTCCAGAAAATTTAAGACTATAGAAGCTGTAGTGGCCTGGCCAAGTTAACAACGTTTCTGTTTGTCCCATGATAAAGACATCTATACAACCAGGCTAGTGCAGCCGAACCCCAACTATATCTACTCAACTCGTCAATCGATGCCAAATAAGGCAACCAGCGAAGGTAAACCCGGTTTGCGTTCTTGTCTGCAAACAGCTGAGAGGACAACAACATCAGAATATAAGCACGCGCGTATATACGCACGGTCTCTTCACTCGCGTCTACTGGGAGAACCCGAAACCTCTCATGGAACCATGTGTAGCACACCGTCATCTGCTTGACTTTATTCTGCGGCGGTAACTCGCTAAACAACTCACGAAACCACACCCATGCGGGTCTTCCGTTCTCCATCAGATTCTCAAAGTCAGTCAGGCACCCACTAACGGCCTCCCCATCGATGGGCAAACCCAGCTGATATGCCACATCTTGTAAAGTGATGGTACACTCCCCAAACGGCATGTGAAAGGTGTGGGTTTCAGGACGCCACCTCTCAACGAATGTACTAAGTAGATGCTCATCAACCCAGAACCACTGACCGTTCAGCCTAGCAAGGTGATATAAGCCAGCGGTCTCCAGAAACAGTATAATCCAATCGTGTAAAGGCATATTCTGTTGTCTCTTGACACCGCTAATAACCCTAGTAGGCTGAAAAATGTGGGTAAGAAAATCCTTAACATACGACCAATACTAATAACAGCAAATATAATTTAAAAAAATTATTATACACCACATTTGTTTTCTATTTTCTCTAATGATAGTAATAACAATAATGAAACAATAACAATAATAACAATACTAATAACAGGAATAATTGTACTAACAATAACAATAATAATAATACTAACAACTCCCAATACTAATAAAAATAAAATTAATAATAATAATAACAATGATCATAATAGTAATAATAATAATAATAATAATAATACTAGCAACTCAGAATAATAATAAAAATAAAAGTAATAACAATAATAATAACAACAACAACAATAATAATAATAATAATAATAACTAACCTCTTGGTCGATGTATCCAGCCACGTGCGCAACGCCATTTAGTCGATACATGCGAGCTTCGTCCTCCATGGCTCCATCACCCAAATGGTACCAAAACCTTAAAGCCTCTCCCTCAAACTCTCTCAACCTCCCAGCTTCAACAAATTTTGGTTTGACACAAATGATAACCGTGATAACTATCCACGGATTATGTATTTATACTACTCTGAGCATAAATCGTGGTAGCCAAAAGGGTTTTATGCTCACAGCTTTTTCTTCATAAACCGTGGTGACCAAGCACGGTTTCTAGGTAGCAATTTTCCTTCACAATCCGTGGTGAGCAGTCATGGTTTATCCTCAAAGTTTCCTAAGTGAAAACCGTCAAAGTCTCCCACCGTTTATGCACAAATTAAAAACTGTTGTTAGCTCCCACAGTTTACATAGTAAACAAAAAAAGACACTCACGTAAAGACTTTACAAATGTTGCATTCAGGTAAAGGTTGTTGTGACAGCATTAAAGATGGGTTCAATTGATTACAAGAACAAACAACCTTCTTCCACAACGGGCAGTCCTCCTTAGAGAATCGCCACCACCACTTGAACAGAAGCGACGCGTTCCTGAGTAATGCATCCCCGACCCCCAACCCACCTAGCTTCTTAGGAGCTTGAACCACCTCCCATTTCACAAGCGGTATACCATTATTCTCATCTTCTTTACTCCACAGAAACCTTCTTTGTAGTCCAATTATCTTTTTTGCAACCGCTTTTGGTATCTTATACAAGCTTAAGTAGTAAACTGGAAGGCTATTTAGAACAGATTTGATGAGAACCAACTTATCAGCCTTGTTAAGAGATTTAGCTTTCCATAGGCTCAGCTTATCTTCCACCTTGTCTATGATCGATTTCCAGATCTTCACCAACTGAGGATTTGTGCCTAAGGTGATTCCCAAGTATCTAACCGGTAACACAGCTTCGGTACATCCCAACAGACCACACATATTAGTCACCCATGCCTTCTCACAGTTGACTGAAATCAAGCTTGACTTGTCATAGTTAATACTCAGGCCAGACATTAACTCAAAACAACGCAGGAGTCTCTTATAATTCAACACTGTCTCCGTATCCTGAGGGCAGAACAATATCATGTCATCTGCGAATTAGAGATGCGACAGCTCTATGTTGTCCCGTCCCACCAGCAATGGAGAAATACGTCCATTCCTTACTGCCTCACCCACCATCCTGTGCAAAATGTCAACGACAAGAACAAAAAAAAAAAGAGAGAGGGGATCTCCTTGTCTGAGTCCTCTCTCCATCTTGAAAGGCTTGGATGATGACCCATTAATCAACACTGACATAGACGCCATGGTCACACATTCCTTCACCCATGTCCTTCATCTAAGACCAAAGCCCATCTTCTGTAACACTATATCCACAAAGCTCCATCTCACCCTGTCATAAGCTTTCTGAAAGTCTAGTTTGACAATTGTCGCCTGCTTCCTTCGCAGCTTCAGCCATTGGACCGTCTCACAAGTGATGAGAGCACCATCATGTATTTTTCGGCCCTTTACAAACGCAGACTGGGTCTCCCCCACTAAACATGGCATCACTGGGCGCATTCTTCTTACCAGCACTTTTGATATCACCTTATAAATACAACCAACCATACTAATCGGTCTTAGGTCTTTGATTTCTTTGACTCCCACAAACTTTGGAGCTAGAGCCACCCAAGTTACATTAGCCTCTGTTGGTAGCTTCGCACTCTGAAAAAAATCCAACACAGTTGTAGTAAATTCCTGGCCAATCTCCTCCCAACATTTCTTTATGAAGTTCATATTATAGCCATCACTACCCGGAGCTTTACTTGATTCACAATCTCAAACCGCCTCTCGTATCTCCTCCGGTGTTGGCATTACCTCTAGCACTGCTGCCTCTTCCTTCTCAATCTGTTTTACCAACCCATCACGGATGCCAATAAAAGGAGCATGTTCCTGCCGATACAGATCTTTATAAAATCTCGTAATCGCAATCTTTATTCTGACTTGATTTCGCACCAATCTTCCATTAATGTACTAACCATCTTTATTCTGCTCCTAACCATCTTATAATGTACTAGCTTTTTTAGCTTAATCAAGTAGCGTATTGCTTTGGACCGCATTGTTCCTGATACGGAAAAAGGGGTGAGAAACAAAAGTTTCTCATTAGTTTATCTATATGGTATCATTGCATCAATCTCCAATCACTCTGAGTTTTAAAATGAAACAATGATAATGCAATGTTCTTCCATTATTATTTTCAAAAGACTTTATTAGTTGGAGTAGTCGTGACTTTTAGATGCTTCTCATATTATGAGATACGTGACTCATAACAAAATGCCCATAACGTTAAAATATATAAAATGCAAACTCATAAACCTTGATTTGGTGTTCTTGTAAGCCATAAAGCAAAGCAAAATAAAAAGAGAAGAATAATAACATTGGCATAAATAAATCAAACAAAATAAACTTTTGAATAAAATAATGATAGTAAACATAATCATAAATCAATCAGAAATAATCTTTGGGTAAAAGAATGATCCTTAAATAAAATAAAAAAAATTAAATATAATCATAAATTAATCAGAAAAAATTTTTGAATATAAAATGACTTCCGAGTAAAATGAGAATAATAAACATAATCATAAGTCAAACAAAAAAAATAAAAAAAGAACAATCATAATCACATATTGGTACTATATACATGCATTTGCCGGAGTTTAATTTGAGGGAAAAAGAATGATTATTCTTAAATCATGGTACGCAATGTTGTTTTAGCTCAAACGGAAATTGACATTTTGAAATTTAACCGATGAAGCAGATGTTATCAGAAATGAATTAAATGGAAGTTATGTCCTTGAAAGTTGAAAGTATGATACGAATTTTAGTGAATGGAAAACCAAACAGAAGCCTAGGAAGTAGGAAGGAACTAAGGTTCCCGTGACCAAAATCGTAACAGCTTTTAATAAAGTTTATTGATATGTCATTGTTGTATCTTTGTCCATTCCGTGGCAGCTCCATTCTCAGTTTCCGTATTTTTCTATTTGGTTTTCTACCCTCAGAGAGGTCCTAGAACCTTCATTGACTCTTCTTTTGTGTTTCATTTTTTTTAATCTGAATTGACTTTTCTCTTTGGTTGGGAATAATAACAAAAAATCTGATCAGTTTAGAGAGAGAGAAAGAGATGGTAGGTGAAAAATAAAAAAATTAACTTTAAAATATTATTGATTTATGTGTAATATAATTTGCTTTTTGCGATTGCAAAAAGGTTTTTTTGCAAATTGTAAAAAAAAAAATAATGAAAAGATTCTTGCACATTGCAAAAAGAAAAGAAAACAAAAATAAAAAATTCTTGCGGATTGCAAAAAGAATTTTATATTCATATCTAATTTTTGTAGACAGAAAAATAATTTTCTTGTCAAAATGAAAAATAAATAAATGTGCGGGCTAGATATGTTTTTGGGCTTGGCTGGGAGTAATGCTGGGCTTCTAGGCCTTTTATAACATATGCACTTGGCCCAATGTTATGAAGATAAAACAATATCTTAAAAAAAATAGCAATATGCTTCTTTATTTCTTTAATGATTTTTACCTCCTTTGATTTTATGATTCTTCATATCATACTCCCTTTCTTAATTAAAAAGAAAAAGAAAAACGTAAAGAACAATGTTGTTCAATTGTTCTCATTGATAACACACTAATCAATATTTTAGTGGAATTGCACATTATAAAAGCTATTAATTAATTTTTGGATAATTGACCTCTCACTTTCTTATATATGTTGCAACTATCATCACTTTAATCCAAATATGTCAATGTTATATGGATTCAATTGGCTTGTAGAATTAAATGAATGAATATATGCTTTCAATTAGACAACACTGTATGCTCCATTCTCCATTGTTTCATCAAGATTAGATGTGACTTAATTAATTACATCTACTTTTTTGTGACACTTATGAAAGCTCCTATCAACAAGCACAAAGTCAAAGGAAGGAAAAAGAAACGGTTTGGGAACAAATTTAATATCGATTCGATTTGATTATCCTGTCTCCTATTCTTTTGTTTTTCACAATTCACATTGATGTTTTCTTCGGGTAACTTGAATTATATGGGAAAATAGATATCTTCTATAGCGATATGTCTATAAGGGGGTGCCAAGTTCCCAAAAATAATTTCTATATGTAATCTTATTGACTTATTGTAACAGAAGCGCTGAATAGCGACGATTTTTTTTTAAACCAATTTCGAGTGATTTTTAATCGGGATTCTTTAGCTTACGAGAGTTAATTATTTGCAGCGATTTTCAGAAACTACTGGTATAACGGCCGCTGAATTGATTATGTATACTAGATAATTTTTGAGATATTATATCACTCTATTATTAGAGGTTGTTAAAACATTAAGTTTATTTGAGTTAGTTATGTACATGATGTTAAAAATAACACATGAAATAAAAATACAACCGAATTAGAATTTTTTTTTTCTCTTTTTTTCTTTTCTTTTGTTGGCCTCATCTAATGTTCAATTTAGTTAATATATTTATATATAAATCATATAAGTTTTTCAAAACTTGAAAAAGTTGCTTTAGTTTCTAAGATTATTAATTATAAATTAAATTAGTCTTTGGAATTTATTTTATTATTTTGACTATAAATTAATTAACTTTTTAGATAATTATTCATGTTGTTAATGTAAAATATAATTATTTTTGTTAATATAATATTATGTAATTAGATATAAATATAAAATTAAATGTATCAAATTAAATTCTTGATATATATAGGAATTAGGAAAGGTAAAAATGACTAAGTAAAACTTACATATGTATGAGGTATCCTTGTAATTATGGAGAAAATGGAGATTAAGTTAAAGATTAAGGTGGAAGAAGAGGAGCACAAGTGTGGTTGAAGGAATGGGTAATGGACCCATGTTGGTCCCCATGATAGGGAGCCATAATAGCCGGCCAAAATTTCCATCTCACATTATCAAACAAACAACAATGAGGTGTAAGATAAGGGGACTCTTTCTCTCTCCCTCTCCCTCTCTTTGCCCCTACCACCAAATCAAAGTTACCTAGGTCACTTTCTTCTCTTATAAAAATTATATATATTAATCAATTTAGATTAGTGGACTGGTTAACTCATTCGTCTCCTTAAATAAATATCAGAAATTTAAATCATACTTTATGTATGTAATAATTCATTAGCCAGCGATAAACTCTTAAACATAACTTAAATTCGCATCGTTTAATTCTTGATCTATTGGATTGGAAATATTATTGACAACAAAAAATTTACAAAAAAATATTATGTATTATTATATATTTTATTTTTTACATAAAAATTAGTAATAAAAATAAAATTTTATTTTTATATCATAAAAAATATACAAAGAATTTACAAAAAAAATTAGCACAAATATTTTTTTTGTATTTTTAAATTTATCAATTTATTTACTTTCAATAAGAATAATCAATTCTATTTAAAATGATAATTTTATTTTTAATTTCTAGTCACAACATTTTACACAAACAACATATAATCAAAATAAAAATTCATATATAGTTATTTTTATATAAAATTAATAATTAAATAATAATTAAGTCAAATATATTATAAATTATCTAACAATTTTTTACTATTAATCTTACGTAAAATTTCATTTATAATCAAATTTCTCGTTAAATGTTCTGAAAGCACAATGAGCTAAGACAAGGTTTTTTTTTGGGAAAAAAAAAATCAAATCAAAAGATTTTTTTATATTAGTAAAAATTACACCTAACTATCAATTGTGCTAGATCTCGTGGTTATTGGGATATACATGAATTTTCTAGGATATTTCACCATTTATTTATTTTTTTTGGGGCGCTCTTTGGCCTATTTCAAATGACAAAGTTAAATTGTTTTTTTTTTTTTTTAAGAAAAGAGAGAAAGAAAAGTGAGGAACTCTACCTTGTTAGCCCTCCATTTTATTTGCATAAACAAAATTTGATGGGGACCATAGATTCTTGCCTTACCTTAATTTGTAGTACATGTAAGTGAATCAATGCATTTGCAGTTTTGCACATACAAGGGTTTGTGCATGCTCCTTTCTTATCATTGGCCTCACCTTTGAAAATGAGTGTGAGAGAGAGACACGCACAAAATAAATATTGAAATAAATTGTGCTTCATTTAGGTATTATTTTTCAAATATAGAAATTCATAAATAAATAATGTAACAGTAGTCCTTACTTCTTGTTGCATATGATTAAACAATGCTGGCAATAACATCTACCACGTGGAATTAGTAAATATAGTGTTCAGAGAATTTATTGTGAGTCAAATAATATGGCAGCAGCTTTGTATTCTTACCCTATATTAATCATTCATTAGTGGATAATTCTGTTTATGAATAAAAATATATTAATATTAGTACTATTACTCATGCCATTTTTTGTAACATATATAGTCAATGCAAGTTTCAATTTGAAATTTCAAAATCTCTATGAATTAGTTTCAATAGTAAACAATAGTAAGTATATTTTTTTAATAATATATACCATTAATTTTATAATTTTAGATTGAGTTTAGTTTCACTTTCAACTTAGTTTTCACTTTAAATTTTACAAAAATAATAATGTCATTTCTACTTTAATAATATCGCTCATTTTTCTATAGATTTGTACAAGTATACAAAATAAAAAATTAAAATTATATGAGAAATAACATTGTAAAATATAAAAAATAAAATTATCATTTCCCTTAAATCTAAGATGATTAAGAATTAATGATAAATAATGATAAAGATTTGAGCAGTAAAAGTTGCACTGAGAGAGAGAGAAAGAGAGTGTGAGAGAGAAGAGAGACTGTAAAGAAGGTTATGAATGTGAGTAGAATTACTATAAGAATAAAATGAATGATCACAAAAATAACAGTTACAATGTGTAAGCTATATATACATCTAAACTAACTCTGATTAGATTTATTCTCTAACTAACTCAAGTTCTAACTATTTTCTAACTCTAGTAACTTAATAACTAATAATCTCTAATAGCTAACAAGCTAATCATAAATATCTATATCAACTAACGTCCCCCTCAAACTAGGAGTGTGAATATCTAACAGTCCTAGTTTACCACAGCAAAAAGAAAATGGTCCTGGGGCCAATGTTCTAGTGAAAAAGTCTACTGTTTGGTTGGCAAAGGTCACGGGTAACAACTTCAGGATGCCATCATTGGCCTTGTCCCTCACGATATGGCAGTCGGCTTCAATGTGCTTAGTGTGCTCATGAAAAATAGGGTTGGCAGCCATATGAAGTGCAAATTGGTGTCGCTATAAAGCGTGAACGACTTCTCATGATTCACACCAAAAACCCTTAACAAGCGGACAAGCCATAACCCTTTACAAGTTGCATTCGCTAATGCGCGGTACTTGGCCTCGGATGAATAGTGGGAGACTGTTTGCTGCTTGCTACTTTTTCAGGAAATTAGGGCAGTTCCAAGGAAGAAATAGTATCCGGATGCAGACTGTCTAGTGTCCGAACAGGTTGCCCAATCAGCATCAGCAAACCCAGTGAGTGTGAAGTCGCTATTCAAAGGAAAGAACAGTCCTGTACCAGGGACTCTCTTTAAGTAGCGTACAATCCTCGATGCAGCTTTATGGTGAATTAGTGATCATTAGTTGGAGATTCTAAATACTGATTTAGCTTACCTACTGCAAAAGCGGTGTCGAGTCTGGTATTAGTGAGGTATTGAAGCTTATCAATCAATCGCCTATATGTTGTTGGATCTGTCATGGGTTCCCCGTATGTCTTGGATAGATGAACTGTGTAGTCCATTATTGTTGACACAGGTTTGGCATCAAATAAGCCAATTTTTTTAATTAAATATGTGGTGTACTTCTTCTGATACAAAGCCAGCCCTTTCGTGCTATATGCTACTTCCATGCCCAAGAAATACTTGAGTTGTCCCAAATTCTTAATGTTGAAACATTCATCTAAAAGTTTCTTGGTTCGGTCTATCTCACTAGTATCATTTTCGGCTAAAACAAGATTATCCACGCTCACCGCACCATGATAAAGGCTTGAGCGGTGAAGGTTGCATCAGTGACGAGAATCGAGTAAGGCATAGGAGGAAGAAGAAATAGCTACTAGAAGCTCCCGATTCGGCCCATCTATGGCAAATGAGGAGCGAATGGAGGATCCAGCTTTAACGATGGAGGATGAATTTTTTCCAAACTACATTCAGTCACCGTACCATGATAAAAGACTTGAGTGGTGAAGGTTGGAGAGAGAGAGTAGGGAAGGTTTTGAATGTGAGTAGAATTACTATAGGAGTAGAATGAATGATCACAAAAGTAACAGTTACAATGTGTAAGCTATATGTACATCTAAACTAACTCTGATTAGATTTATCCTCTAACTAACTCAAGTTCTAACTATTTTCTAACTCTAGTAACTAATAATCTCTAATATCAAACAAGCTAATCATAAATATCTATATCAACTAATAATTTTATATATTAGGGTTAAGTACGATTTTGATCCCTAACGTAGAAACAAAAAATTTATTTCGTTATCGACTTTTTTTTTTGCTACAAATTAGTTCCGAAGATTTCAATTTGTTTTAAAATCGTCTTTTTAACCAGATTTTTTTATTTTTATTACCATTTTACCCTAACTAAAAAATTATAAAATTAAATTAAAAAAAAGAAAGAAAGGACGGGGGAGGGGAGAAGAAAGAAGGGGGGTTAAGAGAAGAGCCGGGGAGGGGGAGTCGCGGGGGGGGGGGGGGTGTGAGAAGGGTTGCCATTGCACCGCCGCCTGTGATGGAGAGTGGGAATCTCCACGCTGCCGCCGTCATTACTTTCTCGCCGTTCTCGTTGCAATTCGCGGTGTTGCCACCACTGCCGCAGTCCTTTTCACGTGATCCGCCACCACCACCGCATCCCTCCTCTCCTCGCGATTTACAGTTCACCGCCGCAGCCCCTCCTCTCCCACCATCACTGCAGCCCTTTTTTCTTTAATTTTTCTGTTTTTGCTTTTGTTGTTGCTTTGATTTTATTATCCATTGTTGTTGTTGGTGTTGTTCTTCTAGTTATTGTTGTTTCACTGTTTTTACTTTTTATTTCTGCATTCTGCTTCTGCATGCTACTTCTGTATTCTGCTTCTGCTTTTGCATTTTGAGAAAGATGGAGAAGAACATTTTCGTCCGAAGAACGATTTTTAAATAAATTGAAATTTTATAGACCATTTTGTAGTAAAATAAAGGCTTTGAACGAAATAAATTTTCGACCTCTATATTAAAAACCAAAATCATACTTAACTCTATATATTACTACTGTTTTTCTTATTACTTTATATAAAGGAGTGGAACTAGATTAAAATATGGGAAGAGACCAAAAATTAAATTTGTAATACAAAAAAATTACCAAAATATATACATTATTTATATAAAAAAACAAATAAAATTCAGGGGTGGGGTCATTGCCCTTTTGCTAAATGAGATATAGGATTTTCATCAACTTTGAATTCACAACATGTATAGGCCAGTTGGAATATTAGGTCTTTATTTCTGTTCTCTATTTTTCTTCTTCTTAATATATGAATTGCTAAGCTTAAAAAGGTAGAGAGAATTTTAAAGCTTTTCTAATTTTTTTAACAAAAAACTAAAATAAAATAAAAAATTAATATAATAAATATTTTGAATTAAAAAATAAACTGATAAGTAAAAACATATCATTTTCTCTAAAAAATTATCAACTCGACATTATCATATAAGTAACTACGCTCATAATTTTGGTCGATACGTGGTTTTCTATCATAACAGAAATTAATATATGGTAACACAATATTATGATTATTGATGAATTAACATAACAAATAAACCTCTCTCTCTCTCTCTCTCTCTCTCTCCGCCGCCACATTGACCCTCTTCAAAGTGTGAGAATAATAAATTAATAATAATAAGGCTCTTATTTATGCACGAGAGTTTGAATCATTGACTCACGTTAAGTTTGTACCATTTCTAAGACCTCATCAACCCTATTATAGACATGTCTTTTTTTTTTTTTTAAGAAAAAGAAAACCATCTCTATCCTGTTTTGGAGTTGTGGCCATTTCCATTAACCAAAAGACTACATATATAAAATAAAAGAAACTCTAAGCAACCAACTATAATATAAGCTGATTCAATTAATTATTTTTTATTTTTAATTTTAAAATTCTAAAAACTAGAAATAGTAGAGAGTTCATTATTTTATTTTTTTATGTAACTAATATATTTTTTAACTAGTTAATTATAATTGATTATACTCTAAATTGATTTCTTAGCGAAATCCATAAAATAAATATAATTAATCTTTGATAAATTGCATCAACATTCGTAATAAACTAATAATGTATTATGTTGTTCCCTTAAAAGAACTCACCAAACATGTTGCTTTGAATAATTGACTGATTTTCGATCATTATCAAATTCGTTGATAGGACAATTCATACCACGAATGCTCATCCCACACAAACAAACTCGGCAACTTCATGATTAAAAATTTATTAATTATTGTTTCGTTAAATGATATTTAAAAGTTAATTAAAAGTATTTTAATCATTAGGCGTTATTCTTTCAAAAAACAACTACTCAATAGGTTGTTTGGAAAGCCTTTAAATTGAATTTTTTTTCTAATAAATTGGTTTAGTTATATAGTTTGGAACCAACTATTAACGTGGAAAATACTTCGATCCGAACTTAGTTACATAAGAACATATAATCATCCTACTTACACTTATTTTCCATTGATTCATGAGAAATTTGTACACCACCTTTCCAACTCACTTGAAAAGGTAAGAAACATGTCATAGGGAGTGTGTATGATTCGGTGTGATCTAAAAATCTGGCTCAATTTCGAATATTTTAGGTGTTAATTTGGTGTGATTTTATTGGATTTAGGGTTGAGTAAATGTCTCAAAAATAGACTCCGTTATTATTTTGAGTTGGGTCTGGGCCATAATCCAGGTCGTCCGAATCCGACCCGGTGGCTCGATTATCATACACAATTAATATTTTGTATTATTAGTGATGAAAGATGGCTATTCTTATGTAGAACTTAAGTATTGTAAACCTTAATATTTTGTGTTATTAGTTATTATAAGACTATAAATTAATGTTTTATATTTAAAAAGCATAAAACTTTAGACTAATGCATAATATTGTGTTATTTATATTGATTTAAATATTTGGTGTTATTAGACAATATTATTATTGATTGTGGTTATACTTTAATTTTAGAGAATAGTTGATTTTTGTTATATTTTTCTAAGTGAATTTTACTATGTCAAATAATGATTAGAGTCTTAAAAATTTGGATATTTTCACATACTAGCTTACAAAAAAATATCAAGGTAATGTAATGTTAACAACCCAATTTTGTACCCAATTTTTATCCGATATAATCTTAGTCCAAAGTGTTTAAATTTTATCGGGTCTACATCAGATTCGGGTCTAATAAATAAGCCCGGTATATATTATCTGGTTGGATCTGAGTCACATCAAATCCGATTTCATTCGGATTTAATGAATTAAAATTCTATTTAAAAATTTATTATTAATTAATAAATTACTACAGATCCAAAATATTAATGCATGCTTCAAAAATTAGGGTTTGAACTATGGCTATCATCTTATAGGAGTTTGACATTGCTACTAGGCTATTTCTTATTATTTTTGTAAAATTAATTCTAATGAAGTTCTAATAAAAATCATGATTACAAAGTATACATCGATATATTGTAAATTACACAATAAAAATGACAAGTAGCGGTGTATGTCTTTTTTGTTTTCGATTCTGGTATGTACAACTATCTTTTATCTTTTATTTATTTTTTGGTGACTTATCTTTTATTTAATTAATAGAAGGTATTTCAGTTTCTCTACTTCTACATATCTTTAACCTAACTTAGAAGAGTCAAAGACCAGTTAGTTAATAAGAAGAGCGAGCCCTAATTTCTTTCTCAATACTCTAATCCCAGCTCTCTCATTTGAAAACCTTAATATCCAATTTTTAACATTACCCTTTTTTTATAAACACTCTTTAAATTGGATTTTGGGTACTAAAATAAAATCAAAATATTTTTAAAATATATTCTTTTTATTTTTTTTTTCTTCTTTGATGATTTGACTGCATCCACTAACCATAATGGACTTTATGCCTAAATTCCGTAACCGTACGTACACCATGTCATTGGCGGATTCCAACACATGATTCTAATGCACTTCAATTCAACCGGCTCGTCCGGTCACCTCCCAACACTTACTCACCTAACCGGTAATCTCACTCGCCTTTTCACCCTTTTCACCGCTTTTCCTGTGAACGATGAATAATATATTGAAAAATATAAGAACACAATGAAAATAAGATAGTCAGAATGTGCTAAATCCATGGAACTAACTTGTTTATTTATTTAAATGGCGAATTTTATTTTTAAAATTAAATATGTTTAAAATTTGGATTGAATTCAATTAATTCAAAAAATGGCGGATTAAACGGGTTTGTTTATGGGTTAAATGAGTGATCCATTTATTTATTCTTTTATATTTTAAAAAAAAAATAACAGTGTAAGTCGATATTTCTTTCGATTCAATCTGAAAATTCAACTCATTAACTAAAAAAATATTATTTTTTAAAAATTTTTGACCTAAATATAATATTTTTTATCAAAATATATTTCAAAAAATAAAATAAAAAGATAAATAAGCTGTCCCGTTTAACCCATCCGACTGACCATAAACGATCTGGACTGAAAAATTATGGTCCGCGAATGAAGCGGGCTTAAGCGGTCCAGTCCATTTAACCCACAGACTTAACAGGTCGGGCCTAAATGGGTCGGATTAGCCTGTTTGACAACTCTAAATGAAAATACAAAACAATGCGGATAATATATATGTCGGATGTTTGCTTCAATAGGCATGTAGATGATTATGTTGATCATTCTTAATTAGATGGTTTTTTTTTATTCGATTTACTCATGCATAGTTAATAATGCCTGGACGTTCAATTCACTAGGTGTGCGGATGGTTATTCTAATGTTAAAGTTTAGGAGGTAATTTGGGAATGGAGTATTTTTTACTTTATTGGGTCAATTCTATAGTACATTATTTACATTGTTTAAAAAAATCATTGTCAACCTAACAAAATGGTAATATATTAGTATTAAATAAGTAAATATTACAAACTATATTGAGTTGGTCGAGTGGTCAACTCACTCGTCTATTTAAACAAGAGTCGAAGGTTCGAATTTTGGTTTATACATGCAACAATCCATTGGTTAATGATAGATACTAAGATGGAGCTCATATCTACGGCGAATTAATAATATTAATTGTTAGATAATTTTTTTAACCGTTTACTATCTTTTTTTTATATTTAAAAATCAATATAATATATTTATTTAAAATATGCACAACAAACAAGCCTTCAATATAAATTACATAAATAACTATTTCTGACCATGAAATATTCGAACGCTGACAAAACTAACCATGAAAAATTAAAACTAAAGTTATATTCATATAAGATGAGTTTTGTTCGACAAAAATAACTAATTATTAATTTTTTGTTCATAATTCCTTAAACACCCCTAGCCTTTCATCTTTTCTTTTCTCTAAGTCTAATCCCTAAACCTATCTTGCTTCCTCTACCTCTACCCTCAAACCTTCTCTGCGGTCACAATCCCCCCACCACCACCATTCCCTCACCATCCCTTCTCTATCAACCATCATTAACTCCAACACCACCGCTACTTCATTTTCTTCCTCACCCCTCCCCTCCAATCACTTCCTCCACCACCATTGAAGATCCTCCTCAGCTCCTCCAGATAAGAAAAACTTTTCAAATTGAAAACTTCATTGTACTTATTATATATGTATTATCCATCAATAATTATTTTGCCTGCAAATTGAAATTCTGTAACAAAAATTTTTAAGTACAAGTAGCTAGAATTAAAATTTCTATATTAATTTTCAGTCTAACACATTATTTGATCGAAATTCAAAAGTGAAAAAGAAATTAATAACATTTTTCTCATCAAACGCATTATTAACATATAAATCGGTTTCTCCAACAGCGACGGCAACGATGTAGACAAAAATTCGCGTTGCGATACTGGGGCAAAGCCATTCAAAATACACTTCCAAAGCCATCCTTCCTCGCCTACTAGGTCTCACCACTAACCGCCATTCAAGCCGCTAAAACTCGCTGCCACCAACGCCCTCACCACGTGCCTCCTTGAGTTTTGTTCCGCCACGCACCTTCTTTTCTTCCTGGACCTCAAGCCCAATCTCTCTAAGCAAGATAAGAGCCAAAGCTTCACTGGCTATGAAGACGGCCAGAACTTCACTAACTACGGCATCGACAAATCCGGAAGCATCATCGACACTGGGTTTTTAATTTGAAAAGTTTTTTTTTCTGAAGGAGTTAAGGAGGGTTTTCAATGGCAGTGAAAGAAGTGGTTAGAGGGGAGAGGTGGGGAAGGAAATAAGCGGTAGTGGTGTTAGAGTTGGTGATGGTCGACGAAAAAAAGGAGGGTAAGGGGGATGGAAGGGATGGTGGTGGTGGTGGAAGGGGATGGTGAGGTTGGAGAGTAAAAACAGAGGAGGAGGGAGCGGAGTTAGATTGATAGGGTTAGGGATTGGTTTTAGAGATAAAGGAAGATGAAAGGTTATGGGTGTTTATGGAATTATGAACAAAAATGTAATAATTGGTTATTTTTGTCGAACAAAATTTATCTTACATGGGTATAACTTTAATTTTAATTTTTTATGGTCAGTTTTTTATTTTAGCGTCCGAATCTTTCATGGTCAGAAATGGCTATTTACTCTAAATTACATGGTCATTGATATACGGTTTTGGTAAAACTTGATATAATTTATGTTTATTATATTCTAGTATGATGTAATGATTAGATAGATTACATATATATAAACTAAAAATTATAAGCATTATAACTTTACTTAAATTAGTATCGGTGCTATTTGATCTTAACCCATCCTGTGTTCATATACACTCATTGTCTATATATCTATCTCCAATGTTTTAATCTTGACACTATCATGTTTATTGTTGTCTCCCCTTTATTGGTTGTTCAGTCCTCCATTTAGTAGAGATGACTGAACCTTTTAGTAGATATCTGTGGTCCAACTATGTTGGTGCAGTTGAATTTTTTTCTAATAATCAAGTATCTTAATTATTTTTACAACAAAATTATAACTTCTTTAAAGAAGATGAAGACATGCAAAAAAACGGATAAATTAGAACGAAAGTTTTAATTAGTCATATAAGTTTTTCATATTTTTTGTTAGATTTTTTATATAAAAATGTTTAAATTTGGTAAATTTTTTAAAAATTTATTTTCTTAGAATCATTACGTTAATTACGTTGATTGTTGGTTGTATTCCATTTAGTTGAAGAATCCCTTTTATTATTGTTGTTGACCCAAATGATTCAACTTATAGTCTTGTTCATACAAATATATACCTATTTTTGAATATATTGTTGGGCTACTGTAGAAAATTTTTTATCACAAAAAAAAATCAGATTTTGAATTAGATGTGTTATTTTTTTATATTTTTTTATTTAATATTTTTTTAAATTTCCCCAATGATAAAAAATTTACCACGGTAACCCAACAAATATATATATATATATATATATATATATATATCATGCCAAAAGCGACAAGAGTGTATCATTATTGTAGATAATAATAATAATAATAATAATAATAATAATAATAATAATAATAATAATAATAATAATAATAATAAATGACAAAAACAAGTGATGTCCTTAATTTTTTATAAGCGCAAAAATATCTGTATCTTTTATAAACAAATGATATATTTAAATAATATTTTTTTATTATAAATTATTTGATATAATTTGATCAATTTATTCTATTCTCATTATTTATTTTGCACTAAAATTAGTTATTTTAATTGGTGTTTGTTTTAAGATATTCAATATTATTCTAAAAAATAACCAGAAATAACATATTCTTATACTTATTTAAGTTTCAACATTTTATTCCCAAGCATAAATTACTCATCAGAATCAAATTCCTTTGGAGGGCGAGGAGGAGCATATTCTCATGTTATGAGCTAAAACAAAGTTATTATCTACATTATTAATCATATGATAGTAATGTATAATAGTTATTTTGCTTTTATACTATGAACATTGTTTATTTCAAGAGGAGTGTTAGGGAGCTAGCAGATTTGGTGAGTTGTAGTCATTAATTAGCCATCAATAGTGTATTTAATGATATGAGATTTCATCTAATGGTGGACAATCACTTATTTTTATTTTGCTGGCTAAATGCCGGCCAAATTTTAATAAATCTGCTGGCTTCCTAAACTTTTCTTTATTTCAATATAAAAATATCAAACTTTAGAGCGTAGAGAAGGAAGAAGAGGAATTGAAAAAGTTAAAAGAGAGATAAGTTGAATCAATACAAATGAGATGATTCTATTGTGAAATGAGGTGAAAGTGAATTACAATGAAAAAAAAAAATATTTTTTATAGACTAGCTAACAAAATTTTTTAGCATGTGCTTCTTCTAATTAATCTCTAATTAGAACTGAACTAATTATAATTAATTTGTGCTAATTCGTTACTAATTACAGTTAAGCAAGTCACGTACTGATGTATATACAATTATACATAGCATAGCTCCTATCATCATTTTTAGTTTTTTTTTTTAAGTTGTATTTTTTTGTTTGGCCTTTATTGTTTTTAGTTATGAGTTTTTAAAAAGAAAAAATATAGGAAAACAGTACTTAATTAAAAAAAAAATGAATTATCCTATATTATTAAATATAATTTTATACTATTAAAAATATTAATAATAACTAATTAATAATTATACATAAAATCTATTAATTTCCTAACATTTATTTTTTAAAAGTTATTCTTTTACACTTTTCTTGACACACTTTTTGAATTTTACAAGTGTACATTAATTTTTGTCAGATATTACAGATTTTATAAGAGTATATCAATTTTTTCCCATATCTATCTATCTATAATCCAAATTCTATATCTTTAGTTTATTGAAAATAGCATTTAACATATAGTTTTAGTAAATATATCTTAAAAGCAAAAATAAAATTACATCTATTTATTTATATTGATAATATAACTGAATTGAAAAACAAAACACACTCTCAATTTACAATAGAATGAAAGGCACTCTATATATGACTAGAATAAATTAAAAAAAAAAAACATTTAAGAATTTTTTTTGACAAAAGTGTTATGGAATAAAAGTTAAAAATATTAGTTATAAGTTCTAAATAGTTTTAGAAGAAATTAAATGAGAGTATAAGCGAAATTTCAAAGTATAAGAAAATCAAATTGTTAGTAAAATTTTATTTTTATTGATATTAAATTTTATAATTATATTATGTTTAATGTATTTACATATAAATTTATAATAATTTATTTCATAACTTATTTTAATATACATGTAATATTTTTTAATTTTCATATTGTCATATGTTGAAGAAGTAACCGCCTAAAGAAAATATAAGAGATACAAAAATTAAAATATTGTAATTTTCATATTATTTATTTATTTTTACAATATTCTCATTCACCCAAATAAATGTGGATTAGTACTTGGTGTTTGGTTTCTATTCTTTTAGCCATCATCATTCAATTCTTGTACTGCATCTGTAACAAATTTTATTGTGTAACTATTGTATGAGCGGCTAGTGATTTTTAAAGATGAATTCATAGCAGAAAAGTTTAGAACAGTAATTTATAAAAATAAATATTAATAGATAATTTAAATATACATAGAAATATATCTTAAAAAATATAATTTACGTTTCTAATAAATTAAAATACATAATTTTTTATTTTAATAAAGATATACATAAGAGTATTTTTCGAGTACCGTATTTATATTTAAATTATAGAAATATTATTAATATAATATTTTTATGTATATATCTAAATTATCTATTAATAATAAAAATAAAAAAATCTATATGTTTATAATATATAAGAATAAATAACCATGCTACGAATTAAAAAATAATTATTAATTAATTATTAATATAAAAATACACATTTGATAGTTTATAAGATTTGTTTTGTTATATTAGTATAAATAAATTTGATTAGTTTAATTACTAATTATTTATTTAAAGAATACATGAATTAATATATATATATATAATAAATATATATCGATTAATATAAAAAATTTTAAAATATACTAATATATTGATATTTTAATAATTTTTAATAATTTTTAATCGTTAATTTTAATTATAAAAAATATATAATATATATAATTAAAATTAATAATTAAAATTTATTAAAATATTATATTAATATACTTAAATGTTTTAATATATATTAAGTATTTTTAAAGAGTAAGATAGAAAGTTAAAATTTATAATAAATTAATAACGTCCGTAGACAAAGTGAGAATGTTAAAATTGATTTTTATCAGTGTATAATTTGATTTAATAATAAAAAAATATAAATATAAATAAATAAATAATAAAATGGTGACTATTTTAAAATTTAACATATTCACGATTATATTTAACTTACACAAAATATTTTATTGAAAAAAAAGTAAATAACAAAGAATTTCTGAGAAACAATAAATTTAACAGGACACACATCTGAGCATTTTTGCTTACATGTTGCCACCTGATTGGCCACACTTATAAAAGATTTGCACATAGCAGCAATAAACCAAAGATTTTGTGTCAACGAGAAGTCAAGAATCCATGATTTTGTGCCACGTGTCTAATCACGGAGGCTCTGGAGAAATCAGTGGCACTAGATCCTTGCTCTCCTCCCCGAATTTAACTTGCATGTGAGGTGAATTTGGGTTGAATTTCCAGAAAATTTCACCCAACTAAAGAAAAAAGGTGTTAAATTATTTCAAGGGGAGCGTTTTGTCGCAACTCGTTCCAAGAATATAACAACCACGTCACCAAGTGCAAAACTACGTTTCTACCCCTAAACCTTATCCCAAAAGACGATCGCATCCTTGGTAGCTGACGAGGCGTGATGTGATTGGCCAATAAAAAAGGCGCTGGGTGCTGCAGAGCGAGAATAAATAATCAAACCCTAAAAACTCTCTCAGTGCGCTTCATCTTTCTTATTTATTCCGGTCTATTATTTTAAGTTGCTAAATTTTTATTGGGTAGGCGATTTTATCAAACTGAAAATAATAATTTTAAAAGACACTCACTAATTTTTTAAAAGACACACCCAGTGCTCTTTTGTGTGTGTTTTATTTATTTTTATATTTTTAAATTTTTTGGGTGAAAGAAAAAAAAAAGAAAAAAAAAAAGAGAAAGCATAGGAAATGGAGAGAGAAAGAAAGAAAGAAAGAAGAAGAAGCTCTTCTCTCTATCCCTCTCTTTTCTCACGATTTTATCTTTCTGTCTTTTTTTCTCGCCAGATTTTCTCGGAATCCAAACACACTCTCTGAGCTTCGCTTCTTCTTCTCCCTTGAGATCTGAGGCGACTCTCTCTTTCTCTCTCTATATCCGTTCTCACTTTCTCTCTCTAACCGAAACTGATTCCTTCTTTCGTCGTCTTCTTCAGTTGCTTCAGCAAAGTGGTATGATTTTTTTCTTTTCACGGTTTCTCACTAAATCATACTTGTTCTGCCAGTTAAGATCACTTACTTGTTCCGATTTTGAATCTATTATTCTGTTCTGTGTGTGCTTGGATCTCGTTCTTGTGTTGCGATGCAAAAAATGAGTGTGAACAAAATTCCTGGAAAGTTGGTCATTTCTGTGATCCTCTAAAGATCTTGGTGGTGTTGTGCACTTCTTGCTTTTTTTGGCTCGGTATTTGATTCTCTCTGCGGTTTTTTCTTTGGTTTTTTACTCTTTCGTACTTTCACAAGCAATTTTCTCTTTTGTTTGAATACAGTTATTTTTTATTTTGTTTTATGTTTTCTGTGTGTGCGGATGAAAGTGAAAAGGAAGCAGTAGATTAAGTAATTGTTTTAGATTAGTGTGCTCTTGTTTATGTTTGGTCTATTTAAGTAAATCTAGGTCTTTGACTGTGAAGCTTGTTAGGGTTCAGTTCAGTGCAACACGGTGGATTTGCTATTTGTTTTTTTAGTCTCTATGTTCATGGATGATTTAATTTTTTTAATTTAGTTTAATTTATTCTATTTTTCCAATTTTTTTTCTGGCAGGCTCTCTTTGCCAAAATAGAGAAATATTCTATGCTAGTTGGATTGATGGTTATTTGAAGATAAATAGAGAATCGGATTGCTGAGGAAGCGATCTTTTATCTATTTATTCGGTTGTATGTTTCTTTGTTTGTGTAGTTTTTGTGCTATAAAGGAGTGATCTTTTTTGCTGAAATGAATGGAAGATAATTAAAAACTTCTCTTTTGAATGAATTTTACTTCTGAGAGTAGATGTTCTATTTGAAGCTCGTCTTACCTGCAGTGTCTCTTGTAAGCTTTATCCTTTAGGTAATGTATTTGAACTTTCAAGGGTGTCCACGTAATTTGATGCTTTGTTGTGCTGCTTCTTTGTTATTATAATTCTAACTCTCTTGTGGTTGAAGGCCAGTATTAATGGGTTTGTTGTGTCTTTTTATTCAGCTGACTGAAGTCAACAACTTAGGCACACACCTTGAAGAAGAAACGACAAGATGAATCACTTGACTGTTGAGACTGAAGATTCTTTTGCTGGCTTGCTTGAGCTTGCAGCCAATAACGATGTGGATGGTTTCAAACGAATGATTGAGTGTGATCCTTCCTCTGTGGATGAGGTTGGGCTGTGGTATGGCCGTCGGAAGGGATCAAAGCAGATGGTCAATGAACAAAGAACACCTTTGATGGTTGCTGCTATCTATGGTAGCATCGATGTTATGAGAATGATTCTTTCACTCTCTGAAGCTGATATCAACCGGCCTTGTGGTGCTGACAAGAGCACTGCCCTTCATTGTGCAGCATCTGGTGGTTCCGAAAATGCTGTGGATGCTGTGAAGCTGCTTCTTGCGGCAGGTGCTGATCCAAATTCTGTGGATGCCAATGGGCATCGTCCCATAGATGTTATTGTTTCTCCTCCTAAGCTTGAGTCTGTCAAAAACAGTCTTGAAGAACTTCTTCAAACTGATGATTCTATTACTGGGTGTAATTTGAGGGTAATCACAACCACATTTAATTCATATTCTCCACCTTTGTCAACTTCACCGGAGAATGGATCCCCTTCTGCACCAGATTTCCAATTGAAGTTAAAGTCAAGTGATGTCCCTGCGTCGTCTGTGTCTGAGAAGAAAGAATATCCGGTTGATCCATCCCTTCCGGACATTAAGAACAGTATTTATTCAACCGACGAGTTCCGAATGTATTCATTCAAGGTTCGACCTTGTTCACGTGCTTATTCCCATGATTGGACTGAATGCCCTTTTGTGCATCCAGGGGAGAATGCTCGGAGAAGGGACCCAAGGAAGTACCATTATAGTTGTGTCCCTTGTCCTGATTTTCGGAAGGGTGCTTGCCGGCGGGGAGATATGTGTGAATATGCTCATGGAGTTTTTGAGTGCTGGCTTCATCCAGCACAATACAGGACTCGTCTTTGCAAGGATGGGACAAGTTGTTCCAGAAGAGTTTGTTTCTTTGCCCACACTGCTGAAGAGCTTCGGCCCTTATATGTTTCAACTGGTTCTGCGGTTCCCTCTCCTCGTTCAAGCACGTCTTCAGCCATGGACTTTGCTGCGGCCATGAGCATGTTGCCTGGCTCTCCTTCTTCGATGTCTGTCATGTCTCCTTCACCATTCACTCCGCCAATGTCACCTTCTGCAAATGGCATGTCGCACTCCTCTGTTGCATGGCCGCAGCCAAATGTTCCAGCCTTGCATCTTCCAGGAAGTAACCTTCAGTCTAGTCGGCTGAGATCTTCTCTCAATGCTAGAGATATCCCTATGGATGACTTCGACATGTTGTCTGATTATGATCAGCAGCAGCAGCTGATGAATGAGTTGTCTTGCCTCTCTCCACAGCCTATGAATTCTAATTCACTAAATCGCTCTGGTCGCATGAAGCCGCTGACTCCGTCAAACCTTGATGATCTTTTTTCTGCCGAAAGTTCTTCTCCTCGTTTTGCCGATCCAGCTCTGACATCAACTGTCTTTTCTCCAACTCACAAATCAGCCGTCTTCAATCAATTTCAGCAGCAGCAAAGCTTGTTGTCACCTATTAATACAAATTTCTCGTCTAAAAATGTTGATCATCATTTATTGCAGGCCTCTTTTGGGGTTCAGGCATCAGGAAGAATGTCTCCGCGAACTGTGGAACCTATTTCTCCAATGAGCTCTAGGCTTTCGATGCTAGCTCAACGCGAGAAGCAGCAACAGTTTCGGAGCCTTAGCTCCCGGGAACTTGGCTCCAACTCTGCTACTGCAGCAGCAGCTGCTTCCGTCAATTCTTGGTCAAAATGGGGATCCCCCAATGGTAAGGTGGATTGGGCAGTGGGTGCTGATGAATTAGGTGGTGGTGGTAAGCTGCGTAGATCTTCGTCATTTGAGCTCGGCAACAATGGGGAGGAGCCTGATTTGTCATGGGTGCAGTCACTTGTCAAGGAATCTCCAACTGAAATCAAAGAGAAGTTGGCCACTAATGTCTCTAGTGCTGCAGCTGCTGGATCCTTGAATGAAGGATCAAATATGGGCACACAAATGGAGTCTGTTGATCATGCCGTATTGGGAGCATGGCTCGAACAGATGCAGCTTGACCATCTTGTGGCACAGCAAAATTAATTGGTTTTGCTGTCCCTGAGGTAGTTAACAACAGAAAAAGGTTACAGTAAATAATATATAAGCTTTTTTGAAGTTTTGTTATTCCTGGAAGACTAAGGAAGCAGTAAGAAAAAGAATCTCCGAGGAAAATTCATTTTCAATTTTAGTGTTACCAAAGAAGTAACTTTTAGAAGGGTCAGAAAACCACTGGGTTTGCATCAAAACAATTAATCCCAGTGTAGGTTTTTTGCCTGCCAATCTTTTCGAATTTTAGGTTCACATTCCTGTCATTTTTTCCTTCTGAGGAGCAAATGTTCTATCAAAAAATCAAGCCCTATTCCTAAGTTTGATCTATATCTTTACTTTTTTACCATTTTATTTTGGGGGTAGAAAACGAGATTACAAATGGTCATTGGATTTAATTTCCTTGAATCTCCATTTTGATCCAGTTTTGGGGATGAGAACACAGGATGTTGGGTATGATATTTCTCATGTAATTTGCAATCAATAATTGTGGATTCTGGGTAAATTAGGAATATTTGAAGGTTGATCCTTTGGTCATGTAACATTCAATTAAAGTTTATTGCCATATTATTTTAATATCTTACTTTCTATTTTTTTAATATAATCTCTCTATTACACTGGTATTATAATCATTTTAGCACTTGGGTAAATGCCGATTTATATGGGTTCTTGGTATTTTCACCAGACACCAGTCTTAAAACAATGCTTATTGAATTGATACTGTAAATGTCCATAGTTTTTGACTGCTTGTTATTCTCATCTGAGAGATCATCAATGGTTTTTATTGAAATGAATAACTTATTTTATAATTTCTCTAATCAGAACTTGATATCAAAAACCTATATTTGGTAGTCATACTGTCATACATAAGGAATATATGTTTTGCTGTAAAATTGTGACATTTTTCACCTAATGCAATGAAATGGTTACTTATGAAATAAGGTCTTGATGATAAGGCTCAGTTATATACTTATATTCTTAAATCCCAAGGCACTTCTTCCGTTGTTTACTTTGAGATCAACGAAGGTGCTATCTTTTTGGTTCCTATCTTATTATAGAAAAAAAAAAGTATTACAAAGATAAGTATTGAGTGGCACGATGCATAAATTTATATATTATGCATAATACAAAACGATGTATTTATCTTTCAAAAAAAGAGAAAAGTTTGTAACAAATAAAAGATGGGTTTTTTGCATCCAAGCCATTCAAAAATTTGTCACTAATTTTAAGATTTGGACAGCTAAACAAACAAGTGTATGTCATGATATGCTTTCTGAAGTTGGAAGTGAGTTGACCCCCCATAAGCAAATCGATATCAACAAAGTAAAGTTAGGTAAAATTCCACTGAATCAAACTAATCACAAAGGAAATAATAATTGTTTATATTTTAACCATAACACGCCCTTTTGGACAAATCTTATGTTTTTTGATACCCTTGATTTGTTCCTCCCACTTTTGTAGAAGTAAAAATAAATGCTTAACCCATGCACTCTAACTACAAACAAACAATCTATCTATCTATATGGTATCTATAACCGGCCATCACTCTCAAGGAATATTTTTATTCACATCTAATCCTATATGGTATCTATAACTTGCTAGCTTTATCTTATTCACAATGCAAAATTCTCTTTGTTGATAGGAAGGCTCAAAATATTTTACATTTTCTTTTGTTTTGCTTTTTAGTTTTTTCCCTTTTTTTTTCTTAGAGCATTATAAAATGGGTATGGTTTAGTGCTTTGCCCAATTTGGCAATTGATGACTCGTTTCTCAACAATATTTATATTCGATATCTTCATACCTTGTAAGACAAGGGGAAAACAATTTAAAAGAAAAAGGGGAATCATATCCTCCATAGTCCATAGATTTAGAATAAACTAACTTTGTTGTATACCTTGTTATGGCTACTATTTTTTTTTTTACTTTTTTGGAATTGATTCTTCAACTGTTCGAAGTCCACACACGTGGTTGAGGTGGAAAAATTTTCAATCCGGTGGTTCTAGACTTTTAGGATTATTTTGTTACTCAGATTTTATTTCCCATGAAAAATATACTCAGAGAGAATGTGAGAATTGAAATGATAGTATTTTAATTTTCTGAAATCAAATTTATTTGGAATAGCTTTTCAAATTTTAAAACAAACATGTAAATATGATATTTTCATCTTAAAATTCCTAAAAATTATTTATAATTTTCCCAAATACACACAACATTAGTATCCTTTTCCACAGTAAGAAAAGGAAAATCACTTGAACTATCATTATTTGTCCAAAACATAATTTAGCAGCTTTTTGTGGTGATATATTATTGTATTTTGGAAGGTAAACAATAAATAACCATTTTGACATAGAAATTCAATATTCGACAGAATAATCTACAAAAAGAAATAAGATATTTTATCCCCTTAAAGATTTTTTTTAACAAAATTGATAATCAAGGCCATAAAAAAAGCATTGCTAATCAATTGCAATACATGCTAATATTAAGAGAGTTATAAAGAACAACCAAAGAACAAAGTATAGAAAATGAAATACGTTCATTGAATTCAATTCTTTTTCCAAATAATATTAAAATCCACTCGTCCTTAAACGTTTTTTATTAAATAAGAAGGGTTGTATTATTTGTTAATTAAATAAATCTTAATTCTCTATTTATGGTATTTTATATTAGTAATTTAGATTTAGAATTTAGAATTTAAAATTTATATTATTTTACTTATTTTTCTCCTTTATTTTTAATTTCAATAGCAAATTAATTTTTATCGAATATATGGAGACTCAAATCCGCAACTTCGTAGGTGAGTATGGGGAGACTATGCCATTTAAGCTATAACTCATTGGTGAGGATGAAGAGCCAATGAATTATAGTTCAAATGACATAATTTTCATATACTCATCTAAGAAGTCGTAGTTTCGAATTTCCCTATCTTTGATAAAAAAAAATAGCAAATTAATTTTTAGAGAATATACACTCAATTTTCATTGAACCGCATTAGCATTCACTACTAAAAACAGACAATACGTATAATAAAAAATAAAATAAAAACCAAAAACCGAACCTCCTTTAATATTTCAGTAATAATTGAATAGATTTTGGTAGATTTGTTGGTGTAGATCGTGATACATAGCCATCAGAGGAAGAGATATTGATTGGAATGGAAGCATAGAAGGAGGGACCCAAGTTCAACAAACATAGTATAACGATATGTCATTGGAAGAGAATTATACGCTTTGATAAACCCTAACATCCTAGTTTAGAACATTATGTTTCCAAAGATTTGCACCCCTAAGAAAGGACATTACCCCATTTTAAGTTAAGAATATCGTATTATTATCGACAATGTCAACTTCTGTCATAGTCATTTAGACCTACATGCATTTAATAAGGTCATATTAATTAGTTGTGTGTGGACACTTCTATTTCTTCTAATACATGTGTGCTTGTTTCTCTTCGTCTAAGCAAGTTGCATCTTTTTTATATACAAAGCAAGTAGATAGTTTTCACCCAACTAAACAAAGAATTTAATTTTAATGTATTAATAATGTAAAATATTTTACTTAATTGTATAATTATATTTGTTTTTTAAAATTATTATTCACGTGATTCATGTAAAAAGTAGTTATTTTGATTGACGTAACATTACTTAATTGGATACACATATTAAATTATTTTACACTGATAATACATCAAAATTAAATTCCTAAATAAATTACCCACGGTAGCTTTTGGTATAGATGAAGTGCCAACTGTCTAATGAGGTTATTGTTGAGTTTCTAAGTTTAATCTCTTGTTAAAAAAAGGAATTTTTATATTGTTTATTTTAGTCGTCGTTCTCAAGAGAATAAAAGGTTTTGTTGATACTTATTGGCCAGTGTCAAATCCTTAAATGGAGTTTCGTATTACGACAAATTAGTTTTTGGTCTCTCAGGTTGAGGGATACCGTGAAAAACCAAAAGGTTTATGGCTTATTTGGGTGAACTTCTAAAAAAAAGATCTTTTTTCGAGTTATCTTTTTTTAAAAGATCTTACAAAATAGTAAAAGTAATTTTATATTTAAATATCTCATGTAAAAAGATCTTTTTATTTATCAATTATGTTTGAGTATAACAATATAAAAGTACTTTTTTGTTTATTTATTATGTAAAAAACATCTTTTTTTTAACAAAAAAGACATTTTAAAAAAGATGTAAATTGTAGCTTCTTAAAAAAGATTTTTTTTATTTTTCTAGTGCTTTTATTTGTACTATTAGAAATTTGTCAAAAACGCAAAAAAAAGATATTTTTCATTAAAATTTTTTTTATCAAAATAATGACACCCAAACAAGCATTTAGTTGATGAAAAAATTTAAAATATGTTTGGTTTACATTTTTTTATTTTTAAAATTTTGCGAAATAAAAAAAATTATTTTTTATTTTTGCTTTATGTTTTTTTTATCATAAAATTCTGAAAACAAATATGTTTTTAAAATTTTCGGTTTCGCTTTAATTATAATATAAATAAATAATACAAAAGGATGAAAGATGTTAAGTTGTAAAAATACTAGATACAAAAAGATTATGATTTTTGTAAGATTATAGATTTGAAACTTTTTTTTTAAGATTGAGATTGAGAGAGAAACATTAATCACCAGCTAAATGTAATCTAACATTATATTCACAAAAAATTATTAAATGTTAAAAAGATGATACATAATGAAATAAAAGAGAAAGAGAGAAAGAATAGAATAACGAACAAGATATACCACTCTTTTGTTTGAATGTTTAATGGCTTAATGGAGAGAAAAAAATATGATATATATTTCGAGGGTTACCTGAAACTGTAGGTCGATCTCGGACAAGATCTTCTATGTTGGTCGGAGTTGTTGTATCTGACTTGATGATGGTGGCTGGAGCCGCCGTGTCCGACTTGTTGGACTTGGTGATGGTGCTGATCCTTTGTCCCCGGAGAGTGGGGGTACCTGCAAGGGATTCCGATGCTTAAGTTAGCAAGGGTATTAAGCAGGTATTGAGTAGAATCAGAGTATGAGTTATACCTGGGTGCTCCAGTGTATTTATAATGGTGAGATGTGACCTTCTGTGGATAAGATAAGTTAGTTATCTTATCTTATCTTATCTTCAAGTGAGGTCATCTTATCTTCAAGGGAACCGCCATTCTCTCTGTAGACTTGGGCCGCCTTAGGATTTGGGGCGTGTTCCTCTATTTGGACCCTTCTTTGGACTTTCCTGGTGACTTGGCCGAGCTCTTTGGAAAGAGGTGGGTTGTCCTGACCTGAAGAGGTCGGTCGCTTTGTCTGTCGAACATCCCGGGTCAGACAGCTCGACCTAGGATATGAACAGTGCCCCTGCTTGAGCTCGGTCTTTCTGTTGAGGTCGAGGTTTTTGACTTTTGGTCCTTTCATGACGAAGCCGAACTCAAGCATTTTGTCGATTTCTTTTTGTAGAATATTTTGAATGTAGAACGTTTTCCTCTAAAGGCGCACGCTTTTATATCAACGCTTTGCTTTTGGGAACGTGAAAGGGTTTAATACCTTCATTAATTGGTATTAATTGCCCCGTTTTTTCCTGGCTTTTATTTTGAATTTTCTCAATCAAAAACAGTTTCTCTTCTTCGCTCTTCTTCGTAACTTCTCCCTTTACTCTCTCATTTTCTATTTTTACCATGCCTGATTGTTTGCGTGTTCTGGAATTTCTTCGTTTTTTGGTGCGAGTCTTTTGCTTTTCTCGTTGCTTGAATCTTTTCTTAGGGCTTTTGCATGTTGTCGCCGCTTCTGGTTGCGCCTTTGATGATGATTTTTGTTTGATCTTGAAAAAGTTTGCGTCTTTGGCATTTTTGATGTTTGACAATGCTTTTTGCTGATAGACTGTAAGAAGGTGGTGACTTTGTGTTTTTGTTTTTACTTCCTTTGTTTCCTTTGAGACTTTATTTTCTTTCTGATGAGTGCCAGGGCGTAAGCTGTAGAAATTTCTTAAATCCTTGCTTTATTACTGCCTCCAAAGGTTGCCCCAGGATTTTGGTTTGAATCTTGGGGCTTTCCTTTTTTGTTCGTCCGTCGAGTTGTTTTTGCCCCTTGTCCGAGATGCTTTTTTAGTAATCCACTCTTCTTTTCTTATTGTAGGATTTAGTTGGCCTCATGTCTTCTCGCAATAACGTTGTAGAGATGCCTTCCCGGGTCCCTGAGGGCATGGCTGATTAGGTGGACTCAATGGTCCTTATGTGTATCTCCTTGGTTGATTCCGAGTTTTGCGCGCAGCTTAGGCAGTTTCATAGGGTCTGTAGTAATCCAGGTGATGAGAAGAACTATGAACTTGTCCCTCCCTCCTCCGAAGAGAGAGTCTGCTTCTCTACTCGGGTGGTTGACGATCGCCCTTTCTTCTATGTTTATGACTTTTTCTTTGGTCCGTTGGGTATCACCCTTCCTTTTACTAAATTTGAGGCCGACTTGTTATGGTCCTGCAATGTCGCCCCCTCTCAACTTCACCCTAATTCCTGGGGTTTCATAAAGATTTTTCAATTGTTGTGCAATGGTTTTGGTATCCCTCCTTCCCAATCTCTCTTTTTCTATCTGTTTGTCTTGACTAAGCCCGGAGTGGTAAAAAAGAAGGCAGCTTGGGTCTCCTTTCGCTCTACCCAGGGAAAGAAGGTATTTTTCATGTTTGACGAGTCATTCCGTGATTTTAAAAACTACTTTTTCAAGGTCCGAGCTGTTGAAGGAGTTCGGCCCTTCTTTCTGGATGAAAATGACGAGCCTGCTTTTCCCTTGGAATGGCAAAAGGATGTGAGGGTGTCCCGATATACGTGGGAAATGTTGGATGAGGCTGAGCGAGCCTTTGTGACTGTCTTGGAAGAACACTGGGGGTAACCTCCCCATCTCGACACAAAAAAATTTCTAACCAATCTCTCTCTTCTTCAAACTGAGCTGGGTATTTTGTGTTTCCTTTTTTATCTGTTTATATTGCTTGCGACTGTCCTTTCCGACTTGTGGCTTAATTCCTGATTTATTTGCAGAGGCAATGAAGAATAATGAAGCCATGAAAGCTTTTAAAAGGGCGCAGAGGGCGACTGCTGCTAGAAACATCTCGGCCAAGGCGGCTGGGGAAGGATCCTCCCAAGTGCCCGCGAAACTGTCTGTGCCGAGTTCCCCTGGGGTGAAGAAGGTGATCTCCACTCCCCGAGTTCGTCTGGTGGATCCTCACCCTACTTCTGTTGCTCCTTCTGTTGCTCCTCCTAATAAAAAACAAAAAACAGCTGAGCCTTTCGACCTCAATGCTCCCGATTTTAATGCCATTGAATTTGTGGATCAGCAAATCGGTCCCTATGGTACCCTCTCAATGGACGATGTGTTCATCCTTCATCATTTGAAATTTATGGCCCGAAATCACGTACAGATGGCGTATATGGCGGCTGCTATATACCGGGCTGCTCAAAATCTTCCTCTCCATGCTACCAAGGCATTTATGGAGGAGGCAAAGCAGGAGTTTGACCGGATGAAGGGGCTAAAGGAGGAGCTTGAATTAAAGGTGACCAAGTTGGAGAAGGATCTAGAGAATGAGAAGGCGATTTCCCTTTCATTGGCGGCTTCTTTGAGGTTGGCCGAGGACACAGCCTTGATGCATAAGGAGAGTTACGTTACGACTTATCGGGAGGTGATGCGCCTGAGGGAGGAGTTGAACAATGCCCGGGAAGATTATTCTGAGCTCCAAGGTCATCTCGTTGGCAGCGTAACTGCTGCTTACGAGAACTTGAAGGAGCAAGTTCGGGTCATTGCTCCCGAGGCCGATCTCACCCCTTTCAGCCTGGACAATGTTGTCAGGGATGGCAAGATTGTCCCTGATGACGATGGTGATGATGATGCTGATCCTCCTCCTGTGTCCTCTGCCAAAGTGTCGACCTCTTCTGCTCATCCGGTTGCACCCGATTCGGATTGTCAGGTTCTGAACCGGGAGGATGGAACTATAGATGCCGTGCCTATTCAGACTCGTCCTCCTTCTCCCTGTCCTGATGATGCCAAGAAGGCTCCTGATGCTTGCTGATCTCTTTCTAGATATTTATGTAGTTGGCCCGGCTTGTGGGCTTTTTAAAACCTTGTTTGTTTTGCTGACGGTTTCTAGTTGCTTGTTTTAGCAACTTTATTTTGAAAAACAAAAATTAGCTCGCTATCTTTAACAGGTGTTGATGGCCGCCGAGGCCTTCATAACTTTGTGGATTATATGAAGGTTTTTGACTTGTTTTCTCTTCTGCTTTCTGAGAATGCTGGAACCTTGTAGCTCGACTTCTTGGGATTGCTTTGTTCATGGCTTGGATCCTTTGAGTTTGTGTCTATGTGGGTCCGACCTATTTCTCGGTTTTCTCGCTTTCATATGTACTTTTAGCGCTCCGTAACCGATTCATTTGCGTTGGTCCCCTTCTAAGTTATTTTTGTAATCCCTTTTCTAGGAACTTTATTAGGATTACTTTTATAACTTTGTAGGAGATTGACTTCGTTAGGTCGATCTCTTTCTAAGTTATTTTTTTGATCCTCTTTCTTGAACCTTTGTCAGGTCTCTTTCAGGGATTACTTTTATAACTTCATTTTGTAGGAAATCGACTTCGTTAGGTCGATCTCTTCTTAAGTTATTTTTGTAATCCTCTTTCTTGGACCTTTGTCAAGTCTCTTTCAGGGATTACTTTTATAACTTCGTTTTGTAGGAAATCGACTTCGTTACGTCGATCTCTTCTTAAGTTATTTTTGTAATCCTCTTTCTTGGACCTTTGTCAGGTCTCTTTCAGGGATTACTTTTATAACTTCGTTTTGTAGGAAATCGACTTCGTTAGGTCGATCTCTTCTTAAGTTAAAGTAATCCTCTTCAATAGGGTTGGCCAAACCTCTTTCCAGGGTTTACTTATAACTTGGGTTGACTTGGTCCGACTTCTGTACGTCGGCCAGTCTTTAAGTTATTATTTTAGCTATCCGTAAGACCTCGTCAGGTTCTTTTTTGGATTGCTTTCGATAACTTCTTACATTATTCTGTGTTCATCTTTACCGATTTGTAGAAAGTGGTTGGCATCTTTAGATCATCTTTAGGGTGAATCGCGTTTTCACCTTTATCGGACGATTATCTTTATCGTGATCGTGCAGTGAAATTATTTTTCACTTTCTGCCGATCTGTTGCTTTATAATCGGACGATGAATACTTCAGATTAATGCGTCTTGAAATCTTGTAGAATATCTAAATAAGTTTTATTGAAAGAAAAGTGCGAAATATATATATGTGGGAATTTTTTCATCCCTTTCAAGTCGGATAGTGTCTAGGTCTCAGCCTGGTGCCTCATTAAAAAACCTTTTCAGAAAAAAGAGTGCATCCAATAATGAGTTCCTTTACCTTTTCTAACTGTAGTACCTTCTTAGGTTGCAGGCGTCCCATGATCTGGGAAGCTCTCGTCCATCGAGTTCGGTCAGTCTGTAGTAGCCTTTCCCAAGTACTTCTATAACTCGGTAAGGTCCTTTCCAGTTTGCTGCCAGCTTTCCTTCTCCTGGTCGAGTTGTTCCAATATCATTTCGGATTAGGACAAGATCGTTCTCTGTAAAACTTCTCGGTACTACCCTTTGATTATATCTGGAAGCCATTCGACGCTTTAGAGCTTCTTCTCTGATCCGAGCTCTTTCTTGGATTTTTGGAAGTAGGTCGAGCTCTTCTCTTTGAAGTTGAGAATTGGTTTGTTCATTGTAGTGGACTACTCGGGGAGACCCTTCCTCGACTTCTATTGGAATAATTGCCTCCACTCCGTATGCTAATCAAAATGGTGATTCGTTCGTAATAGAATGGGGGGTTGTTCGATACGCCCATAGGACTTGTGGAAGTTCCTCGGCCCAAGCCCCCTTTGCTTCTTGCAGTCTCCGTTTCAGCCCGGCCAGTATGACTTTGTTGGCCGCTTCGGCTTGTCCATTGGCTTGGGGATGTTCGACGGAGGTGAACTGGTGTTTTATATTCAAGTCGGCCACTAGTTTTCTGAAGCCTGCATCTGTGAATTGGGTGCCATTGTCTGTGGTGATGGAGTATGGGACCCCGAACCTTGTAACGATGTTCCTATATAGGAATTTCCGACTTCTTTGGGCGGTAGCGTTGGCTAGGGGTTTTGCCTCGATCCACTTTGTAAAGTAATCTACCCCTACTATTAGAAATTTAACTTGTCCTGATTCCTGGGAAAAGGGACCGAGAAGATCGAGTCCCCATTTTGAAAATGGCCAGGGCGAAGTTATGTTGATGAGTTCTTCTGGCGGGGCGATGTGGAAGTTGGCATGTTTCTGACATGGTGGACATGTCTTTACAAATTCTGTGGCTTCTTTTGTAATGTTGGCCAATAGAACCCTGTTCGGAGTACTTTTTTGGCAAGGGCCCGCGCTCCGAGATGATTGCCACAAATGCCGCCGTGAACTTCTTCTAACACTTCCTTTGTGTGGGAGGTTGGCACGCATTTTAATAATGGTGCTGAGATCCCTCTTTTGTATAGGATGTTGTTTATGATGGTGTAGTATTGTGCCTCCATTTTCAACCTCTTTGCCTCCTTTTCTTCTCTGGGGCGTGTTCCTGTTTAGAGGTAGTTGATTATGGGGGTCATACATCCTTGATCCTGGTTTTCTATGGCCAGGACTTTTTCTTCTTCCGAGATTGACGAGTTCTGTAATATTTCCTGGATGAGGCTTCTATTGTTGTCGCTTGGTTTGGTGCTGGCTAGTTTCGAGAGTGCGTCAGCTCGGGCATTTTGTTCGCGGGGGATGTGGCAGATCTTATATTCCCCGATTTGTCCGAGCTGCTCCTTGGTCTTATCCAAATACTTTTTCATGATGGGATCTTTAGCTTGGTAGCTCCCTGTTATTTGTGATGTGACCACTTGTGAATCGCTGTAAATGTTGAGTTTTTGAGCTCCCACCTCTTCAGCCAGCTTCATCCCATCTAACAATGCTTTGTATTCCGCCTGGTTATTTGAGGCCGGGAACCCGAACTTGAGGGAGAGCTCGACTTGGGTTCCTTGGTTGCTTTCTATTATTATGCCTGCGTCGCTTCCAGTTTTATTTGAAGAACCGTCCACATAGAGATTCCATTCTGTGAGGGTTTCCTGGACATCTGTGAATTCTGCGATAAAGTCGGCCAGATACTGTGATTTGATTGCCGTCCGAGCTTCATATTGGAGGACAAATTCTGACAGCTCAACTGCCCATTGTAAAATTCTGCCTGCTAAATCTGTTTTCTGCAATATTCCTTTTAGGGGCTGGTTAGTTCGAACCTTAATGGTGTGAGCCTGGAAGTAAGGGCGGAGTCGTCGGGATGTTAAAATGAGAGTATAGGCGAATTTTTCTATTTTCTGGTAGTTCAGCTCGGATTCCTGTAGTGCTTTGCTGATGAAGTATACGGGTTGTTGTCCATTCTCGTCTTCTCTGACTAGTGCTGAGGCTATTGCCCGGCTTCCTACTGCGAGATATAATATGAGTGGTTCTCCTTCTCGTGGTCGAGATAGGATAGGTGGCCGTCCTAAGAACTTTTTAAAGTCTTGGAAGGCTTGTTCACATTCTGTTGTCCATTCGAACTGTTTTCCCTTTCTTAAAGTAGCATAGAAGGGGAGAGATCTTATCGCAGCTCCTGCTAGGAATCGGGATAGGGCGGCCAATCTCCCATTGAGTTGTTGTACTTCTTTGACACAGGTTGGGCTCTTCATGTTGAGTATGGCCTGACACTTGTTTGGATTTGCTTCAATTCCTCTTTGTGTGAGCATGAAACCTAAGAATTTGCCCGCCTCTACTGCAAAGGTGCATTTCTCGGGATTGAGTCGCAAGTCATGCTTTCTTATGATGTCGAACACTTGGGCCAAATCGGACAATAATGTCTCTTTGCTTTGTGTTTTTATTAGCATGTCGTCCACGTAGAATTCCATGACCTTTCCGATGTGATCCGAGAAGACTTTATTCATTAGTCTTTGATAAGTAGCTCCTGCGCGTGCTGTGTTCTTGAGACTGAAAGGCATCACAATGTAGCAGTAGTTTGATTTCGGTGTTAAGAACGAGGTTTTTTCTTGATCTGGTGGGTACATGGGGATTTGGTTGTACCCCGAGTAAGCATCCATAAACGAGAGATATCTATATCCGGAGGAAGCATCTACCAGAGCGTCAATACTTGGGAGTGGATACGGATCTTTTGGACAAGCTTTGTTGAGATCGGTGTAGTCGGTGCACATTCGCCACTTCCCGTTTGATTTTTTCACCAAGACGACGTTGGCTAGCCATAGTGGGTATTTGACTTCTCTTATAAATCTTGCTTCCAGTAGTGCTTGTACTTGTTCTTCCACAGCCTGGGATCGCTCTGGCCCAAGTTTTCTTCGTCTCTGCTGTACCGGCCGAGATCCTGGATAAACCGCCAACTTGTGGCTCATTAGCTTAGGGTCTATTGCTGGCATGTCTGCGGCTTTCCACGCGAAGAGATCAACATTATCTCGTAAGAATTGTATTAGTAACTCTTTTGAATCTTCTCTTAGGATTGTGCCGATGCTAGTTGTTTTTTTCGAAGTATCCCCGATCTGAATCTTTTCTATCGCACCTTCTGGTTGTGGACGAAGCTCTTCTCGTCGTTGGGCTCCGCCCAACTTGATTGTGTGGAACTCTTCTCCCCTGCCTCTGAGGTTTAGGCTTTCGTTATAACAACGACGTGCCATCTTTTGATCTGCTTTTATCATGGCTATTCCTTTCGTAGTGGGAAATTTCACACATAGATGTGGGATCGAGACTATCGCGCCAAGTTGGTTGAGTGTTGTCCGCCCTATGAGAGCATTGTAAGCTGAACTCATATCGACCACGATGTATTCTATTCTGAGGGTCCTGGATTGGTTCCCTTTTCTGAAGGTTGTATGTAGTGGTATGTATCCCAGCGGTTGAACCGGGGTATCTCCTAGTCTGAACAGACTGTTTGGATATGCTTTAAGTTCTTTTTCTTCTAAGCCGAGTTTATCGAAGGCTGTTTTGAATAAGATGTCGGCGGAACTCCCTTGGTCTATTAAGGTGCGGTGTAGATTGGCGTTTGCCAATATGATGGTGATGACCATGGGATCGTCGTGTCCTGAGATGATGCCGGAGGCGTCCTCTTTAGTGAACGTTATTTCCGGGATGTTGAGTGCTTCCTCCATTCCCTCGACATGATATACTTCTTTGAGATATCTTTTGCGAGATGATTTCGAGATCCCACCTCCTGCGAATCCACCATGTATCATGTGGACATGTCTCTCTGGTGTCCGAGGTGATCGTTCTGTTCGCTCGGTATCTTCATCCCGTCGTCTCTTTCTTTGATCATCATCTCGGGTGGCCAGAAATCGATCTAATTTTCCCTCTCTCACCAACTTTTCTATGATATTTTTTAAGTCGAAGCATTCGTTTGTGGAGTGTCCACGGACCCGATGATATTCACAATATTCCTTCCGATTTTCTCCTCCCTTTTTGCCTTTGAGTGGTCGTGCTGTTGGAATTTTTTCTGTATGGCAGACTTCTTTGTATATCTCGACCAGGGATGCCCTAAAAGGAGTGTAATTGTGGTATTTTTTGATCTTCTCCCCTTGTCGATCTTCTTTCCTCTTGGATTCCTTGTCTTTGTCTCGATAGGAGGTCCCTGATTTTGAGGTCTCTCCTAACCGAGCGTTTTCTTCCATGTTGATATATTTTTCTGCTCGTTCCTGTACTTCGTCCAAGGAGGTCGGGTACTTTTTTGATATAGATTGGCTAAAAGGTCCTTCTTGTAGGCCGTTGATGAGTCCCATGATGGCGGCTTCTGTTGGTAAACTTTGTATATCCATGCACGTTTTGTTGAATCTTTCCATGTAGTTTCGGAGGCTCTCCCAATCTCCTTGTTTGATCCCTAGTAAGCTGGGGGCGTGCTTGGCCTTATCTTTCTGAATGGAGAATCTGGCTAGAAATTTTTTAGCTAGGTTATCAAAGTTTGAGATGGACTTTGGGGGTAGGTTGTAGAACCATTGGATTGCTGTCTTTGTGAGAGTTGTTGGAAAGGCTTTACAGTGAACAGCATCTGGGGCGTCGGTAAGGTACATTCTGCTTCTGAAGTTGCTGAGGTGGTGGTTGAGGTTCGTGGTGCCATCGTATAGGATCATATCTGGGAGTTTGAAGTCTTTTGGAATTTTGGTTTTCATAATTTCCCTGGTGAACGGGTCTTGCTCTTTGCGTGAATTTTCTTCAGGATTGGCCTGGGGGGCTTTTAATTTAAGGTCGGCTTCTAATTGCTGTAGTTTTTCTTCCAAATCTCGACATCGCCGTATCTCTCTTTGTAGATCTTTTTTGATTTCTCGTTGTTGTTGGATTTCTTTTTCAAGTTGTTTTAGGCGATCTAGGAGCGCTTCTATTGTCCCGGAATTTGGTGAGTCTTTGTCTTTGTTGGTTTTCGAGATATCTTGTAGCGTGACGTCCGCGTTCTTGTGTGGTGTTCTATCTTCCAGACCTGAATCATGGTCGTTGTCATGGTCGTCCGCCATGGTGATGGGATGACTTCCAGGTTCTCCGGCAACGGCGCCAATGTTCCGAGGGTTACCTGAAACTGTAGGTCGATCTCGGACGAGATCTTCTGTGCTGGTCGGAGTTGTTGTGTCCGACTTGATGATGGTGGCTGGAGCCGCCGTGTCCGACTTGTTGGACTTGGTGATGGTGCTGATCCTTCGTCCCCAGAGGGTGGGGGGTACCTGCAAGGGACTCCGATGCTTAAGTTAGCAAGTGTATTAAGCAGGTATTGAGTAGAATCAGAGTATGAGTTATACCTGGGTGCTCCAGTGTATTTATAATGGTGAGATGTGACCTTCTGTGGATAAGATAAGTTAGTTATCTTATCTTATCTTATCTTCAAGTGAGGTCATCTTATCTTCAAGGGAACCGCCCTTCTCTCTGTAGACTTGGGCCGCCTTAGGATTTGGGGCGTGTTCCTCTATTTGGACCCTTCTTTGGGCTTTCCTGGTGACTTGGCTGAGCTCTTTGGAAAGAGGTCGGGTTGTCCTGACCTGAAGAGGTCGATCACTTTGTCTGTCGAACATCCCGGGTCGGACAGCTCGACCCAGGGTATGAATAATATATAAGCTTTATTGTCTCACATATATCCTTAACCCCCTAATTTAAAGAGTAAACAGGAAAAAATAGACAAAAAGAATTTTAGTATTAACAGAAATATGTACTTAAACTTTGTTTATCCCTGTCATTCATTTTTTATTCTGCCAAATACATCATAAGTCTCCAAGCCAATCATTCCAAAAAAATAATTATATACTATTTTATATACAATTTTTTGAAATTTTAATAATAAAAATAACTAATAAAAATATAAAAAGTTATATAAAATAACTATTATACATATATGAAAAATAATGATTAAATCAGTAATTTATATAAAATTCATACTAAAAGTTAAACATTAAAAATATGAAAAATAATTTAAAAGTTAACTTTTAATATGTATATAATATTTTTAATTTTAAAATAAAAATATAAAAAATAAAAATTTATATTCAGTTATTTTTAAATAAAATTAATATTTAAAAATTATTAAATAATTTAATAACTTTAATTAAATTATCATGTAATAATTTTTAATTATAAATTTCAGATAAAAATAACTTTACAAAATATATTTTTAGTTGTAAGTTAGTCCATATATAAGTGGTGGTTGTCGACTGGTGGACGAAATTGTGATCACATGTTCTTTTGTATACTCTTATGGCACTGTTTATTTTCACAACTCCGTTCAACTAACCAGCAAGTGTACTGGGTCGTCCAAGTAATAAACCTTACGTGAGTAAGGGTCGAATCCACAGAGATTGTTGGTATGAAGCAAGCTATGGTCACTTTGTAAATCTCAGTTAGGCGGATTAAACATTATTTATGGGTTCGAAGGATTAATAATAGAATAGAAATAATAAAAGGGATAGAATACTTATGCAGATTCATTGGTAGGAATTTCAGATAAGCGGAATGGAGATGCTGTAGAGCTCACGGACGCCTGCTCTCCTACTGCTTCTACTCAATCCTTCTTACTCCTTTCCATGGCAAGCTTTGTATAGGGGTTCACCATCAGCTGTGGCTACTTTCAATCCTCTCGGGAAAATATCCTATGCGGCTGTCACTCGCACAGCTAATCAGTCTGGAGGCATCACCCATGGTTGATGGCTACATCCCATCCTCGCAGTGAAAACTAATGCTCACGCACTCTGTCACAGTACGGCTAATCACCGGTTGGTTCCCGCTCCTACTGGAATAGAATCCCTTGATTCTTTTACGTCTGTCACTAACGCCCAGCAGGTTGCAAGTTTGAAGCACGTCACAGTCATTCATTACCGGAATCCTACTCGGAATACCACAGACAAGGTTAGACTTTCCGGATTCCCAGGATCCTACTCGGAACACCACAAACAAGGTTGGACTTTCCGGATCCTCATAAATGCCGCCATCTATCTAGCTTATACCACGAAGATTCTGTTGGGGAATCTAAGAGATACACATTCAAGCTCTGTTGCATGTAGAATGGAAGTGGTTGTCAATCACGCGCATTCATAAGTGAGAATGATAATGAGGGTTATCTGACTCATCACATTCATCATGTTCTTGGGTACGAATGAATATCTTGGAATAAGAATAAGAGAGATTTGAATAAAAGGAAATAGAATTGCAATAATACTTGAGGTGCAGCAGAGCTCCACACCCTTAATCTATGGTGTGCAGAAACTCCACCGTTGAAAATACATAAGTGAAAGAGGTTCAGGCATGGCCGAATGGCCAGCCCTCTCCATGATCAAGTGACCGAATGAATAAAGACTGAAAAGTGGTCAAAAGATGTCTAATACAATAGATAAATGTCCTATATATACTAGACTAGCTACTAGGGTTTACATGAGTAAGTAATTGATGCATAAATCCACTTCCGGGGCCCACTTGGTGTGTGTTTGGGCTGAGCTTGATCAATCCACGAGCTGAGGCTTCTCTTGGAGTTGAACTTTGAGTTATGACGTGTTTTGGGCGTTCAACTCCGGATCATGACGTTTTTCTAGCGTTTAACTTCAGAAAGCAGCATGTACTTGGCGTTCAACGCCAAGTTACGTCGTCATTCTTCGAATAAAGTATGAACTATTATATATTGCTGGAAATCCCTGGATGTCTACTTTCCAACGCCGTTGAGAGCGCGCCAATTGGAGTTCTGTATCTCCAGAAAATCCATTTCGAGTGCAGGGAGGTCAGAATCCAACAGCATCAGCAGTCCTTTTGTCAGCCTTTTTTCAGAGTTTTGCTCAAATCCCTCAATTTCAGTCAGAATTTACCTGAAATCACAGAAAAACACACAAACTCATAGTAAAGCCCAGAAATGTGAATTTAACATAAAAACTAATGAAAACATCCCTAAAAGTAGCTCAAACTTACTAAAAACTATATGAAAACAATGCCAAAAAGCGTATAAATTATCCGCTCATCACAACACCAAACTTAAATTGTTGCTTGTCCCCAAGCAACTGAAAATGAAATAGGATAAAAAGAAGAGAATATACTATAAATTCAGAAATATCAATGAATATTAATTATAATTAAATGAGCGGGACTTGTAGCTTTTTGCTTCTGAACAGTTTTGGCATCTCACTTTTTCCTTTGAAGTTCAGAGTGATTGGCATCTCTAGGAACTTAGAATTTTGGATTGTGTTATTGAATTTCCTAATTTAAGCATGTTGATTCTTGAACACAGCTACTTATGAGTCTTGGCCGTGGCCCTAAGCACTTTGTTTTCCAGTATTACCACCGGATACATAAATGCCACAGACACATAACTGGGTGAACCTTTTCAGATTGTGACTTAGCTTTGCTAAAGTCCCCAGTTAGTGGTGTCCAGAGCTCTTAAGCACACTCTTTTGCTTTGGATCACGACTTTAACCATTCAGTCTCAAGCTTTTCACTTGGACCTTCATGACACAAGCACATGGTTAGGGACAGCTTGATTTAGCCGCTTAGGCCTGGATTTAATTTCCTTGAGCCCTCCTATCCATTAATGCTCAAAGCCTTGGATCCTTGCTTTTAAAATTTTCGCCCCTTCTCTCTTTTTTTTTTTTTGCTGCTTTTTCTTGCTTCAAGAATCAATTTCATGATGTTTTTCAGATCATCAATAACATTTCTCTTTGTTCATCATTCTTTCAGATCATCAATAACATATGCACTGTTCAATCATTCATTCAGAAAACAAAAAGCATTGTCACCACATCAATATAATTAAACTAAATTCAATAATAATTTCGAAATTTATGTACTTCTTGTTCTTTTGAATTAAAACATTTTTCTTTTAAGAGAAGTGAAGGACTAATGTAATTTATTCATAGCTTTAAGGCATGGTTACATACTAATGATCATGAAACAAAGATACAAAACATAGATAAACACAATAATTAAAAACCGAAACAGAAAGAAATAAAGAACAAGGAATGAATCCACCTTTAGTGGCGTCTTCTTCTTGAAGGACCAATGATGTTCTTCAACTCTTCTATGTCCCTTCCTTGCCTTTGTTGCTCCTCCCTCATTGCTCTTTGATCTTCTCTTATTTCTTGGAGAATGATGGAGTGCTCATGATGTTCCACCCTTAATTGTTCCACATTATGGCTCAAATCTTCTAAAGAGGTATTAAGTTGCTCCCAATAGTTGTTGGGAGGAAAGTGCATTCCTTGAGGCATTTGTTGATGATGAACTTCCTCATGTTCTTCTTGAGGGCCGTGAGGAACTTCTCTTGATTGCTCCATCCTTTTCTTGGTGATGGGCTTGTCTTCTTCAATGGAGACATCTCCATCTATGATGACTCCAGCTGAGTAACATAGGTGGCATATAAGGTGGGGGAAGGCTAGCCGTGCCATGTGTGAAGGCTTGTCAGCTATTTTGTAGAGTTCATTGGAGATGACTTCATGAACTTCCACTTCCTCTCCAATCATGATGCTATGAACCATGATGGCCCGATCCACAGTAACTTCAGATCGGTTGCTTGTAGGGATGATGGATCTTTGGATGAATTCCAACCATCCTCTAGCTACAGGCTTGAGGTCCAGTCTTCTTAGTTGGACTGGCTTGCCTTTGGAGTCTATTCTCCATTGGGCGCCTTCCACACAAATGTCCCTAAGGACTTGGTCCAACCTTTGATTAAAGTTGACCCTTCTTGTGTAGGGGCGTTCATCACCTTGCATCATGGGTAAGTGAAATGCCAACCTCACATTTTCCGGACTGAAATCCAAGTATTTCCCCCTAACCATTGTGAGATAATTCTTTGGGCTTGGGTTCATACCTTGGTCATGGTTCCTAGTGATCCATGCATTGGCATAGAACTCTTGAACCATCAATATTCCGACTTGTTGCATGGGGTTGGTTATGACTTCCCACCCTCTTCTTTGGATCTCATGTCGGATTTCCGGATACTCATTCTTTTTGAGCTTGAAAGGGACCTCAGGGATCACCTTCTTCTTTGCCACAACATCATAGAAGTGGTCTTGATGGCTCTTGGAAATGAATCTTTCCATCTCCCATGACTCGGAGGTGGAAGCTTTTGCTTTCCCTTTCCCTTTTCTTGAGGAAACTCCGGCCTTAGGTGCCATTGGTAATGGAAAAACAAAAAAAAAAGCTTATGCTTTTACCACACCAAACTTAAAATATTGCTCGCCCTCGAGCGATAAAAGAAAAGAAGAGTAGAAGAAGAAGAAGAAAATGTGGAAGAGAGGGAGAGAAGTGGTTCGGCTATATGGGTGAAGAAGGGGTTTGTGTTGTGTGAAAATGAAGAAGAATGGGATGGTATTTATAGGGAGAGGGGAGGGTTAGTGTTCGGCCATTTTGGGTGGGAATGGGTGGGAAATTGAATTTGAATTTTATGAGGGTAGGTGGGGTTTATGGGGAAGAGGAGGTTGATGTGAATGGTGAATGGGGTAATTGGGAAGAGGAATTGAGGTGATTGGTGAAGGGTGTTGGGAAGTGCGACATGGAGAATGAGATTTGGGATTAGGAGAGTGTGATTAGGATTAAAAGGTAAGGTGGGAATATGGTAGGTGGGGATCCTGTGGGGTCCACAGATCCTGAGGTGAGGATCCTGTGGGGTCCACAGATCCTGAGGTGAAAAAAAATACCATTCCTTCACCATATAGGCATGTAACATGCCTTCATGCATCATCCTGGCGTTCAAACGCCCATTGGTGCATGTTCTGGGCGTTCAACGCCCATGTAATGCATGTTTCTGGCGTTGAACGCCAGTTTCATGCTTGTTCCTGGCGTTCAGCGCCAGCTTGTCCTCTTCGTGCACCATCCTGGCGTTTAACGCCAGGTTGTTGCTTGTTTTGGGCGTTCAACGCCAGAATGGTGCTCTGTTCTGGCGTTGAACGCCGGCCAGATGCACCTTACTGGCGTTGAACGCCAGTCTGCGCTGCCTCCAGGGTGAAAACTTTTTTTCTTCTATTTTTGACTCTGTTTTTAATTTTTTTGATTTTTTCGTGACTCCTCATGATCATGTACCTAATAAAACACAAAAGTAAACAAGAAATAAAATAAAATAAAATTAGATAAATAAAATTGGGTTGCCTCCCAACAAGCGCTTCTTTAATGTCAATAGCTTGACAGTGGCTCTCATGGAGCCACATGGTGATCAGGTCAATTTAGTGTGGTCCCAACACCAAACTTAGAGTTTGGATATGGGGTTTGAACACCAAACTTAGAGTTTGGTTGTGGCCTCACAACACCAAACTTAGAATTTGACTGTGTGGGCTTTTCTTAACTCTGAACTGAGAGAAGCTCTTCATGCTTACTCTCTTTTGTCACAGAGGGATGGCTATATGCCTGAAACACAAGGTAGTCCCCATTCAATTGAAGGACTAACTCACCTCTGTTGACATCTATCACAGCTCCTGCTGTGGCTAGGAAAGGTCTTCCTAGGATGATGCATTCATCATCTTCCTTTCTAGTGTCTAGGATTATAAAATCAGTAGGGATGTAAAGGCCTTCAACCTTTACTAGCACGTCCTCTACTATTCCATGAGCTTGTCTCATGGATTTGTCTGCCAATTGTAATGAGAACAAGGCAGGTTGTACCTCAATGATTCCCAGCTTCTCCATTACAGAGAGTGGCATAAGATTTATCCCTGACCCAAGATCACATAGAGCTTTTTCAAAGCTCATGGTGCCAATGGTGCAAGGTATTAGGAACTTGCCAGGATCTTGTTTCTTTTGAGGTAGAGTTCTTTGAATCCAAGTATCTATTTCACTAATGAGCAAGGAAGGTTCACCTTCCCAAGTCTCATTACCAAACAGCTTGGCATTCAGTTTCATGATAGCTCCTAAGTATTGAGCAACTTGCTCTCCAGTCACATCTTCATTCTCTTCAGAGGATGAATATTCTTCAGAGCTCATGAATGGCAGAAGGAGATTTAAAGGAATCTCTATGGTCTCTAGATGAGCCTCAGATTCCTCAGGATCCTTAATAGGAAACTCCTTCTTGCTTGAGGAACGTCCCAGGAGGCCTTCCTCACTAGGATTTTCGTCCTCCTCCTCCTTAGTACATTCGGCCACTTTGATTAAATCAATGGCCTTGCACTCTCCTTTTGGATTCTCTTCTGTATTACTTGGGAGAATACTAGGAGGAGTTTCTATGACTTTCTTACTCAGCTGGCCCACTTGTGCCTCCAAATTTCTAATGGAGGATCTTGTTTCATTCATGAAACTGAAAGTGGCCTTTGACAGATCAGAAACTATATTGGCTAAATTAGAATTGTTTGGTTCAGAGTTCTCTGTCTGTTGCTGAGAAGATGATGGATATGGCTTGCTATTGCCTAGCCTATTACGTCCACCATTGTTAAAACCTTGTTGAGGTTTTTGTTGATCCTTCCAGGAGAAATTAGGATGATTTCTCCATGATGAGTTATAGGTATTTCCATAAGGTTCACCCATGTAATTAACCTCTGCCATGGCAGGGTTCTCAGGATCATAAGCTTCTTCAGAAGCTGTCTCTCTAGTACTGTTGGATGCATGTTGCAATCCATTCAGATTTTGAGAGATCATGTTGACCTGTTGAGTCAACACTTTGTTCTGAGCCAATATGGCATTCAGAGCATCAATTTCAAGAACTCCTTTCTTCTGAGGTATCCCATTATTCACGGAATTCCTCTCAGAGGTATACATGAACTGGTTGTTTGCAACCATGTCAATGAGTTCTTGAGCCTCTTCAGGCGTTTTCTTCAGGTGAATAGATCCACCTGCAGAATGGTCCAATGACATTTTCGAAAATTCAGAGAGACCATAATAGAATATATCTAATATGGTCCATTCTGAAAATATGTCAGATGGACATCTTTTGGTCAGCTGCTTATATCTTTCCCAAGCTTCATAGAGGGATTCACCATCTTTTTGTTTGAAGGTTTGAACATCCACTCTCAGCTTGCTCAGCTTTTGAGGAGGAAAGAATTTATCCAAGAAGGCAGTGACCAGCTTATCCCATGAGTCCAGGCTATCCTTGGGTTGTGAATCCAACCAGATTCTAGCTTTGTCTCTTACAACAAAAGGGAAAAGCATGAGTCTGTAGACTTCAGGATCAACTCCATTCGTCTTTACAGTCTCACAGATCTGCAAGAATTCAGTTAAAAACTGATAGGGATCTTCAGATGGAAGTCCATAAAACTTGCAGTTTTGTTGCATTAAAGCAACTAGCTGAGGTTTCAGCTCAAAGTTGTTGGCTCCAATGGCAGGAATGGAGATGCTTCTTCCATCAAACTTGGACGTTGGCTTAGTGAAGTCACCAAGCATTCTCCTTGCATTATTATTATTATTTTCAGCTGCCATCTCTTTCTCTTGTTCGAAAATTTCTAGAAGGTCTCTTCTGGATTGTTGTAATTTAGCTTCTCTTAATTTTCTCTTCAGAGTCCTTTCAGGTTCTGGATCAATCTCAACAAGAGTGCCTTTATCCTTGTTCCTGCTCATATGAAAGAGAAAAAAACAAGAAAAGAAAGAGGAATCCTCTATGTCACAGTATAGGGATCCCTTTATGTTAGTAGAAAAGAAAGGGGTATAAGAAAGAAGAAGGATGGATTCGGATTTTTGGATGAAGAGAGGTGAAGAGAAGTGTTAGTAATTAATTAATTAAATAGAAGAAGAAGAGAGAAAGAGAATTTCGAAATTAATTTTGAAAAAGAGTTAGTGATTTTCGAAAATTAGAGATAAATGTAATTGAAATTAAAATTTGAAACAATTAGTTAATTAAAAAGAATTTTTGAAAAAGAGATGAGATATTTTCGAAAATTAGAGAGGGAAAAGTAGTTAGTTGGTTTTGAAAAAGATAAGAAACAAACAAAAAGTTAGTTAGTTGATTGAAAAAGATTTGAAATCAAAATTTGAAAAAGATAAGAAGATAAGAAGTTAGATAAAAGATTTTGAAATCAAATTTTGAAAAAGATAAAATTTTTGAAAAAGATAAGATAAAAAGATTTTTAAGAAAAAAAGATATTTTGAAAAAGATTTAATTTTTAAAATTACTTAGCTAACAAGAAACTACAAGATAAGATTCTAGAACTTAAAGATTGAACCTTTCTTAACAAGAAAGTAACAAACTTCAAATTTTTGAACCAATCACATTAATTATTAGCTAATTTTCGAAAATTTTGATATAAAGATAAGAAAAAGATTTTGAAAATATTTTGAAAAAGATTTTTTATGTTTTCGAAAAATAAAAAAAAAATGAAAAAGATATGATTTTTGAAAAAGATTTTGAAAAGATAAGATTTTTTTTTAAAATTTGAAATTTTGACTTGACTTGTAAGAAACAACTAATTTTGAAAATTTTTGACCAAGTCAACCCAAAATTTCGAAATTTGGAGGGAAATAAGGAAAAGATATTTTTTTTTATTTTTGAATTTTTTTTATGATGAGAGAGAAAAACACAAAAATGACCCAAAACATAAAGATTTTGGATCAAAACACAAGATGCATGCAAGAACACTATGAATGTCAAGATGAACACCAAGAACACTTTGAAGATCATGATGAACATCAAGGACATAATTTTGAAAAATTTTTGATGCAAAGAAAATATGCAAGACACCAAACTTAGAAATCTTTAATGCATGGAAAATATGAATGCAAAAATGCACATGAAAAACAACAAACAACACAAAACAAGAAATCATCAAGATCAAACAAGAGGACTTATCAAGAACAACTTGAAGATCATGAAGAACACTATGAATGCATGAGATTTTCGAAAAAATGCAAGAAAAATTTTTAAAAGTATGCACTTGACACCAAACTTAAAAATTAACACAAGACTCAAACAAGAACACAAAATATTTTTTGATTTTTATAATTTTCTAATTTTTTTGGATTTTTATTAATTTTGTTTTCGAAAATATTTTTGGAAAAACGAAAAATAAAAGAAAAATTTTGAAAAAGATTTTTGAAAAGAAAATTACCTAATCTGAGCAACAAGATGAACCGTCAGTTGTCCATACTCGAACAATCCCCGGCAACGGCGCCAAAAACTTGGTGGACGAAATTGTGATCACATGTTCTTTTGTATACTCTTATGGCACTGTTTATTTTCACAACTCCGTTCAACTAACCAGCAAGTGTACTGGGTCGTCCAAGTAATAAACCTTACGTGAGTAAGGGTCGAATCCACAGAGATTGTTGGTATGAAGCAAGCTATGGTCACTTTGTAAATCTCAGTTAGGCGGATTAAACATTATTTATGGGTTCGAAGGATTAATAATAAAATAGAAATAATAAAAGGGATAGAATACTTATGCAGATTCATTGGTAGGAATTTCAGATAAGCGGAATGGAGATGCTGTAGAGCTCACGGACGCCTGCTCTCCTACTGCTTCTACTCAATCCTTCTTACTCCTTTCCATGGCAAGCTTTGTATAGGGGTTCACCATCAGCTGTGGCTACTTTCAATCCTCTCGGGAAAATATCCTATGCGGCTGTCACTCGCACAGCTAATCAGTCTGGAGGCATCACCCATGGTTGATGGCTACATCCCATCCTCGCAGTGAAAACTAATGCTCACGCACTCTGTCACAGTACGGCTAATCACCGGTTGGTTTCCGCTCCTACTGGAATAGAATCCCTTGATTCTTTTGCGTCTGTCACTAACGCCCAGCAGGTTGCAAGTTTGAAGCACGTCACAGTCATTCATTACCGGAATCCTACTCGGAATACCACAGACAAGGTTAGACTTTCCGGATTCCCAGGATCCTACTCGGAACACCACAGACAAGGTTGGACTTTCCGGATCCTCATAAATGCCGCCATCTATCTAGCTTATACCACGAAGATTCTGTTGGGGAATCTAAGAGATACACATTCAAGCTCTGTTGCATGTAGAATGGAAGTGGTTGTCAATCATGCGCATTCATAAGTGAGAATGATAATGAGGGTTATCTGACTCATCACATTCATCATGTTCTTGGGTACGAATGAATATCTTGGAATAAGAATAAGAGAGATTTGAATAAAAGGAAATAGAATTGCAGTAATACTTGAGGTGCAGCAGAGCTCCACACCCTTAATCTATGGTGTGCAGAAACTCCACCGTTGAAAATACATAAGTGAAAGAGGTTCAGGCATGGCCGAATGGCCAGCCCTCTCCATGATCAAGTGATCGAATGAATAAAGACTGAAAAGTGGTCAAAAGATGTCTAATACAATAGATAAATGTCCTATATATACTAGACTAGCTACTAGGGTTTACATGAGTAAGTAATTGATGCATAAATCCACTTCCGGGGCCCACTTGGTGTGTGTTTGGGCTGAGCTTGATCAATCCACGAGCTGAGGCTTCTCTTGGAGTTGAACTTTGAGTTATGACGTGTTTTGGGCGTTCAACTCCGGATCATGACGTTTTTCTAGCGTTTAACTTCAGAAAGCAGCATGTACTTGGCGTTTAACGCCAAGTTACGTCGTCATTCTTCGAATAAAGTATGAACTATTATATATTGCTGGAAAGCCCTGGATGTCTACTTTCCAACGCCGTTGAGAGCGCGCCAATTGGAGTTCTGTAGCTCCAGAAAATCCATTTCGAGTGCAGGGAGGTCAGAATCCAACAGCATCAGCAGTCCTTTTGTCAGCCTTTTTTCAGAGTTTTGCTCAAATCCCTCAATTTCAGTCAGAATTTACCTGAAATCACAAAAACACACAAACTCATAGTAAAGCCCAGAAATGTGAATTTAACATAAAACTAATGAAAACATCCCTAAAAGTAGCTCAAACTTACTAAAAACTATATGAAAACAATGCCAAAAAGCGTATAAATTATCCGCTCATCACAACACCAAACTTAAATTGTTGCTTGTCCCCAAGCACTGAAAATCAAATAGGATAAAAAGAAGAGATACTATAATTCAGAATATCAATGAATATTAATTATAATTAAATGAGCGGGACTTGTAGCTTTTTGCTTCTGAACAGTTTTGGCATCTCACTTTTTCCTTTGAAGTTCAGAGTGATTGGCATCTCTAGGAACTTAGAATTTTGGATTGTGTTATTGAATTTCCTAATTTAAGCATGTTGATTCTTGAACACAGCTACTTATGAGTCTTGGCCGTGGCCCTAAGCACTTTGTTTTCCAGTATTACCACCGGATACATAAATGCCACAGACACATAACTGGGTGAACTTTTCAGATTGTGACTTAGCTTTGCTAAAGTCCCCAGTTAGTGGTGTCCAGAGCTCTTAAGCACACTCTTTTGCTTTGGATCACGACTTTAACCATTCAGTCTCAAGCTTTTCACTTGGACCTTCATGACACAAGCACATGGTTAGGGACAGCTTGATTTAGCCGCTTAGGCCTGGATTTAATTTCCTTGAGCCCTCCTATCCATTAATGCTCAAAGCCTTGGATCCTTGCTTTTAAAATTTTCGCCCCTTCTCTCTTTTTTTTTTTTGCTGCTTTTTCTTGCTTCAAGAATCAATTTCATGATGTTTTTCAGATCATCAATAACATTTCTCTTTGTTCATCATTCTTTCAAGAACCAACAATTTTAACACTCATAAACCACAAGATCCAAAGACATATGCACTGTTCAATCATTCATTCAGAAAACAAAAAGCATTGTCACCACATCAATATAATTAAACTAAATTCAATAATAATTTCGAAATTTATGTACTTCTTGTTCTTTTGAATTAAAACATTTTTCTTTTAAGAGAAGTGAAGGACTAATGGAATTTATTCATAGCTTTAAGGCATGGTTACATACTAATGATCATGAAACAAAGATACAAAACATAGATAAACACAATAATTAAAAACCGAAACAGAAAGAAATAAAGAACAAGGAATGAATCCACCTTTAGTGGCGTCTTCTTCTTGAAGGACCAATGATGTTCTTCAACTCTTCTATGTCCCTTCCTTGCCTTTGTTGCTCCTCCCTCATTGCTCTTTGATCTTCTCTTATTTCTTGGAGAATGATGGAGTGCTCATGATGTTCCACCCTTAATTGTTCCACATTATGGCTCAAATCTTCTAAAGAGGTATTAAGTTGCTCCCAATAGTTGTTGGGAGGAAAGTGCATTCCTTGAGGCATTTGTTGATGATGAACTTCCTCATGTTCTTCTTGAGGGCCGTGAGGAACTTCTCTTGATTGCTCCATCCTTTTCTTAGTGATGGGCTTGTCTTCTTCAATGGAGACATCTCCATCTATGATGACTCCAGCTGAGTAACATAGGTGGCATATAAGGTGGGGGAAGGCTAGCCGTGCCATGTGAAGGCTTGTCAGCTATTTTGTAGAGTTCATTGGAGATGACTTCATGAACTTCCACTTCCTCTCCAATCATGATGCTATGAACCATGATGGCCCGATCCACAGTAACTTCAGATCGGTTGCTTGTAGGGATGATGGATCTTTGATGAATTCCAACCATCCTCTAGCTACAGGCTTGAGGTCCAGTCTTCTTAGTTGGACTGGCTTGCCTTTGGAGTCTATTCTCCATTGGGCGCCTTCCACACAAATGTCCCTAAGGACTTGGTCCAACCTTTGATTAAAGTTGACCTTCTTGTGTAGGGGCGTTCACCTTGCATCATGGGTAAGTTAAACGCCAACCTCACATTTTCCGGACTGAAATCCAAGTATTTCCCCCTAACCATTGTGAGATAATTCTTTGGGCTTGGGTTCATACCTTGGTCATGGTTCCTAGTGATCCATGCATTGGCATAGAACTCTTGAACCATCAATATTCCGACTTGTTGCATGGGGTTGGTTATGACTTCCCACCCTCTTCTTTGGATCTCATGTCGGATTTCCGGATACTCATTCTTTTTGAGCTTGAAAGGGACCTCAGGGATCACCTTCTTCTTTGCCACAACATCATAGAAGTGGTCTTGATGGCTCTTGGAAATGAATCTTCCATCTCCCATGACTCGGAGGTGGAAGCTTTTGCTTTCCCTTTCCCTTTTCTTGAGGAAACTCCGGCCTTAGGTGCCATTGGTAATGGAAAAACAAAAAAAAAGCTTATGCTTTTACCACACCAACTTAAAATATTGCTCGCCCTCGAGCGTAAAAGAAAAAAGAAAGATAAAGAAGAAGAAAATGTGGAAGAGAGGGAGAGAAGTGGGTCGCTATATGGGTGAAGAAGGGTTTGTGTTGTGTGAAAATGAAGAATGGATGGTATTATATGGAGAGGGGAGGTTAGTGTTCCCCATTTTGGGTGGGAATGGTGGGAAATTGAATTTGAATTTTATGAGGGTAGGTGGGGTTTATGGGGAAGAGGAGGTTGATGTGAATGGTGAATGGGGTAATTGGGAGGAATTGAGGTGATTGGTGAAGGGTGTTGGGAAGTGTGACATGGAGATGAGATTTAGGATTAGGAGAGTGTGATTAGGATTAAAAGGTAAGGTGGGAATATGGTAGGTGGGGATCCTGTGGGGTCCACAGATCCTGAGGTGAGGATCCTGTGGGTCCACAGATCCTGAGGTGAAAACAAATACCATTCCTTCACCATATAGGCATGTAAACATGCCTTCATGCATCATCCTGGCGTTCAAACGCCCATTGGTGCATGTTCTGGGCGTTCACGCCCATGTAATGCATGTTTCTGGCGTTGAACGCCAGTTTCATGCTTGTTCCTGGCGTTCAGCCAGCTTGTCCTCTTCGTGCACCATCCTGGCGTTTAACGCCAGGTTGTTGCTTGTTTTGGGCGTTCAACGCAGAATGGTGCTCTGTTCTGGCGTTGAACGCCGGCCAGATGCACCTTACTGGCGTTGAACGCCAGTCTGCGCTGCCTCCAGGGTGAAAACTTTTTTTCTTCTGTTTTTGACTCTGTTTTTAATTTTTTTGATTTTTTCGTGACTCCTCATGATCATGTACCTAATAAAACACAAAAGTAAACAAGAAATAAAATAAAATAAAATTAGATAAATAAAATTGGGTTGCCTCCCAACAAGCGCTTCTTTAATGTCAATAGCTTGACAGTGGCTCTCATGGAGCCACATGGTGATCAGGTCAATTTAGTGTGGTCCCAACACCAAACTTAGAGTTTGGATATGGGGTTTGAACACCAAACTTAGAGTTTGGTTGTGGCCTCACAACACCAAACTTAGAATTTGACTGTGTGGGCTTTTCTTGACTCTGAACTGAGAGAAGCTATTCATGCTTACTCTCTTTTGTCACAGAGGGATGGCTATATGCCTGAAACACAAGGTAGTCCCCATTCAATTGAAGGACTAACTCACCTCTGTTGACATCTATCACAGCTCCTGCTGTGGCTAGGAAAGGTCTTCCTAGGATGATGCATTCATCATCTTCCTTCCTAGTGTCTAGATTATAAAATCAGTAGGGATTAAAGGCCTCAACCTTTACTAGCACGTCCTCTACTATTCCATGAGCTTGTCTCATGGATTTGTCTGCCAATTGTAATGAGAACAAGGCAGGTTGTACCTCAATGATTCCCAGCTTCTCCATTACAGAGAGTGGCATAAGATTTATCCCTGACCCAAGATCACATAGAGCTTTTTCAAAGCTCATGGTGCCAATGGTGCAAGGTATTAGAACTTGCCAGGATCTTGTTTCTTTTGAGGTAGAGTTCTTTGAATCCAAGTATCTATTCACTAATGAGCAAGGAAGGTTCACCTTCCCAAGTCTCATTACCAAACAGCTTGGCATTCAGTTTCATGATAGCTCCTAAGTATTGAGCAACTTGCTCTCCAGTCACATCTTCATTCTCTTCAGAGGATGAATATTCTTCAGAGCTCATGAATGGCAGAAGGAGATTTAAAGGAATCTCTATGGTCTCTAGATGAGCCTCAGATTCCTCAGGATCCTTATAGGAAACTCCTCTTGCTTGAGGAACGTCCCAGGAGGCCTTCCTCACTAGGATTTTCGTCCTCCTCCTCCTTAGTACATTCGGCCACTTTGATTAAATCAATGGCCTTGCACTCTCCTTTTGGATTCTCTTCTGTATTACTTGGGAGAATACTAGGAGGAGTTTCTATGACTTTCTTACTCAGCTGGCCCACTTGTGCCTCCAAATTTCTAATGGAGGATCTTGTTTCATTCATGAAACTGAAAGTGGCCTTTGACAGATCAGAAACTATATTGGCTAAATTAGAATTGTTTGGTTCAGAGTTCTCTGTCTGTTGCTGAGAAGATGATGGATATGGCTTGCTATTCCTAGCCTATTACGTCCACCATTGTTAAAACCTTGTTGAGGTTTTTGTTGATCCTTCCAGAGAAATTAGGATGATTTCTCCATGATAGTTATAGGTGTTTCCATAAGGTTCACCCATGTATTAACCTCTGCCATGGCAGGGTTCTCAGGATCATAAGCTTCTTCAGAGCTGTCTCTCTAGTACTGTTGGATGCATGTTGCAATCCATTCGATTTTGAGAGATCATGTTGACCTGTTGAGTCAACACTTTGTTCTGAGCCAATATGGCATTCAGAGCATCAATTTCAAGAACTCCTTTCTTCTGAGGTATCCCATTATTCACACGGAATTCCTCTCAGAGTATACATGAACTGGTTGTTTGCAACCATGTCAATGAGTTCTTGAGCCTCTTCAGGCGTTTTCTTCAGTGAATAGATCCACCTGCAGAATGGTCCAATGACATTTTCGAAAATTCAGAGAGACCATAATAGAATATATCTAATATGGTCCATTCTGAAAATATGTCAGATGGACATCTTTTGGTCAGCTGCTTATATCTTTCCCAAGCTTCATAGAGGGATTCACCATCTTTTTGTTTGAAGGTTTGAACATCCACTCTCAGCTTGCTCAGCTTTTGAGGAGGAAAGAATTTATCCAAGAAGGCAGTGACCAGCTTATCCCATGAGTCCAGGCTATCCTTGGGTTGTGAATCCAACCAGATTCTAGCTCTGTCTCTTACAGCAAAAGGGAAAAGCATGAGTCTGTAGACTTTAGGATCAACTCCATTCGTCTTTACAGTCTCACAGATCTGCAAGAATTCAGTTAAAAACTGATAGGGATCTTCAGATGGAAGTCCATAAAACTTGCAGTTTTGTTGCATTAAAGCAACTAGCTGAGGTTTCAGCTCAAAGTTGTTGGCTCCAATGGCAGGAATGGAGATGCTTCTTCCATCAAACTTGGACGTTGGCTTAGTGAAGTCACCAAGCATTCTCCTTGCATTATTATTATTATTTTCAGCTGCCATCTCTTTCTCTTGTTCAAAAATTTCTAGAAGGTCTCTTCTGGATTGTTGTAATTTAGCTTCTCTTAATTTTCTCTTCAGAGTCCTTTCAGGTTCTGGATCAATCTCAACAAGAGTGCCTTTATCCTTGTTCCTGCTCATATGAAAGAGAAAAAAACAAGAAAAGAAAGAGGAATCCTCTATGTCACAGTATAGGGATCCCTTTATGTTAGTAGAAAAGAAAGGGTATAAAGAAGAAGGATGGATTCGGATTTTTGGATGAAGAGTGAAGAGAAGTGTTTAGTAATTAATTAAATAGAAGAAGAAGAGAGAAAGAGAATTTCGAAATTAATTTTGAAAAAGAGTTAGTGATTTTCGAAAATTAGAGATAAATGTAATTGAAATTAAAATTTGAAACAATTAGTTAATTAAAAAGAATTTTTGAAAAAGAGATGAGATATTTTCGAAAATTAGAGAGGGAAAAGTAGTTAGTTGGTTTTGAAAAAGATAAGAAACAAACAAAAAGTTATTTATTTGATTGAAAAGATTTGAAATCAAATTGAAAAGATAAGAAGATAGTTAGATAAAAGATTTTGAAATCAAATTTTGAAAAAGATAAAATTTTGAAAAAATAAGATAAAAAGATTTTTAAGAAAAAAGATATTTTGAAAAAGATTTAATTTTTAAAATTACTTAGCTAACAAGAAACTACAAGATAAGATTCTAGAACTTAAAGATTGAACCTTTCTTAACAAGAAAGTAACAAACTTCAAATTTTTGAACCAATCACATTAATTATTAGCTAATTTTCGAAAATTTTGATATAAGATAAGAAAAGATTTGAAAATATTTTGAAAAAGATTTTTTATGTTTTCGAAAAATAAAAAAAATGAAAAAGATATGATTTTTGAAAAGATTTTGAAAAGATAAGATTTTTTTTTTAAATTTGAAATTTTGACTTGACTTGTAAGAAACAACTAATTTTGAAAATTTTTGACCAAGTCAACCCAAAATTTCGAAATTTGGAGGGAAATAAGGAAAAGATATTTTTTTTTATTTTTGAATTTTTTTTTATGATGAGAGAGAAAACACAAAAATGACCCAAACATAAAGATTTTGGATCAAAACACAGATGCATGCAAGAACACTATGATGTCAAGATGAACACCAAGAACACTTTGAAGATCATGATGAACATCAAGACATAATTTTGAAAAATTTTTGATGCAAGAAAATATGCAAGACACCAAACTTAGAAATCTTTAATGCATGGAAAATATGAATGCAAAAATGCACATGAAAACAACAAACACACAAACAGAAATCATCAGATCAAACAAAGACTTATCAAGAACACTTGAAGATCATGAAGAACACTATGAATGCATGAGATTTTCGAAAAAATGCAAGAAAATTTTTAAAAGTATGCACTTGACACCAAACTTAAAAATTAACACAAGACTCAAATAAGAACACAAAATATTTTTTGATTTTTATAATTTTCTAATTTTTTTGGATTTTTATTAATTTTGTTTTCGAAAATATTTTTGGAAAAACGAAAAATAAAAAAAATTTTGAAAAAGATTTTTGAAAAGAAATTACCTAATCTGAGCACAAGATGAACCGTCATTGTCCATACTCGAACAATCCCCGGCAACGGCGCCAAAAACTTGGTGGACGAAATTGTGATCACATGTTCTTTTTGTATACTCTTATGGCACTGTTTATTTTCACACTCCGTTCAACTAACCAGCAAGTGTACTGGGTCGTCCAGTAATAAACCTTACGTGAGTAAGGGTCGATCCACAGAGATTGTTGGTATGAAGCAAGCTATGGTCACTTTGTAAATCTCAGTTAGGCGGATTAAACATTATTTATGGTTCGAAGGATTAATAATAAATAGAAATAATAAAAGGGATAGAATACTTATGCAGATTCATTGGTAGGAATTTCAGATACGCGAATGGAGATGCTGTAGAGCTCACGGACGCCTGCTCTCCTACTGCTTCTACTCAATCCTTCTTACTCCTTTCCATGGCAAGCTTTGTATAGGGGTTCACCATCAGCTGTGGCTACTTTCAATCCTCTCGGGAAAATATCCTATGCGGCTGTCACTCGCACAGCTAATCAGTCTGGAGGCATCACCCATGGTTGATGGCTACATCCCATCCTCGCAGTGAAACTAATGCTCACGCACTCTGTCACAGTACGGCTAATCACCGTTGGTTCCCGCTCCTACTGGAATAGAATCCCTTGATTCTTTTGCGTCTGTCACTAACGCCCAGCAGGTTGCAAGTTTGAAGCACGTCACAGTCATTCATTACCGGAATCCTACTCGGAATACCACAGACAAGGTTAGACTTTCCGGATTCCCAGGATCCTACTCGGAACACCACAGACAAGGTTGGACTTTCCGGATCCTCATAAATGCCGCCATCTATCTAGCTTATACCACGAAGATTCTGTTGGGGAATCTAAGAGATACACATTCAAGCTCTGTTGCATGTAGAATGGAAGTGGTTGTCAATCATGCGCATTCATAAGTGAGATGATAATGAGGGTTATCTGACTCATCACATTCATCATGTTCTTGGGTACGAATGAATATCTTGGAATAAGAATAAGAGAGATTTGAATAAAGGAAATAGAATTGCAATAATACTTGAGGTGCAGCAGAGCTCCACACCCTTAATCTATGGTGTGCAGAAACTCCACCGTTGAAAATACATAAGTGAAAGAGGTTCAGGCATGGCCGAATGGCCAGCCCTCTCCATGATCAAGTGACCGAATGAATAAAGACTGAAAAGTGGTCAAAAGATGTCTAATACAATAGATAAATGTCCTATATATACTAGACTAGCTACTAGGGTTTACATGAGTAAGTAATTGATGCATAAATCCACTTCCGGGGCCCACTTGGTGTGTGTTTGGGCTGAGTTTGATCAATCCACGAGCTGAGGCTTCTCTTGGAGTTGAACTTTGAGTTATGACGTGTTTTGGGCGTTCAACTCCGGATCATGACGTTTTTCTGGCGTTTAACTTCAGAAAGCAGCATGTACTTGGCGTTCAATGCCAAGTTACGTCGTCATTCTTCGAATAAAGTATGGACTATTATATATTGCTGGAAAGCCCTGGATGTCTACTTTCCAACGCCGTTGAGAGCGCGCCAATTGGAGTTCTGTAGCTCCAGAAAATCCATTTCGAGTGCAGGGAGGTCGGAATCCAACAGCATCAGCAGTCCTTTTGTCAGCCTTTTTTCAGAGTTTTGCTCAAATCCCTCAATTTCAGTCAGAATTTACCTGAAATCACAGAAAAACACACAAACTCATAGTAAAGCCCAGAAATGTGAATTTAACATAAAAACTAATGAAAACATCCCTAAAAGTAGCTCAAACTTACTAAAAACTATATGAAAATAATGCCAAAAAGCGTATAAATTATCCGCTCATCATCGACTATGGATACCAAATTGTTTAAAAAGGCGGGTGCAATGAAATTAGAGTTAAATTAGTCAAATTATTTAACCTCTTTTAATTATTAATTTTACGTGAAGTAATTGCACCTAAATTTTTACTGTTTAGGCTATAGATTCTTTATTCTTTATTTTATGTGAAAATACTATTAACTCACTTAAAAATATTTACTAATTGAACTCTATTTTTTTATTTTTTAAAAAACTGATAATTAAAACTTTGTCCCTCTAGTTTTGCTTTTTACAATTTTTTCTTTCCTTTTAATCATGATTTTAGAAATAAAAAGGATGTCTCTGCTAAGGCTTTTTTTCTAATCTTTGTGTTCTTGTTATATCTTTGCAGCTACTACCGTTGCTGTCGCTACCTGTACTAAGTACCGCCACCACTCCTTCTACTACCGCCACGCACACTACACTTTCCGGTCCTTCTGTGTTGTTGTGCTTCGTCTCTGCTCCTACGAACTACTTAGGTTTTATTTTACTTTATTTTATTTTATTGCTTTTTCTATGGCAAATTTTGTGTATTTAAAAATTTTTCTGCTGTCTTCGCACCGCATGTTTATTTTAATTAAGGATAGAAGAGAAAATGCGTTTTTTTTAACTAAGCATTACAATTGGCAATAAGTACAATGAATCTTTCTTTGCAAATTTATGATTATTAATTGGTGTCTGATTGTGTGAAAATTTCATATCTGACTTAACTTGAAAAAACTTTTTCTGAAAAAAAAAGACTTATCCCTTTGATTTAACTAAACCAACACAATTTAAATAGGAAGTGCAATTTTTCTTTCTCTTTATTTTTGATTGAGTCAGAACTTTGCATCATATCATATGTATAATTTTTTCTTAACAATTTTTCTTAACAAAATTTTCAATCTCTTTGACTATTGTTTAATGGAGTTGAATTTATAGTGTTATATATGTAAGTTTAAATCTAAAGGTATATTTAAATAGAGGAACATATTTGATTAAAAATTTCCTTCATGAGATCTTACTTGGTGATAGAGGCTCTAAAATGATGTCTCAAAAATTTAAACTGTTAGAGATATATTCTTTAACTTCAAGTAATCTTTAAATGTTTATCATTGATTTCATGCAACCTTGCCATGGGTTAGGGTAATGCTTCTGGATTGTCTTTTATTTTGGATAGGTGAAGACATTGGGCAATCTTTATTTTTTATTCTTGACTTTTTCTTGCAATGCTTTATGGATAGATAATATTATGTTTATGTTTTTGTTGAGGTTTATTAATATTTATTAAAAATAATTGCTGCATACACATTTAGTTAGGGGTGTGCAAGGTTCAGTTTTTCTATAAACTGAACTGAAACTGCACTAAACCATTTTAAATGGTTTAAAAACTGAACTAAACTACTTTGTCACATATGAAACTGGTTCTAAACCAGTTTATAATACAGTGCATCAGTTTAAACCAGTTCATAAAAATAAAGCTGGTTTTAATTAAAAAAACAAGTTTAAACTGGTTTATATGCTAAAACTAGTTTTCACACTCTCCCTCTTTCTTTCCCTCTCTCTCTCCCCTCTCTCTCCCCACTCTCTCTCTCCCCTCTCACTCTCTCTCTCTCCTCTCCCTTTCTCTCTCCCTCCCTCCCTCCCTCTCTCTCTCCCTCTCCCTCCCTCCTTCCCCCCTCTCTCTCTCTCTCCCTCCCCCTCCTCCTCCCCTCTCTCTCTCTCTCCCTCTCTCTCTCTCTCTCTCTCTCTCTCTTCCTCTCTCTCTCTCTCTCCATTTCCTCTTCTGCTCTCTCTCTCTTCTTCCCTCACTCTCTCCTTCTCCCCTCTCTCTCCTTTCTCTCTTTTTTCTCTCTCTTCTCCTCTCCCTCTCTCTCATTTCTCTCTTTCTTTCTCTATCTTCTTCTCTCCCTTTCTCCCCCTCCTTTCTCTCTCTTCCTCCTCTCTATTTTCCTTTTCCCTCTCTCTCCCCTTCCCCTCTTTCTCCCCTCCCCTCTCTTTGTCTTCCTCTCTCTTTATCTCTCCCTTTTCTCTCTCTCTATCCCTTTCTCTCATTCTCTCTCTCTCCCCTATCCCTCTCCTCTCTCTCTCTCTCTCTCTCTCTCCTTTCCTCTCCCCCTCTTTCTCTCCCCCTCTCTCCGTTCTCTCTCCCTTTTTCACTCCTCTCTTTCTCTCTCTCTCTCTCTCTCTCTCTTCTTCCCCTCTTTCTCTCTTTCTCTTCTTTGCTCCATCTCTCTCTCTCCTTCTCTCTCTCTCCCTCCTCTCTCTTCCTCTTCTCTCTCGCTCCCCTTCTTTCTCCCCCTCGCTCTCTTTGTCTTCCTCTCTCTTCCCCTCTCTCTCCCTATCTCCATCTCTCTCTCACTCCTCTCTCTCTCTCTCTCCCCTGCCCCTCTTTCTTTCCCTCCCCTTTCTTTCGCTCTCCTTTTCTCCCCTCTCTATCTCTTTCTCTCATTTTTCTCTCTCCCCTATCCCTCTCTCCCATTTCTCTCTCTCTCTCTTTCTCTCTCTCTCATTCTCTCTGTCTCTCTCAATTTTTCTCCCTCTCTCTTCCTCATTCTCTCTTTCCTTACGCTCTTTTTCCCCCTCTCTTCTCTCTCTTCCTCTCTCTCCTCCCCCTCCTCCTTTCT